>NC_058132.1:159630661-159762772 GCF_016433145.1 Gracilinanus agilis | reverse complement strand
TTCCTTTCTTTCTTTCTTTCTTTCTTTCTTTCTTTCTTTCTTTCTTTCTTTCTTTCTTTCTTTCTTTCTTTCTTTCTCTCTTTCTTTCTTTCTTCCTTCCTTCCTTCCTTCCTTCCTTCCTTCCTTCCTTCCTTCCTTCCTTTCTATTTCTTCCTTTGATTCTTTTTCTTTGTTTCTTTTCATTGGGAACAAAGGAACTAATTTGCCATCTAAGGAACCCTATGTGGATGGATTGAGGACCCTATTGGAAATTCCTCATGCAGAGTCACTAAAATCTACCTTTAAAGACTATGCATTCCTTGTCTCAGACTTTGGAGATGTCAAACACTAAGGTCTGCTAGGACTCAAACAATTTGATGATGTTTATTTTATGTTAAAAACTCTATGTCACACCTCCTTCCATGGCTTTTCTTTTTCAATACTTTTTATGTCTTCAGGATTCACAGATTACTCTACTGGTACCAATCTCTGTACTCGTATACAGCCATAAATGAAAAGATTAGTGTGTGACCAAAAGGCCTTTTTTTTATCAGTGTAGAAAGTGAAATTTAGAAAAATCCCATGGGCATAACATGGGCAAAGGTGGAATTCAGTAGTATAGATTGATGTTACAACCAACCTCGGGATGAGTTGACTTAAGATAAGTCTTACGCTGCTGTAGCCTGGGTATGGAAAACTTGGCATTTTAATTCTCTGAATCTGTACAATTTCAGAGTACTCCTTTGCTTCTGGCATAGTGAGATAAAATAAGTCTTTTAAAGGTGTTCATCTGCAAACTTTAGGTTTATTTTCAACCTATTATAGAAAGGCCATGTAGTGTAGGGAAAGGAAATCTTTACAACTAGAGGTGAAGGAACTGGTAACACTGGCCAAAGAAAAGTCAATTCCTCTAGGAACAGTTCTTGAGAGTAATTATTAGAAGACACACCACTGGTCTCCATCAAAATAACATCTCAAAATTGTACATCCCCAGCTCCTTTTTTCTTTCCTTTTGGTCTGGTCCTTATGATTTCATCTGTACACAGAGCTCCCCACTGAGGAAACAATCTCTCAATCAATGTAGATCGATGTAGTGTGGGGCCTCTAAAAGATAAAGTTACTTTATCAGAGACCTATAGCCAGTATGTGGCAGAAGAGGGGCCAGAACCCAAGTCTTCACAATTCTGAAGCCAGATCCAGACCCCCCTTTCAAACAGTAGCAAAACTATAGCCACATTTGGAGACAATTGTTTTTAATTTGAGGAAAATGTTTCAAACTCTGGAAACTAAAGCTATAATTCTTACATCCTTCTTACTTGGTGAGGAAAAAAAATAATTTAGAGTACAATAAGACAAAAAAAGAAAAAGGTGTTCAAGATAAGTTACCTTCAAACCCTCCCAAAATATTCTAAAAAATAAGGTAGGAAGACTTAAATAGGGTAAAAAAAGATTAAGTCAATATCTACCTTTGGAGGAAGTATCTATATCATACTAGAGCCTCTCCCCATCGAAGGAGAGCTTGTAGGTTTAAATAGAGTAGATGGATATAATTATATAGAGAGAGATATACATATATACATATATATTATTTCCATTAATTCCCTTAGAAAAAGTTTTTACATATATATGTATATTATGCATATATAAACTTTTTCTAAAGGAATTAATGGAAATTACCCAAATACTCTCCAAATGAGATGCTAAGCTAAAAATGAAAATCACAAAGACTTCCCAATGAAATACCATCCCAGAGAATAGAGGGAGATGAGTGAGGAGGTCAGTAAGCCTTATTGTTTATTCTAGAGCTCTGAGCACAACATGCTATCACAGGTCCCACCCAACTCTAACATTCTTTCCTTCTGTGATTTCTAGAGGCATAATTAACATCTTTGGTCTGTGTGTGCCATGAAAAGTATGACCCAAAGGGGTCTATAAAAGGATGCATAAAGGTTGATTACTTTAATTGGTGAGCAGAGCAATGGTTAAATAAGAACAACGAGTTCTCCAAACTACACCACGCAATACTTCTTGAAGGGATCTGACTCAAGAGTTTACTGTTTCTTGTGCCACAGAATGAATCTGAAGGAGGAAGACTTTGTAAGGTCCCCATGAGGACACTGTGCTACATGGCAATTCATGCATCTTTATAGTATGGGCATGCCAACAGGGAGTTGGAAGTACTTCCCTGGCTCTTTGGCAGGAACTCTCCTCCTCAGCTATGGCTTTCTAAAGGTCAAAATACATCTTTAAAAAATGCCTTTCCCCCACTCCACCAAAGCATCTTAATTTCTTCGTAACCACTATGATTCCCCTTTACCTTCCAGCCTTCACTGGCCATTCTAATATTGTTTCAATTACCTTCTAGCTTTAATTCAAGACTCAGTTCCTTCAAGAAGCCTTTTCTAGATCCCTCCCTTTGCCCCAAGGAATCTCATTCACATCTTAATTCATTGCTCTGACTCATTTGTTAACACCATTCATTCCTCAATAAAGCACAGACTGCCAGTGAACCCTTAGGTTCATTCTGACCTAACCTCTAGCATCTTTTCTCCTTAACCAGACTTTAAGTTCCCTGAAAGTAAGGAATATGGGCCGGATCATTTCTATGTAATCTAAAACAACGCCTTGTACAGTCTCCAAAGGAGGCACTCACAAAAACTGACCATAAGATAAAAGAAGGCACTTCCCCTGCTTCTTTGCAAAAGGGAAGAACTATGGGTATGAAACACTTCATACAAAGTCAACTATTTTTTCTCATCTTTTTGTGTTCTTTGTTATATGGAATGGATTCCTGGGAAAGGAAGTGGAATGGAAATACAGGCAATATAAAAAAATTGTCAATAAAGTCAATAAAGAACAAAAAATTTGTGGGTAGATTGATTCAAGGCAAGAAGAATTTATTGATTACTATGTGCCACGTTTGGTGCTAAGTGTTTACAAATAAAAGCAAAAAGAAAGCCAGTCCCTGACCTCAAGAAGCATGTACTCTAATAGGGAAAGACCACATACAAAGAGGGAGCTGAAAAAGGACACTGGAGATTTACCAGCAGTGAAATGGTATTGATGTCTGGAAAATTCAAATAACAGAACCAAAATGTGAAGCTTTAAGTCAAAGTGGAAAGGGTAAAATACACTAGGATGGGGAAAGAGAGGGCAAGACTGGGCTCCCTACACCCCCTGAAGCACACTATTCATCAGGGTGGAGCCAGAAGAATTGAATATGACATTTGGCTGGTGCTTGCCCCAACACAGAAAAAAAAAGAGGGACTACAAGTCAATCTCTTCTGGCATCAAGCCAGAGAGGAAAAAGAGTGAAGGTTATTCTTGCTGGTGCTGCCAAAACCATTTGTCAAGTCTTCCTATGTGTACATGCCCTTTCCCAGGAAATGTTTGACCGCTTATATGAGTAGAATTAGTGGGGGGTGGGGGTAAAGGGAATGGGAAGGTTCTGTCTGGGTCTGTTTTCATTGAGGCTTTTTCCTTGGTCAAAAAAGGATTATAAGAACTTTATGTAAAGGCACTGGGAGTTCTGATCCAATGTACCATCAGGTTCTTTCCTTTTTTTTATCCACAAAAAGAAGGAAAAGTGAAAACATGAAAAGGTGTTGTTTCTTCTCTCCAAAGAAAATTCTTGATTTCCAATGGGAAGTTAGTTTTGGGAAAGAAGTTTGCAATAGACAAAGTTCTCTGATTAGTCTCAAGACAGTTCAGTCAAGCAAAAGTATTATCACTTTCTAGGTTCCAGGCATTGTGAAAAGTGCAGAGGATACAAAGGAAATCAAAACAAGGGTCAGGATCTTGTGATGATGCCAGGATGCCCCTACCCCATCCCCAATGAGGCAGCTAGATGGTACAGTGGATAGGGTGCTGGACTTGGAAGCAGGAAGACCTGAATTCAAATTTGACCTCAGACACCTAACCTCTTTTACTTTTAACCAAATAACTCAACCAGAAATGGGGATAATAACAGCACCTACCTACCAGAAGCATCAAATGAGATGATATTTGTAAAGTGCCTGGCTCAGAGTAGGTACTTTAAAAATGCTTGCTTACTTCCTTACTTTCCAACACCTGACTTTGGAAGTCTTGACACTATAAGAGATATATAACTAACCCTGGGGTGAATGAAAAGTTTAAGCTTCTTATCTTTGGCTTACTAGGGAGATCTCTAATCACTCTTTATAAAACATTTATTCTTTCATTAAAGAAAAATACGACCTTAGATTCGGTGTTAGAAGGGACCCTAGAGGTTATCTTGTTCAGCCTTGCCTCATTTTATAGATGAGGAGATTAAATGATTTGCCAAGGTGACACAGGTAGTAAATAGACTTGGATTTGAATCCACATCCTCTGATACCAAAAGGAAAAACATAAAACAAGCACAAAAACCAATAAGCAGAATTCATGATTCATTTTTAAGAATTCAAGGTCTGTGTCCTCTTGCCAAATGAGGAATAAGGAGAAAAAAATGTCAGCATGCTGCCAGACAATTCAATTGAATTTGACTCCATTCATACTACATAAAATACATTCCTTACGGGCTGAAAGAGGAAGACTAGAAAGATGGGTAATTGCAGCTGGGTTGCCATGACCTTGCCTCCAGCCAAGTTGGCTCCCTCATAGGTACTTGATGTGTCTTTATTTACAATGGTTAAAACTTTTTCCTATAAGCCCCTCACATTATATAGAACAGAAGCCTTTGTTTCTGTAATGGACTATCTATCCCCTTATGTCCAAGATGGGGTTAAAAAGAATAAAAATTACTTGGAAACCAATGGCTTGAATGGTGCACTGAATTGAAGATATAGGTACATTATGCAGGTTGGCCAAGCAGCTTGCATGGTGGTCCAACTCCTGATCTCCTCAAAGCAGACTCTTAACCCAGCCAGAGAATATTTTCAGTTGTGATCCATATAGGTTTAATCAAATTCACTCAGTTTTAAACTTCCCTGCTCAACTCCCTTCATCCCTAGGATTTCTTCAAATTGTAAAGCACCCCCAACACATCATCCAGCCCCGGCTTGTGGCCTGATGACCTCTGTCCTGGGGGGGGGAAGAGGAGGGTACTAAGAATAGCGTCAGTCATGGGAAGGGGGAAGCTCACATGCTAAATGTGACTCACAATGGTGGCCCTGTCTGAAGGCCCCCATTGGCAGTCAAGGGAGTCCTTTGCCACAACTACTCTGGAGTGTCACACATCAGGAATTCACTGGCATCACTGGGAAACTATGCTTCTCAAGTTAGAGCACAGAGCCACAACTACAGTGGGGTCCCTGTTAGAGGAAAGTCTCTTTCTATGGATGGGGGCTGGGGGGATTCTAATAGGCACACTATGTACACATGCATACCATTAAGCAGTCCCCCAAACCCACACCCCATCACTGACTGCTCCTTCAGACCTTTTCCTCTACAGACTGACATTTCCTTACTGGTTTTGTAATTCTTGATATCTAGGAGCAGTGTTCTGCTCCTAGATGGAATGCTGGTTATGCATCCTCCCACACACACACAAAAAAAAACACCACCTGGATTTTAATCCCACCATTATTTGCTACTAGCTTTGTGACAGTGGATAAGTCACTTGCAATCTCTCTGAGTTTCAGAACCATTAACTATAAAATAATGGTAATAATAGCACCTACCTCTGAAGGCTTAAAGGAGATAAGACATGTAAAATGCCCTGAAGATTTTAAGGTGTTAGATAAATTCAAGCTATTATCATTAGTATTATTATCATGGCTGATAATTTCCAACTTTTACATTCCTCCTCTCTTGAGATATGGACAAAGGGCACTGAGGGGATTATTATTATTATTACTGTTTTCATTATTATTATTCTCTTCTGGAGTATGAGAAAGATGGTCAGCTCAGAATTGACATTGATCTGAAGACTTTGATAAAGATCTAGTAACAGAAGCTGATGAGTCTACTTTAGAACAGCAACCAAACTAACTTGCAAGCCATGCTGCAGATGCAATTTTCCTTAGAGAGGAATCTCAAGATACTCTAATTAATCCATCTATGATCATAGGATCATAGCTCTAGAGCTGAAATGGTCCTTAGTAACCATCAAATGAGATATTTGTAAAGCTCTTAGCATGGGCCTGGTGCTTAACAAATATGCTTGTTCCCCTTTTCCCCATCTTGTCCACTCCCCTAGTTTATCAATAAGGAGAAACTTGCCTATTGTTACAAATATAGTAAATATCTGAAGTAGGATTTGAACCTAGGTCCTTTGACATCATGTACTCTGTCCACTATATCATACTACTCATCATCAAATGAGACTGTGTCAAGCCATGCTTTGGAAATTCTGATGATGCTTTAAATCCTTCCTTCACCAGTCAAAAGCAAAAAGTACATTCTATATCCTGACCACTAAAAAATCTTGAAGGATTCATCTTTTCTTTTCACTCTGATGCTCCCTGAGTGGTAGCTCCTCCACAGTTGAGAAAATAGAAACCTTCATATAAAGATGAGGAGATTGAATAAAGAGGTAACACCATCATCAAGCAGAGGTTCTCTCAAAACCTCCTCCCTGCTCCTTTAGCAAAACTGATCCCTGCCAACTGAGTAGAGACTGACTTGACCCTGGAGCAATAAAGCAGAAGTAGCCCAATAGCCCATAAACCTCACTTTATCTGTTTTTGTTGACTGACCAACCATTCATTCCCTCTGATTTCAAAACACTGTCTTCCCACTTCACCTCTGCCAGTCACACCTATTACCCAAAGAAACCAAAGCAAACTGGCAGCCACCCTCTACTACCTCTTTCTTCTGTGGCCTGATTACAACTGAACCAAATAATAAGGGCAATATTGCCATAATTTGAATTACTCCTTTTCTGGGAGCTCTTCTCCTTTAACAGGCTGAAGCAAGGCTATCAAATTCCTCACTTCCCATCAACCGGAGCTTCCTTGCTATTTATACCCAACAAAAGACTAACTTATAAAATATACCTTCTAAACAGGTAGAGATCTCAAGCTTAGAGGAAGCATAAAATTTAAAAAGAAGAGAAATTCCTCTTAAAGAGAGAAACTGCATCTCAAATATGGAAACTGCTTGCTACTATAGAAAGGGCAAGATAGGTTATAAATTCTTGCTTCTCTCATTTTGTTGAGAAAGGAAGATTAGAACTCCTGAATCCCTAAGCATCCTTACAGAAGCATAAGGTTCCACACCTCATTGACAACTGGGGGGTTAAATTGTAGTTCTGTTGATAATTTAAGCAGCATTTAAGACCTCTGAGTGGGGAGGGCACCAGATTTTATTTTAACCTATGAAACTCTCATGGTTGGTCAGCCTTGCAGGAGGGCTGACTCCTCTGTGATCAGAACACATCTGGCAGGTGGCCCCAAAACAGAGAAACAGCCTTTTCTAGTCCCTCCCTTTTAGCCAGATGTCTCAACCCACAGTCAAACAATAATAGCAAAAACAGAACACTTTGATACAGAAATGACCTGTCTGTTCACAAGGCATCCTTCAGTACAATTGAGTATGTACTCCATTCCACAGCAATTAGGAACTCTATGGTCTGAGTGCTCATTTCTCCCCTTTACCAAATCCTTGTCTTTCTATAAATTAAAAAGAATCTGAAAACGTCTCAACTCCGTGAAGCCCTTTCAGATTGAGCAGAAAAGACTGGGTGGCACTCAATGACCCAGCTCCATCTTGCCCAACTTTGAAATTATGTTCGTGTGAAACGTTCTGCCTGCCTGCTTTCCTCTCTGTGGGAAAGAGTGCATAACTCAAACTAAGGTACCATATCACCTAAATGGTATGCCAAACAATATCTAGGCAACAAACAAATGAGGAAGGGAAGGGAAAGTCTCTCAAATTGGTCTGTATGGCCATCGTCCCCAAACTAAACCTACCTTCATTGTAATTCATTTAAAAACATATTTATTCAGTATCTGTTACACATATATGCATGTATTTATAATATAAACTTTTCATTTATACTATATGTACAAGTTCAATTGTACCAAAAGATGACTAGTAATGGGGAGAGATTGAAAGAAAGGAATCTTTCAGGAGGCTCTTATAATATAGTTCACTGGAAGGACCCAGACTAGGATGGTGGCACTGAGATGAGAGAGAGAGAGAGAGAGAGAGAGAGAGAGAGAGAGAGAGAGACTGAAGAGGCAGAATCAACAAGATTGGGATGTAGAAAATGAGAATGAAGAAAAACTCAAAGATGCCCCAAAGATTTCACACCTGGCTAACTGGGAAGAAACAGGAAAGCTAGAAAGGAAAAGTTTTAAGGGGGACAGGGGAGTTTTGTATGAAATTTTTGACATGTTAAATTTCAAGTGAGAGTAGGACATTGTACACTGGTGAGGGGGTATGGGACTAAATAAAAACATTTCAAAGTTATCTGCAAGGAGTTGATCATTGAAGACAGGAGAATGAATGAGATCAACAATGAAGAAAATGTGGAGAGAAAAGACCAAAGACATTCATAGTTAAGTGATTAAAGAAGGAAAATAAACTCTTAAAGGTATAGTCAGAGAGGTAGGAGAAGTATTTAGAGAAAATAGTATCAAAGAAACCAAGGAAGAAGAAAGTATCAGTCACTCAATAAACATTTATTAAGCACATACCAGGTGCCAGGAACATAGGAATAAGTGTGAAGAATACAAAGAAAGATGAGATTACCCCTGCTCTCAAGAAGCTCACAGTCTAATATGGGAAACAACACAAAAACGATTATGTAAAAAACAAACTACATATAGGATAACTTGGAGACAACCAACAGAAGGAGATTCTAAATCTAAGGAGGATCAGGAAAGGCTTCTACTAAGAAGAGAATATACATTTGTGTTAGATGTTGCAGAAAGATCAAGGAGGAGGAAAACTAAAGTGTGGCCAATAGATATAGCAACTAAGAGTTCATTAATGGCCCTTGGGATAATCGTTTTCATAGATGAATCGGTAGGGATAGAAGTGATATTACAGGGATTCTGATGAGTAGTGAGCGGGTGAAGGAGTAGAAGCTCTGAGTTAGACTTATTCATTGTAGAAGTTTAATATGAGAGAGAAGAATGATAGAAGACATAACAGGAACAAGGGAAGGTTTTAAGAGAAGAGAGAGCTGAGCATGTTTGAAGACAGAGGATAAAAGAGAAAATGGAGAAAATCCTCAGACGAGATGAAAGGGAGTAGGAATTATCAGTCCAAAAAAGGCTATTTGTATACGATATAAATTCTATCCACTAATTATTTTTATTCTATTATATATAGGACTTAAAATGGGTTCGCATATAGGCTATCTTAAATTTTAAACCCCTAGAAGGCAGGAACCAAGATTTTTATTTATTCTATTTTATTTTACTTTATTAGGGAAGGGAAATAGTCTTATGATTTTATTGATGTTGGGTGCTTGCTGGTATAGAAATTATTTTCACCAAAACAGAGCAGGAACTTGTCTTCAATAGTCTTAGGGATTTACCCCAGGAACTGAGAGGTTAATTATCATGTCTTTGGTCACACATGAATCATCTTGAACCTAAGAAGTATATGGTCACAGATTGAGCCCTAGAAATAAAACATTTAGGCCTTGTAAGACCTTATAATCTTAAAGCCCAAAGTAATTGAGTGACAAGGAATTTTAACCCTGAGTTTTAAATAAATCATAGCAGTAAGCCCTGGTTTCTCCATTTATAAAATAAGAGCAAGAATCCTATAGTTCTTCTACTTTACAGAAAGTTTTTAAATTGGAAAGCTCACATATATGGAAAGGATAAAAGAACTGTAAAGAATAGGGATGGAAGAAATGGATGCAGGTACTTTAAATATGATTGGACTAAAAGGATCACATGAAATTGAAGAAATTTTCTTTAAAATTTTCAAAAAAAATTGAAACTATGGATAAATAAAAGATACAAAAGGAAAAGAAGAAAAATAACTTTCTGGAATTTTATGAGCCTTGCTGTTAGTAGTTAAAATAGAGGGTATAAAAATGTTAAAAGCTATAAAATATATGGAAAAGTTGTTTTGAAAATGAATATAACCACCTATAATTTTTAAAAACACATATATATGTCCTTGTAAAATTTTTTTCTTAGTCTATGAACAGAAAAATAGATGGAAACTGCTTTACAAGTAAAAGTGTTTCAGAAAGTGTTCAGTGGGGAGACCTTGGCCACAGAGAGGACTAGATCCTCTTTTTCCAAAAGGTGTTTGTTTCTCTTTGTACAGCCTCTTCCTATATGCAAATGCTCTGAAGAGAATTCTATAATCTCCTCTTACGGAAAAAAATCATTTGGGATATAGGTTCCAATACTTCCCTGAAAGAGAGATCAAAGCTTTGTGGAGCTGACTATCTGGGATAAAAGCCACACATAGACTGATAGGAACCACTGTCCTACTCTAAGTAGAGTCTGGTTGGGACATGCATTATTGTCTCATTTGGTGAGTGTAGGGCTTGCCAACAAGACAGTTATAACATTTTAAAGTTTTGGAGAAAAGATGCTTATTTTTGCCCCTTCTCCTCACACCTGCAACGCCTGAGTTTTCAAGATCACGTATATGGGGGTAGAAGAACAAGAAGGTGGTAAGTGAAGGGGGAAGGGAAGCTGTTACTCCCTTAAAGAAACAGTAATTTTCCTCTAAACCCACAAATATTTCTTTTTAACCATGTCAACCCCAGTACTGACTCAATGCTTGATGGTGAAGCAGTGAAGCTAATGTCAGGAAGTGGGTTTTTTTATGTCTTTTCTTACCAGTGTTTTCTAGGTAACTGTTTCTTTTAAGAAGCTCTTAAAGGTAGGGTGGAGTTTGGAGTAGGGATTTGGGTAAAGTCAGTGCAATTTAGGTTAAAAACATGGATGACTGGAGATTAATGTCCTCCTATAAATCTAGAAAATAATAAGTTATTCACTAGCTACACTCAAGGACTGGGACCTGGAGGTTCTGAGTTCTGTACTTTCTTCAGTAATGCTTCTCACTCAGTACCATCCTACAAGTTAATGCATCTCCTTGGAAACCTAGGTTGAGAAAACTCAAACCCTTTAGACATTTTGATGAGATGATTTAAATCTAAGGAGAAAATTCTTGTGCTGTGAAACCTCATTCATTCATTTGTTCCATCAGTCATTCAGCAAATGGTTGTTGATGACTTACTATAAGTAAGACATTGTGCCAAGGAGTCAAAAGCTTTTCTTTTTTTTTTTTTCTTTTGAGATCTGGTACCAAAGAAGACTCAGAGGTTAACTAGTCCAACCCATTCCCAAATCTTCCAAATTAAGAAAATGAGATCTCTAAAGAGGTTAAGCAACTTGACTACATTCACACAGGTAATAAGTGGCAAAGCTGAGAATAAAATACATGAATAACAAAATACAGGAAAGTATCTCACAGCAATGCAATATACTGAGCACCTTCCACCAGGAAAAAGTCGGTTATCAAATAATTCAGAATTCAGAGGGTCTCTGAGAAATTTTTCATCATCTGAACAAAGTTCTGTGCCTCCAGAGAGGTGGGCTCTATGAGCATCATTCAACAAGCGCTAGTCCCAGCCTCATCTCAGTTTCAACTTTCACATCTAGTCATCTAGAGAACTTTCACTCTTAGGCCTCACATCTAAGGCACGAATGAATCAGAAAGAGGACTCTTTGGTCAATACCTCCTAAGGACTGAATGCTTGGCTCTATTTCTCATGAATCAGAAGAGCAATGGGATCCTCCTAGGCATCTTGGGTCTCAACAGCATGGTTAGTCCAGACAAAAATTTGGGGAAATTTCACTGATTGGGACTGGCCTCAATAAAGTTTGGATTCAGAGATGTAGCTTTAGTTATTCTCATTGAAAATGTTATAAATTGTAGAGTAAGAACTGGAAGGGACTTTAGAAATCAAAAAGTCCAACCCCCTCATTTTATAGATGGGGAAAACGAGACAGAGAAGTTAAGTGTTTTAGACTAAGGCATATGGAATGGTGAAAGCAGCAACATTTGATCTCTAGTCCTCTGACTCCCAAGCCAGTGATTTTTACTCTGTACCATGATGCTTCCAAGTTGACAGGCTTTATAATGAGAGCTTTTAGTTAGAATATTAACTCACTAATTGGCTTTGTGACCTGAGTCAAGTCACTGGGCCTGTTTCTCCTTCTGTAAAATATTATAATTGTACTAGCTGATTTTCTAAGGTTCTTTCTACATTTAATACTCTATGATTACATGATTCTAGCATTAAGTACATTTTTTACAAATCCTTACTTTCTGTTCTAGTAACAACTCTAAGACAGAAGGGCTAGAGGAAAGTAGGGCTAAGTGACTTGCCCAGGGTCACACAGCTAAGAAGTGTCTGAGGTCACATTTGAACACAAGTCCTTCCAGTTCCAGGACTGACTCTCTATTCACTGTGCTACATTAAGCATCTCTTAAGTGGTAGTAAAGTCAGATGCCTGTGTGCTAAGAGGGAATACCACAAAAGTATTAATTGAGGAACTTCATATTTTACTAGGAAGGCAAGACTGACTAAATGAAATGAATGAGAACAAGAGGTTATTGGTAAGCAAGGTAAAACCTCTACTTTAAATCCAGTTTAGGGAAGGACTGAAGGTTTCTCGTTTTTTAACTCTAGTCTTTAGGAATCTGAACCATCCCCTCTTCACGCAGAGCTAAGGGAAGTGCAACTACAAAGACATTTATTAAGCACCTACATTTTGCGGGGCACTGGGAGAAGTACAACATTTAGATGAAGACAATCCTTGTCCTCAAGAAGCATATAGACCACCAAGGGATAAAATGCCCATTCACACAGCTAGATATTCAATATTATACAATAAGAGCATTGTTGTTCAATTGTGTCCAACTCTTTGTGACCCTGTATGGGGTTTTCTTGGCAAAGATATTGGAGTGATTTCCCATTTCCTTTTCCAGTGGATTAAAGCAAATGGATTGAGTGATTTGCCCAGGGTCTCACAGCTGGTAAGGGTCTGAGACCAGATTTGAACTCAGATCTTCCTGTTACCAGACCTAGAACTCTATTTACTGAGCCATTCAGCTGCTTCTAATAAGACCTTTAGGGATTCAAGAAATGTAAAAGTGCTTTAAGATGCCTGAGAAGGAAATGGAGGAAGCTGGGGGAGTGGGGAAAGGCAAACCACAGAAAATTCATTCATGGGGGAGGAAAGTGCCAAACTATAAAAGCAGAGAAAACTGAGTAATTCTGACAGGATCTTTTCCAATGGATGGCAGAAGCTTTCCAGGGCAGCTCAATTAATTATCAGAGGTGGATTTTGTAAGGATTCCCTTAACGCTAGAAATCCAAGCAGCACTAAAGAGATCTGGCTCAGTGGGATCATTTCACTTCAAAGGGAAAAGACTGTGCTTTGAACTGGAGACTGAGAAGCAAATGAGGGTGGTAGCCAACCTTTCTCAGGATAAGTTGTAGTTTCAGCTTTTGTTCAAAAGGTCAAAAGACAAAATCGTGCTATGTGAGACTGAGAGGCTCCTGGGAGGGAAAGGGAAGGAGGTGTTGGGGGGATGACTTACTTGAAACAAGCACAGAGACCATACCTAGAAATTGACTCCATGGACCAGAAGTCCATTCTCAGAGGCTTCATTACTCATCAATGCCAATGACTTGGCAGTTACTACCTGATCAAAGAGCTTCAAAGTGCTATGAGAATAATAATAATAATAATAATAATAATAATAATAATAATAATAATAACTAGCATTTACATAGGGCTTACTACATGCCAGGCATTGTGCTAAGCACTTTACAATCATTATTTCATTTGATCCTCATCACCTGGGAGGTAGGTGCAATCATTAACCTCATTTTTCAGATGAAGAAACTGAGACAAATAGAGATTAAGGAACTCACCCAGGATTACACAGTTGTTTAAGATCAGATTTGAACTCAAGTCTTCCTGACTCCCGGCCTGGCATTCTAACCACTGTGCCACCTAGCTGTCCCCCAAGGCAAAAGGTTCAAAAAGAATCACCCTCCACTCCAGATACAGATACAATCTGCAAGCAAATTGCCTTCCCTACACCAATTCTAGCCCCCCAGTGTCAACTGTCTGGAAGAAAAAAGAAACCCAATACCCCACATTTTAAAGATGAAGATAACAGTTATGAATTGTCCCACTGCAACAATCTCTTTCTTATGGAAGATGGTAAAAGCAACGGCCACAGAGGTAAAAGATTAGGAAGAAGAGGCAGTGAGAAAGGCATTGATGGTCAAAGAAACAAACCTATCCAGGGTGAGAGTCACCCAAAGCCATCTCAGCCCTCTCTAAAGCCTCATCAAAATCACATTTTGCTCAGTTTCACCCTTACCTGCTAGGGTCCTACTTGACTTCCTCTAAATCATAGCTTGGAAAAGCAACATATTACATAGTTCACATGTGTGGCTATGTATGTATATAAAACATACTATTATATATTCATTTATCAATTTATTATATTAATATAATTTCAATTTTAGAACTAATATATTAGCAATAATTATATAATTGATTACTATATTATTTATATGTGATTATATATCAATCCAAATAATTCTGGCATGAAGTTTGAAAGATACTCTTTAAGTGAATTCTCAGAAAAAGAATCAGTTCACTCTGAGTTTGGGTCACCTTCCATCTTAGAATCAATACTGTGTGTTGGTTCCAAGGCAGAAGAGTGGTAAGGGCTAGGTAACTGGAGGGTGAGGGGTGGGGGGAGTTGAAGTGCCTTGTCCAGGCCTGGTTCTTAAACCACTAAGTCACCTAGCTGCTGCCCCCATAATAATTGCTTTTAAATCAAAAACAATAAGTTGCTTAAGAAAGGAGCTCAAACAAAACTACATCTAATAATCTTTTTGCTCCTGGGAAAAATTGGGATTGAAGATTAAAAAGAAGAGTTAAGATTAAAAAGATTAAAAAGAAAGGGAGGATTAGAGGGCATGATTAGGATGATGAGCAAAGTTTGAGGACTCAAAGCAGAAGTGGAATGACAACAGAAAGTGATCACAAAATGAAATTCCAGAGTTCATGAAAATGGAAGTGAAGCCTTTGTAGGCAGTAGCAAGATCAAGATTCAGGACCCAGTGAGGAAAAATACGTAAATAACTAACATGGTAACAATATTAGAGAGAAAAGTAACTTTGAAAGACTTTAGAACTCTGATCAATGCAATGTCTAAAAGTCCAAGCCCAAAAGAACAAATAAACATGCCACGTACCTCTTGGAAGGTAAGAAATTAAAACTGCATAACTTTTTTGGTCATGATCAATTTGGGACTTTTTGTCAGACTATGGAGTTATGTATTGAGGGATTTGTTTATGTTTTAAATTTCCTCAACGGGGTGGGTATGTGTGTGGAGAAAGGATAGATGTTTTTTAACTTGTTGCTTCAAAAATAAATAAGATTTTTTTTGTTTTTTTAAAGACAAATGGTAGAGAAGTTCCCTAATCATTTTGTATGAGTTGGAAAGCAAGAAAGAGACTACCATGCTCTAAACATTATTCTGATTGATATTGGAAGAGGGATGGTTTTGTATTCTGGTGAAAAATTTAGAATTGTCTTATCTGCTGGGTCTAACCCTAGACAAGTCACTGTATTAGTTTTAGTTTCTTCATCTGGAGAATGGGGAAAACATGTTTTTTTGGCAATATGATAATCTAAATGTGCCAGGCTCAATCAAAGATGTCAGAATATTTCAAGATTGGGGGTCCCAAAGACATTTCCCTTATGGCTAAACAAAATTCAGAAAATATTGCCCCAGGCATCTCCAACTTATGATCTTGAATTGCTCATGACGCATTTGAACACAAGAAAAAAATGGAGCTCTCTGATGCTATCAGCCTGATAACCGTAAGCAGTTCACAGTAAGGTAAGAAGGTACATTTTGGCGGAAGCTAGCATTGCATTTGATGTATTCTTAACTCTGCTAACAGGCAGCCTTTCAAGCCATGTTATCTGTTCCCACATCTTGACCTAATTTAACAAGTTGCCATGGGAGCCCAGAGAAGGTTGATGCAATTTTTCTTATCTATGGAGGAAGAATGTAACTGTGCAAGAGAACACAAAAATTCAGTTTCTAACTGATTTTCACTTACAGTGAAACAACTAAGACATCAAACGAAGGAACAGAAAGTACCTCCCTCTCCCACCCCTACACACACACACACACACACACACACACACACACACACACACACACACAGGCACGCACAACCTGGAACTTGGGGAATCTGAGCATACTTGGGTGGGACAAAGTGGCAGCAGAAGGAGATACCTGAAGTCTGGAGATAGGGGCTGCAACAAAAAGCAGAGACTCATCCAAAGACATTCCACCAAATGTGTCTTTAGTACCTGTTCCTGGAGAGTTAGAGAGGGGGCTATATCTGGGAAATGGACATTCTTTTCCCCAAAATTATGTTACAGGTGGGGAATAAGTCACCAGAGGGTAAGAGTAAGAAAAAGAAGCATCTTTCCATGTTGATAAATAGAAATAAGCAAGGCATAATTTTTATATATGCATATATCTTTTTTGTCAAATTATGCCTTCTCTAGTATGGGGAGGGGAAGGAGGGAAGGAAGGAAATATCTGTGAATTGTAATGTAACAAATAAATAAAATTTAAAAAGAAAAAGAAAAAGAAACATCATGGGGGGAGTTATTGGTCATCATAGAACAGTCAGAAAAAGTCTATTAAGCCTTGAATACAGGGGAACTGATCTCGTTCAAGTCTCCCACCCATACCTAGCAACTTAAAACCCCCAAAAGGACCAACTCCAGAATCAGTAAAAGGCCAGGCAAAGACTAAAACACAGGCAACAGCATTAAGCAAACAATCTCAAAATATTTTAAGCTTTCATTAAACCCCAGAGACCTCCTGGGAGCAAGATAAGGAGGCCCCTCCTTCCCCTTGACAGAAATGAAAAAGAAGTATTCAAGCCAGAAATAGATTTTCTCAAGGTCACAAAATGTGCTAATTACAGATGAGGGGATCCAAAAGATTTCTACTTTCTGGGCTGCTGCCCTTACTACCATATCAGATCCCTACAAAGTTGTCATTTAGGAAATGATGAGCAGAGCTATTACCAATCAGTCGAAGCTCTCATGTGATATTCTTGGCATCATAGGATCATAGATTAAAAGCTAGAAGGGGCCTTAAAGAACCTGGGGTCTCTCCCCCTCGTTTTGCAGAAGAGGAAACTGAGGCCCAGAGAAGTTAAATGATTGTCCAAGGGCTAGTATGCACCTCACACAGGATTCATTGTTTTCAAGGAAAAAATAATTTCTCTACAATTTGAAATCATCACTTTGGGTATGATTATGGTTTACAAGGTTTTTTTGGTTTATTTTTTTTTGTTTTTTATTTAGCTGGCTATGATATTCAGAGATGCTTCCAGTAAGCTTTCCTTTTTTTACCCTTCTAACTACTGAATGATTTCTGCCTATCTACTATCCTCTATAAAGAAGACAGATATTCAGCACGTGAAAATGGACAAATCTTGAGGAAAAGCTCACATCTCCAGAATGTTATTTGTATTTCTGCTAAGCAGTTTTTGATTATTTTATCTGCCATTCAGACTCAGAGGTTTGATTGCTAGAGGAACCAATTTTCATTACTCTTAAAGGGCACTTTGGATTAAGTGTCCTTTCTGACAGCTCATTTCCTTGTCCCTGCCTCAACTTGAATTTCACATTCAGTCTTTGGGTTGTATCTTTAGTCTCTGAGGCTTTATCTCCATCTTCTCTTCCCAGCAAGGGAACCCAAGGATAGGTAGCTCTGGTAAAGATCACTTAGGTCTCAGTAAATTATTGTTAACAGAGCTATAGTAATCCTCTTGAAAGCCCCCATAAACCACCCTGGGGAATTGAGAGGGCACAAGTCATTTCTCTGCACACTGCCTCTAGGCCTCATTGCATTTCCCATTCAGAAAACCCAATAACAAACACGCTTAATAAAATCAGAAGAGTTCCTGTTTCAGCTTGGAATGAGGATATAGCCACTTCTCCATGTTTGCCACTGTAGTTATCCATTTCTACCAGAATCCCAACCCAGAGGGCTGACCACAAACCTCTGCTACTGGCTGGTAAAAAACTGGCCAAAATAGGATTTCACTAACCCTCTCTTGCAACCCTTCAGCTGTGAGGAAACTCCTAAGGGAACCACCTAAATTCATTTAAGCTTTTCCTGTGAGTACTTCTCAAGCCTTGGAGCTAGAAATACAATTTGACGCTGTCACAATTACCTTCAGCAGTATTCACAGCCAGCTGTGTTCTCAGAATCTGATACCTCAATATTGCTTGACCATCAGAGGTCACAAGTAAGAAGACAGCCCACAGAATAAAGGGAGGCTAGGGGCTTCACCTGTGAAGTGAAGGAGTGGCTCTAAATGACCCAAAATATTCCTTCAGGCTCCAAAGGTCTAGGATTTTAGTAGTGAGATCATATTGACATTTTTTAAGGTCATGGTCTATGATTTTTATTTCACCAGTGGTTAGTTGCCAGGGTTGGGGAAGGGTAATATTTCAAGGAGGAACAACAGAGCCAAGAATCTGGTACTGGAAGTGAGAGTGGGAGTGTCAAAGAGGGGTGAGGTCTTTCCAGCCACAATTTTTGCCCACTCTACCACCCCAATAGCAGAAGCAGGCACTGCCATCTTAGGGTGACCCTAACACCCTGTCAAACCTTTGAGACCAAACAACTGATGGTTCTCCCTGTCTTTCCTTCCCCCTTCCTAAAAAGGAGGCCCTTCCCTCCCCTTACTTTCAATGCCTGTTCTTGTAACATCTGGAAGGCATTCCTAATCATCAGCTAACACTCTGTACCATGGGTGTGGCTCGCCCCCAAGCTTTCCTCATTCCAGGTGGCTTTAATTTAAAAATGGAGACCCTACTTTTATTTAGATTTTTATTCAACTGGCTTACCAAAAAAAAAAAAATTCTGCACTCCTTGTATTCACTGATCAGAGGAAATGAGACATAAGAAGCTTCATTTGTAAACTGAGGAAATTGAGTTAGGTGAACTTTAAAATCATAATGCCATTTTTAAGGCCATGAAATATACCTTCCTTCACTTCTATTTAGATTTTTACTCAATTGATTAAAAAAAATTCATTGAGCACCTCCTATATTCACTACTAGCAAGAAAAGCAAGGTAAGAGGTTTCATCTGTAAAATGAAAAAATTGGACTAGGTGAACTCTAAAGTCATAATGTCATTTTTAAGGCCATGAAATATGCCTTCCTCCACTGCACCAGAGAGAATGAAACAAATAGGAAGTCTTCCCTTGAAGATCAGTTGCATGGTAGCTTCCATGTTCTAGTCAGTTCCTTCCTCTGTCCTTGGGCCCAGCTGAAGCAGCTGGACTTTGATCCCAAGAGCCTTGGGAATGGCAATGATTCAGGTCCAGTGCCCTTAGACATCATTCTGGGAATCAACCCTTGGGAAGATGCAGCCTGGCAAATGCTCCTGAGGAAACTATGGCCACAGCTACTGAAGACCCAGAAAGGAAAGTTCTTGACCACCAGAGTCCTTAGCACTGCCAAATGGTTCAAAACCAGAAACTGGTATGATTTCTATTAGTGGGAAGTGACACAAAAGAGGCACTGACATCTGCTTTGCCACTGCCCCCTCAGGATCATGGCACCTTTTAATCTGACTTGAAGGTGTAGCCTTCTGTAAATTGTCTCCCTCTCCCCTCATTAAAATGTGAGCTCCCCAAAAGCAGAGACTATCTTGCTTTTCTATTTCCATCATGCTCTGTATGCAGTAAGCCATAGTGAATTAAGCTTTAGTCCTTTATTCAAATATCAGCATTCTACAAACTCAAGAAATTTGTTAACATCTCTATGGCGATGTTCAGTATGATATAACTGAAGATCCACTACACTGGACATATGTAGTGCATAACTGGGGAAGAACAATATAGGTCTAAAGTAAAAAAATAAGGGGAATGTTTTATTTAGAGTCTTCTAAGCTTAAAACTCATTAAAATTCATAGCATGATTTCATCTTCAGAAGATTTTAAAGCCTTCAAGAAAGTATCCAATTATTAGTTCTTTGTGAATCAGATTTAGCTCTACATTTCATATGTTTCTAGCAAAGAAACTTCTCAACTGCAAACCATTGCAAGCTTTGTTTCTGGCCTCTGATCCAAACCCCACAACTCATATCTCAGTTTTCTCCTACCTTTGGCACGTTATTATCTGTTGACACTGGGCAAATCTCTTAACCTCTGTGGGTCTCAATCTCGTCACCAATAAAAACAAGGTTGGATTAGATATCATGGTCCTTTCAAGCTCTATATCTATGGTCCTATGATTACTGAATTTCATTATTATCATCTTCACTACTGTAATGAGCTCTAAATCACTGGCTAAGTTAAAAAAATTAAAAAGTCATTCAAGTACAATAATCCCTTTGAATCTTTTTTTTTCCTTACCCTTACCTTCTATCTTAGAAGCAATATTAAGTATTGCTTCCAAGACAGAAGAATGGTAAGAGCTAGGCAATTGGAATTAAGCGACTTGCCCAGGGCCCCACAGCTAGGCCACTTTTGAAGCTGGGACCTTCTATCTCCAGGCCTGGCTCTCTATCCACTGAACCGCCTAATCCCCTTTGTATATAACAAATCAAAGCAGAAGTTATTATATCTTATAGACTCACCAAAGATAAGTCTACAGAAAAGCCAAGGGATGAAGGATTTTTTTTTTGCCCAGTTTTGAATAGCCCACTCAGTAAATAATGAACTATAATCAAGAGCATTCAGCAGGCATGAAAAAAGGTAAATTTGCTAATATCATCAGATAACACTGACTTTGGTGGGGAGACCGCCAAAAGAGGACAATCAGATATCTGTAATGTCAAGCCCCTGGACAGAGCTTCTTGGGGCAACAAGGCACTGCTCTTACCTTGATTACTGAAATGAAAGAGTGCCAAAAGCACGAACATATCTCTCATTCTACCAGTAGATTAGAGAATAAGACCAAAGAAGTTTGCCATCTACTCAGGCTCCCATACTACCAAGACCTTCTACTCCAGGATTTTCTATCAGCCCCTTCCCAGGAGTCAGATAACCACTTGCCCCCTTGAGTGGATGGTGAGGGATTCCTACCTGTGTAGCCTGCCAGGGCAGCAGCAGGAATGACGGGCTTATCCTTGTTGAGCTCAGCACGATCACGCACATAGTCCTTGAAGGTGCCCTTGGGTTTGTGGTTGGGCAGGGCAGCAGGATAGTCCTCAGAATCGAAGCTGTCATAGGAGGGGACACGCTGGAGGCTGTTGAAGGATGACTGACTGCTCCAGGACTGAGTGAGGCGGTCGCAGCTGTCGTAACTCTCTATGCTCTCAAAGGAGTCCTGGCCTCCAAGTTTACCTAGAAGTAGGGAAGGAGGGAAAATGGGGATAGGGAGGGAGGGGTCAGGAAAAGAAAATGGTGAAAACCCTCTTATCCTTAGAAAGGGTATAGCTCAGAGCTGCAAGGCGGCCAATGGTTAAATGAAGTTCCACTGGGGCTACTGGCCATACTCAAGAGTAAGTGGGTTGTTCTGGGCTGAATCCAAGGAGTCATTACAGCTGTATGATCCATTCTAACTCTGCTGTACAGCTCTTAGGACACATTCAGAGCTTTGTGATCTGCCAACCTCTCATACAAGGGCCTCAGATTCAGAAATACAAACACTAAACAATTTCCCTGCCTTGAAACTCCTACTCTGGGGATTTCCACGAAGCACTTTTGACCTGTAGACCAAATGAGGAAATTATGGCAGAAACCTCTATACCAAATCAAAACAGCATACATGTTTTAAAAAGAAGATGGCATAATCTGGCAAAATTCTTCAGCCCTCAAAAAAAAAAAATCCATCACACTCTAAGTACATTGGCCTTCCTTGACCTTGTTTCTAAAATGCTGTTTGGCATTTTATAATTATATCTTACTGAGATACATGTATAGACCTATATCTCCTACAAGCAAGTAAGGTTGTAGGATCCTTAGTCCAGAGAAGGACACCACCATCACCCCCTCCCATCCACATTCCATACCCTTTCCAGGCATGGCATGGATTCTTAATTTAAGAGTACACCTCTTTAAAAAAATGTTTTTTAATCTGATTTAAATAGTTTGTGTCCACGGCAATGTCAGAAATCTCTTATTCTGTGAGTTGCTTAATACATTCTTCACTGACCACAAGATCATGCAAGTTCATTAATTTCCCAAACCAGGTTAAAAACAGCTGCTGGGATTGCACAACAGCTCCTGGAGAAATTTCCATTGGCAAAACTGTCCAAAGCCCAAACACTGACACCAAATCTCAAGAGAAAGAAGCTGCACAGAATAGCTGAGAAGCTTATCAGAGTGCCTGCCATGCTCTACTTTAAAAAAAATTATATATAATTATATACATATACATACACACATATATACACATATGTACATATGTACACACATGTTTGTCAATATGTTTGAGAAAGGAAAAATTATCCATTTTCTTCAGCATTTCAGGAAGCAGAAAGGTGGCAGTGATTGTGAATGTAGAATTACATATATTATCAACTCTCAGTCGGTCATCTATACATACAATAATTTTTAGTGCCTCTCTCCTGTAAACCAGTAAGCTTTTGGGCCAACTCCTCTGCCATCACATAGGGAATATAAACTAACATGCACCTAAGCTAAACAGAACTAATAAAAATAATCTTGTTACACTCTTCCTATGAATTCAAAAACACACACTATATATATATATATATACAGACACATAAATATATGCATCTAGACATTTATAAGTATTGTTTGTATATATGCACATATTTATTTACATACATGTCTGTATATCATGTGTGTTTGTATGTGAATATGCATATAATATATACTCACATGCATACACACATATATAAAACACTTATTAACTGCAAAGCATTGTGCTAGATACTAGAGAAACAAAGAAAAAATGACATGATGCCTGCTCTCAAGAATCTTATAATCTACAAAGTGGAACTGTGATAAGTCTAATGCAAATAAATATAATGCAGAGTAAGAAGTAAGTGAAGGAAGAAAGAAGAGATCAGACAAAAAGCTCTAGGAAAAAATAAGAGAAGAGATAACTAACAAATAGGAGAGGGAATGATGGGAAAAAAACAGAGGAAGGCTTCATGGAGGAGTTGGTATCAGAGCTATAGATGAAGAAGAGATCCTTGAGAGGTAGGAACATATTCCAGGCATAGAAGGCTATCTCTGTGAAAGTCTACAGGCTGGAGATGAGATTTCATGGAATAATAAGAGGTTCCTTTTGGCTGAAAGAAAGGGGAGGAGTGTAAAATATGACTAGAGTGGTAGATTGGAGACTGCTTGTGGAAACTTTTAAAAATTAGATAAAGGAGTTTGTATTTTATCTAAAAGTATTAGAAAGCCACTGAAGGTTTCTGACTGACATAGTTAAAAGAAGATTACTTTGGTAGTTGGGTGAAGAATGATCTATTAGAAAAGGGGAAAGTTAGTGACAGAAAAATCAGTTATAAGACTATAACAATAGTCCAGGTGAGATGTGATAACAGCCTAAATTAAAATGGTGGCCACAGAAATGGAAAGAATTGAGTGGATACAAGAAAGATTGTGGAGATAAAATTAAGAGAACTTGACAACTGACTAGATATCAGCATGGGATGAGATAGAAGAAAAATACTCATCCTCTCCCCCAAAACCTTGTCCTATTTCTAGTCCCACCAAAAAAAAAAAAAAAACACACACACACACAGAAAAATATATATGAAAACTCAATAAATGATTTGAGAATTACTCACTAAGCAATTATCTGAGCCACTGATTCCCTGCATTAAAATGAATAATTCTGAGTTGACTACAAGTATGCTTCAGTTCCCTTCCCTCTCCAGTCACTGAAAGGGGGACAAATTCCAATGAATTAAATTGAGATGACTTACTAGAAAGGTTTGACCAGTCAACCATAGGATTACCGAGTCCATCTATCTGGTTTACTGTTAAAGTTAGAAACTCAACTTGCATTTAAAATGTATTAAATTTTCCCATCCAGAAATTCACACTAAGGGATGAATGACACAATACATGACCCTAGATGCCAGACTCAGTTTTAGGTTCTACAGGTGAATAAGAACCTCTGAAGTATGCAATAACTCATGAGACTGCTGTTTATATCATGGAACCTGTTAAAGTTAGGGATTATTTGGGATTCTGTTTTTATCCCTGGTTAATCATGCCAACAGAAGAAAAGCACTTAGTTACCTAGAGTCTGCTATAGCCTCAGATAAATGGACAAAAATTTTCAGTCCATTTCTATTCTCATGAAGAACAACATGAGCAGATCATAACAATGTATAGAGATCCTTCAGGTCTTACTCAGAAGGACTCTTTACTGCAATATACTGAAGATCATAAAGAACCAAACTGACCAAGCTAGGGATGAACTGATGGCTCCAACAAGGATGTGTAACACAGAACAACAAGCTACTCCCTTGGTGCTATTGTTGCACTTCTAACTATAGTCAAATGTATTTGGAGAGAGTGGTGGTTTACAGTAGTAAACTGCTTATATACATTCAACTCTATTTCACAATTCTGGATCTGGAAACCTTTCATTCCTAGCATTTTCTTCCATAGTGAGCTGGAACCAACTAGATTAGATATTCAGTTCTGTACCCAGGCTCCTTCAAGATAGAGGAGACTTGAGTTAGATGTTTCTGGAAAACTCCCCACTAAAACCTGTCACTAAGACCATCATGACATGCCCTAGAATAAGATAGCTCTGAAAACAAAGATTAAAGTTGTCTAACAGAACAAATGGGAGGGCTTCTATGCAACTGACTCTACAGACTAAGATGAGGATTTATCTTTATAAAATTTCATTTTGGGAGACTGAGGTTAATAATTTCTGAACCAATGGAGATCTGTTTGGTTTGAAGCCTCATTAACACCAAAATAATAATACTGACCTCCTACTGAGGTTTCTGTGGCCTAAACCTTACAGGACTGAACCAAAGGGTAAGAAGTGGGTCATTTTTTTCTCCATAAGAATCTCTATTTGTTTTTCCTTTTAAGAAAGAAAGAAAGGGAGGGGGGAGAGAAAGAGAGAGAGAGAGAGAGAGAGAGAGAGAGAGAGAGAGAGAGAGAGAGAGAGAGAATGAAAAAGAAACAAAGAAACAAAGAAAGAAAAGTATTTTAAAGACAGACAATTTTAGAATCCTCTGAGTGGGTCCACCCATTCTTACATCTGCGACTGAAGCTCTAGTCTCTCCCACATCTGCCTGGTTTCTGAACAGAAAACCTCCACAAGAATGTCTTTCTAATACTCTATTTAAAGAAAAGACATATACATCAACATGAGGACAGGTAGATGCATGTGTGCATTTATTTATATTGATATACAAATCCAAAAATAAGATGCTGAAAGGGGAAGATAAAGCTAGTCCCACCCATACCCCCCCCCACTTAGAACATAAACAATTTAAACATTCTCTGAAGCTATGGGAGAGAAGGTAGATAACTAGTTTTGGTTTTAAAAGGGGCTTTCCCTGCACTTTTTAACAAGATACTTGTGAGGCCTCTTAAGGGGAAGGGTGAGCTAAGATACTTGATAAAGACACCATTGTGGGCAGTCCAGAAGCCCAATGCAAAGTCTTAAATAGAATTTGGAAGAAGATGCCATTTGGTGTTTTATTCCTAAGCCCTTCCCTGAAATTCTTGAGAAAAGGTTCTCCAATCATTCTTTCCTGAGCTTAGCTGGCCTGGTGCTAGTAAAAGATTTTTAAAAATTTTTGAAGTCCAGCTATGACCATCTCTCTTTCTCTCACTATAGTATAGGACCCCCTGTACACAGATTTACTCATCTGAAAAGCTCCCTGTCTTCCCTCCTTCCAAGCCAATTTGTTTTTTCTCAATAATCAAATCCTCCTTTAGACCCTTAATAGATTACTTTTTGCTCAAATTAGACATCTAATCACTTCACCTTATAGCCTGTGATTTTTTTATTGTGTGTGTTTCTATATCCTGATTTTTAGGTCTTGGTTAAGAGTGGATAGTATTTAGTTTAATTTAGTTTATGTTTGTTTGTTCTAAGCAGTCAGCCATATTTTTAAAGTACTTCCTATGTTCTCAGGGCATTATTTTATCCTTATTGTAAAAGAGATGTCAACAAGATTCTGTCCTCTTAGAATCTTCTTACTGCCAGTTTCACTGGTTTTTCAGCTGAATGTGTACCCTCACCACAGTACAAATTACTCTAAATCTTTTGATTCTGGGGGGCAGTTAGGTAGCTCAGTGGATTAAGAGCCAGACCCAGAGATGGGAGGTCCTGGGTTCAAATCAGACCTCAGACACGTCCTAGCTTTGTGACCCTGGGCAAGTCAATTAAACCCCACTGTCTAGTCTTCTTTAAACTCTTTTGTCTTGGAATCAATACATAGTATTGATTCCGAGACAGAAGGTAAGGATTTTAAAATGAATCTTTTGGCTCCAAACAGTTCCCAAACTAATTGTCTTGAGAGCACAAAGAAGTAACAATTTCACTATGGACAAGAAAGATCCCCACAGTCAAGTTACAACAAATCTGCAATTTGATCCAATGAAGTTCTGGAATCAAAAGTGAGTAATATATGAAGCTGTTATGTTTTGCTCAGGTGCACTAATTTAGTTGGACCCATACAGATTCAGAGCAAATTCTACCTTGAGAACAGACAAATCTAAACCCTACCACAATCAGCTCCAATTCTTATCCATTTTTCCCCTCTAAAATAAGAAAGCCAACTTTTCAGTCTTACGTGATTTCAACCTCAATGAGAAGTGCAGATTTTTGCTGTTAATGATAATAATAACACTAGAAATTCCAGCATGGAAACTTTTTAATACCCCCTCATTCAGGATGAGAAAAGTCGAATCTGAGGGTCCCCATAATACCAACCAAAAAAAAAAAAAGGAAAAGAAAAGAATTGGGAAACAGACAGAGAAAACAGACATTCCTGGGATCAGGAGTGGCTCTAAAGATAAGGTTTTACTTACCACGACTGGTCCTCCCCATACACATGTTGTCTGGGGTTACAACTTCTTGTTTGATTGTGAAATAGTCAGTTGACAAGGTATCTGCCTGGAGAGGGTCCCTGCTAAGGATGACTGAGGAATAGTCATTCTCATATTTGAGGGAAAGGAGCTCCTCAGAGCTGATGGGGTGCAGTGTCTGGTAGGACTCAGTAATGAAGCTGGGCTCTGAGAACTCTGATGGAGGAACACACTGGGCATGCTCGATTCCATAACCTGTAGGAACAAAAGTTGGACAAAGAAATGTTAAAATTAAAATGACTGGAGAGCTGTATTTAGAACAAGCAAATCTCCACTCCTTCTCCTCTAACTGCTAGTACCCTCCCCTCTGAGCTCATTTTCCATCCACCTGCATTTTCTGTCTATTTATGTGTCATCTCCCTCCATTAGAACACAGACTCCTTGAAGAGACAAAACAGGGTCTTTCTTTCTCCATTAAGATTTAAAGCTGTATGGTACACATTCCTAAATCTACTCCTCAAGCAGGAGGATGGTCACCTCCACAAGGAAGGAGACAGTATGGTGGAGATCACTAGAGCTGGAGTCAGAAGACCAGTTCTGTCACTGACTAACTGTGTGATTCTGAGCAAGTCACCTACATAAAATAAGGGGAGTTGGATAAATAATCTTGAAGTTCCCTTCTAGCTCTTATCTTCTGAAAGAATAAAAGGCAAAGTGAAGTTCCTGATTCTATCCATAAAATACAGTGGAAGCTTTGACTCCAAGCTCTCATATTTCTATTGTTTATTTGCTATGCGATCTTGAGTGAGTCACTGGACTTAGCTGAATTTTGGTTTCCCCTATACATACAAGACTTCTGAGAAGAGTTGTGCAGAATTAGTAAAAGTAAACAAAATAAATAATAATAAAATAAAAACTACATTTGAATTGCAAATTCAAATGTAATTATTATCATTATAAATTATTAAATTATTAAAAATTACATATATTTGTATGTGATTTATACAAATATAAAATCTTATGTAAATATAAATATTATAAATTTTTATAAATTATTACATTATTATGAATTACTTTACATATATAATTATATGCTGTTTATATAAATATGAGATTTTATATAAATATAAATATTATTAGATTATTATAAATTATTATAAAACTTTAAAGTTTTCAAAGCATTTTATATAAATTCTCTCATTTGAACCTTATAACAACCCTTCTATTATCAATATTTCCCCATTAGCCTCGCTGTCCATTTAACCATGTTATTTCTCTAACTATTCAAATAAGTTGGGTTGTGTCAACATATTTTTAAACATTTATTAATATTCATTTTTAACATGTTTACATGCTTTATGCCCCTACTTTCCCCTTCACCCCCCCGCTATCCCCCCACCCATGGCTGACGCACATTTTCATTGGTTGTAACATGTGTCCTTGTTCAGGGCCTATTTCCAAATTGTTGTTAGTTGCATTGGTGTGGTTGTTTCGAGTCCGCATCTGTGTCAAGGTATTTTTAATGGTAAATCAGCCTTCTTTTCCTTACCCATCCAACCTACATCCAAGCAACAACTTGCCATTTCATTTATGATGTACATCCTTAAGCCCCCATCTACTAGAAGTTGAATTAGATGACTCCTATACAGAGCTCTACAATCCCATTCTCTATACTAATTTTTTTTACACTTGCTGTCTTGGTTATCTTGATTCCTGTCCATTTTATCACCTCAACTAAACTGTAAGTTCCTAGAGGGTAAGAACAGCCTTGCCATTTTTAAATATCCCTCCTATCCCATCCTATCCCAAGTCCTTTTTAACTTAGGAAGGGTCCAATAAATATTTCATGACTGATTGATCCCATCACACAGGATAGAGATCTTAAAGGAAATTCATCCCCAAAGGAAAATATTAATGTAAGCAAGCCCTGAAGTCCTGGATAAGTAAACATTCATTCACAGAGCTTCTGACCCTCTCCTATGGGACCAGTCCAGCCTATAGGCAGATGAGGCAGCTTTTTTCCTGCCATCCAAAACCAGTGTAATTTAAGAAGCAGAAAGGCTGTTGTAAAAATGATCACAGGAAAAGTCTTCCACTTCCTCCAGAATTATCAAGAAGGATAAAGGGCTATCAAGGTAGGAATTTTTCCCCCTAGGCTCATATCACACAAAGCACAAAAGTCACGAACAAGTAGGATGCTGGACTTACTAATGAAGTAATCCGAGGTATAGCGGGTCTCTGGATAGGCAGAGTTGACTCCACTAACTTGATATGGCTTCATGTCCTCTGCAGCAGATAAGAAAAGGAAAAAGTCAACAGAAAAGCAATGTTTGGCCCAAAAGGATCTTGGATGCAAGCACCATGGTGAGCTCAACTCCTTTTATGAAATCAGCATTTTCAATCATTGAGGCTACTGTTCTAGGCCTTCCCCACACCCCCCAAGCCCTAAGGCTTGTCTGAAGTGAGGTCACTAGTCACAAAAGGGCGTTTAATTTTATTATTTCAGTAGCTCTAAAATCAGACTTAGGATCCTGGAAAGTATCAAGTGATTTCCTGAGGTCAGAAAGAAATTCAGGCCCTCAACCTAAGTTGAAATTGGCAGAATTTACTATTATGCAGCTGAAGGGCCAGAATGTAAAGAAAGAAACCATTTAGTCAGGCAAGCAATCCTTTGAATCATTTAAGAAGGAGGGTCATCTTTCTCATTTTCAAGGGTCTTCAAGCATGCAGATTCCATAGATTCTCTTGGTAATCTTGGGTGCCAGTTTTAATCACCTTATAAAAAAGATGCCTGGGTGTTTTATCTTGACCTAATATTTCAGATATACGATCAAATAGGATGCTGGTATGGTATATCAAACTTGAGATGTAACTAATTCCAATTAAGAAGAAAGAAAACTAAAATACCTACAAAAACAGAAAATTAAATCCTTAACAACTAGAAAAGAAAAAATGAAACACTAATGATGAAAAAGATTTGCTAAGAGTGGCTACTATCAATTTATAATCCTACAGCTAGACTGGAATCAAACTCCATGTCAATTCTGTCATAAGGGTATCTGATTTTATTTTCAATTAGTTTATGCTAGGCAAATGAGGTAGAATTAGAATTGTGTGTGTGTTGCGGCATTGTTTTGTTTTATTTTTAGGGAGGGATGAGGGAGAAGGTTGTTGGGAGTTTTTGCTTCAGATATCTGATAATATGTTGGGCTGAAAAGGTTACAGGTGACAGACAGGCCCATACCTGCACAGGGAAATAGTTTCAAATTCAAACAGAATGATTAAACTCATGCTTTTGTGACTTATCAGATCAAGACAAAAGCAGCACCCTTTGCCCCTCAGCCTTACACCCTTCCCTTTCCAAACATTTAGGTTCTATTCTTGCAGGGTTTTGATAGTTTTTAATTATAGCTTCTTTGCCAAATGCTTACAAATAAACAACCATGGTTCAACTCTACTTTGTCCTGGCCAAGAGTCTTATTTTACTGAACCTTTTAATGAAAAGACAATTCAAATGATCACATTTTTGTATGAAAAATACATTAAATCTAAGTCCAGTCCAGTTTTCCTGGTGGGAAATAGCCATAGCAACCAGATAATGCTGTGATCTTCAAGAGGCCTGAAAGGGTGAATGGGTCTTCCCAGCTACCTATAACATTACCATTGAGAAAAAAAACATTAAACCTTACTCAAATCCTATCAATTCCATTTTAGCAGCCAGAAAGAGGTCAAGAATTACATTAGTAGAGTGCATTTTAATTGTCAAGTCTGGTCAAACTTGCTATTATATTAACACATTAGTACACCAACTATAAGTATTATTTCCTCCCTATAGAATATGAGCTTCTTGAGGGTAGAGATTCAGTATATTTTTATCTTTGAGTCCTCAGTGCCTAGCACAACAGCTGGCAAATAATAATCTTCTAGTAAATGGCTTCTGATTTGGTGGATTGAATTATGTGCCTGCTGCATATTTTCCTTCAATTAACTGGGCATTCATTTCACTATGTACATGGTGAGTCTATTAAGGTATCAGGAAAGTCTGTACAGCTGTATGTTGGTCTATTAGAGCAGAGGAAACAAAAAATGTATCCATTTCTTTACTGCTTGCTTCATAATTCATTTACTTATTCACTTATTCATTTATTTGTTTGTTTGTTTGTTTTGCAAACGCTAGAGAAAAGAGCTAAGGATAACCATTTTACCCCCACAGGAATCTAATTTGGGTCTCTCGCCTGGGCACTGCAGAATGGAAAATATCCTTGAACAAAGCAAGGTCTTGTGTAAAATAAAAGTGCTAATCCTGAGTTTTTCCCCCTCCCCCAGAGTCTGCCAAGGGCTAGAACTGGTGACCACAGGGAAAGGGTGGGACTGGGTTAGAGAGGGCAGCCGGCTTCTAGCCTTACAGTCAGCTGGAGGGCACTGCTGACTGCTGGTAACAGCAATTTATTTTAAGAAGAAATTCAGAAAAATAAGAGTAAAAACACCCAAGTTTGCCTCCTGCTGCCATTTCTATACTCAGCCAGGACTGTGGTACATGAGTCACTTGGTCCTAAAAGGTTGGAAGGAGTTAGTAGGGGAGACCATGTCATTACAAGGTTGCAACACCATGTCCCAAGGTGACCCACTGTTCCTATCCCAGATGGGAAAGGTAACACTGGACTCTTCCAATTAGAGTCAGGTGAATGGTTGACAGTCTTGACCTGCTGGTGAACCCCAATGATACAAGCCCTCTGATAGATGTGATTAGATGTGGATCACTGCTGATTGCTGAATGTATTGGAAAAGAGAAAGGTAAGGCAGGAGGGCTGAATAGGGTCAGTGTCATAAATTACATGTGTATGTTCAGACTGTAAACAGTTTTTGTTTTTGTTTTTCGGAAAAAAAATTTAATGCCTTAGGTTAGAGATCAGTGCTATGGATAGGGCCCTAAGTTTTAAAAGAAGTTAAGGAATAAAACTTTGCTCTAGCTCAGAAATAAAGTCACATCCTTACAAAGAGCTCTGAAGACACTGGAAAGCAGAGCTCCATAAATTCACTATGGATCTAGAGGCAGCCAAGGATTTAGAAGCCAGGAAAAAATGATTAAGAAAGGCATATTTCAAAGTACTTTCAAGTAGTCAAACATGTTTTGATCCATTTTTCTCCATCTATATGGCCAAGGGTGTGAAGAGAAGAACAAGAGGCTGTAGACCTTGCTATGAGAAAGATGTTTTCCCTTTCCCCATGAAAGACGAGCAAATCAAGTAAGGGCAGAAAGGGGACAGATCCTAAGAATTTTGCCCTTTCTTGAGCAAGATTAGATGCCATATATGCACCTAAAGACCCCAAAAGAACTCTAAGGCTTTAGAGTCTACTAAACCCTTTAAGGTTTACTATCTAAATTCATACTTTTAAATTCACATTTTACTATCAAATGATTACATGAAAATAAGGTACTATGATCAAATTATTAGGCACTATGGTCATTTGAACTCTATTCAACCTTATCTGAATGGATACCCAGTGATATCAACATAGATTTACTGGTTCTCACATCTCTAACCCCCAAATTGGTTTCCACCAACCCCAGTCATTCCCTGCTTTGTTACCTTTCTGTAGGATCTCTAGATGCTCCCATAAGATGTCACCAACAAAATCTGGGGCCAGTTCCAAGAAGCAGTCTTTGCCCAAAGCACAAAGGGCAGCTCCACTCATGCAGAACTTCTGGAAGTTCACACCTTTCAGGCTGAACTCATTCACTGCCCACATTACCCAGTCACGAACATGGGTTTCTGTCCATTGCCGGGGATCTGGAAGAGAAGACAACAATCCAGCAGGTTTATCTTTTAATCCTTTGTTTCTGCCACTTGCTCTACTGAGTTCTAATAAATGGAGCTCAGCAAATATTATGACCACATTATTCATTTTAGAAGCCAATAAATAGGGGAAAAACTATTTTATAGATAAAACTTACAAATCAGTTATCAATGCTATTTTTTGGATATTCTTCCCCACCCCTGTATGATTCCCACCTTATTTTTATAGTTCTCCCATTTTACCAACTAGGAGAATGCCATAATCCATCTATAACTAACATACTTAGAGTATCCTCTACCCTTCATCAATCTAGACACATTCATCAATGAAAATGAAATATGAACAGAAAATAACAATTCCAGATTCAAGATGTATTAGTCTTCTGACTGCCTTACTTCTATTAGACTTACCCTAATCACTTTGATGTCCTAAACATGTGGATAAAATGCTTTTTTTTTCCATGACTATTTCAAAGTACATCTTTCTTTGCTCTGTCTTCCATCTCTCTTTTAAACTACAGTTCTTATTTTTAATTTTATTATTATTTTAATAACATTCATGACAGAGATAGATATTTGAATAATAATCATAATAATATTACTGTAAAATGACTAGATTGTGCAAAGTATCCTCCAAAGAATACACAAACCCCTTCCTCTAACCTCAACTCAGATTTCATAATTCTCAAAATATTAGTCATGACTCCAAGTTCCCATAAGCACACCAATCCTTGATGAACAGCAACAATGTGAGGGAAGATAAAATGTAGTAGGCATAGCATGCTCAACATCAAAATCTCACTTTGGTTTCTCTCTGCCACTTTGGTTTACAAATGGAAATTCAGTATGATTGGTAACCACATTATCCTGTATTGGATTACCATCTATGGTAAAGTGGTATATGAGGATGAATTTATATGGGAAGACAGGGAAGAAATTTTTATTTTTTTAAACCTAACTTCTGTCTTAGTACCAATTCTAAGACAGAAGGGCAAGGGCCAAGGGATTGGGGTTAAGCTTGGGGTGACAGCTGGGAAGTATCTGAAGCCTGATTTGAAACCAAGGTCCTCCCAACTCCAGGCCTGTTACTCCATCCACTGTACCACCTACCTGCCCTGGAATAAGTTTTTGTTAAGCACTAACTTTATGCCAGGCACTGTGCTAAGTGTTTTCAAGTTCTCCATATCTTCTTCTTCTGCAAAGGCTTAATGAAGTCTTCTCTATTTCTCTTTCCTATCTTTCCATAATCTATTTCCAAATAAGATCCATAAGTTTGACATGAGCAAGTCATATATATTTCTTCTAACAGTATAGAGATTTCAAAGATAGAAAACAACAGGGCCCAAAGTAATTCTGGCTTCTGTGACACAATCCGGCCAAGGAACATCTTGCAATGGTCCCAAAGATGATAAAGGATGAACACAGAGAGGCAGTGTGTAATAGTGGATAAAGAAACAGTGGGTCTCCGAGTCAGGAACCTCCAAGTTCAAGTCCTGTCTCTGACATATTGGATGCTTGACCCTGGGTAAGTCCCTTAACCCCTAGATGCCCCCCCCCAGGCAACTTTCTAAAAATACAAGTTGAAGACAAGGTGATGATCTGCATTAGTTGAAGACATCCCTTTCCAGAAATTTCCCACCCTGATAAAATCATGTCTGGTCAAAAGGGGAAGAAAAAAAGAAAGAGAGTGACCATGCAAGATAGCACTGGAGACTTTCAGAGATGATGAGATGTTAAACATTCCTGGTCTCTCAGAAAGCTAATGGTTGAGAGGGGGTGAGAGTTGCTGGGAAAAGACTGATGGCATGAATACCATATATTCCAACAGGCTGTAGGCCCAACCATTCTTTTCCCAAGAATGAAAGCATAAGGCATACCTTTGGGAATTCCCAGCCGTTGCTGCTCTTTAGTGAAACCACTGAAAGTGGCTTTCAGTGCCTGTGACATCATTTCTTTACTGCTTGGAGTTAAGAGGGGAACATCTGCACATTCCATATCTGTAAGAAGCAGAAAGAATACAAACAAATTCAATAATCAGAATTAAATAATGAATAAATAAATAGCCAGCCCAGGAGGCTCTTGGTTACAGAAAGGACTAAAGAAAGGGGCGGAAAGTCAAAGAAACACTTGGTTTAAATTTAGAGGAAATACATGAGACATCAAAGAGTCAGTATAGTCTAATGAATGGAGATCAAGCTTTAGAGCAGGAAAGATCTTCGGTTCAAGCTTCATCTCTGATGTATGTTAGCTCTGTGGCTCAGACTTCTAGTGCCCCAAGAAATTCCCTAAGACTCTAAGTTGTAGAGTAATAATCAATATACACAGAAAGAAATTTCCTCACCCCAATTCCTGGACAGCCAGTGTCTCAGGTCCTGACCAAAAATAAAAATATTTTTTAAATTATAAAAAATAAATATACATCTACTTGGAATTATTTCTATGAACAAATATATCTTGGACCTTATATAGACTATAGAATATCTAATCACTGCCAGAGCAATTTTATTCCATTCCAATTTAATCAATCCACATATGAAACATCTACGTACAAAGTTCTGTGCTAGACGCTGGCAAATCTAACCATAAAAATATTAGTGTCTTCCTTTTACTAAGAATATCAATCAATAAACACTTATTAAATGCCTACTATGTGCCAGGATGTACCTAATAAATATAAGGTAACTTAGGGGAAGGGAGAAGAATTTGAGGAAGAAAATTGTATTTTCCATAGGAGAGTAGAGATGAAAAGTTAATAACTGGGAAAGGTTTTATAAAGGAAGTGACACCCAAAGGTGAGTCATGACAGAAAACAGGGATTTTGAAAGGTGAAGATGAGAGGGATTGCATTTCAAGGATGAGGGATGTCGTATACAATTGCAGAAAGGTTTCCCAAGAATGAAAGCATATGGGATGGGATATGGACTTTGAAAACCAAGCTAGAAGGCTAAAATGTCCAGGATATAGAGTACCTGTAGGAGAGGAAGGTGAAATAAGGCTGGAAGTTAGACAAACTGGAGCTTCTTAAGTGTGAGGTTATTCATCATTTCCTTTGTTTATGCATCGTCCTTCCTATGCATCACCACCTAGCCCCTGTAGCATTAAGTGAAGTAGTTTGACACATAACAGCAAAGTAGACTAGTCTGGAGGTAGAAAACCTGAGTTTGAAATCACGTTATTAACTAGTTACTTTGAGAAGGCAAATTCATTTCTGCTTCCTGGGACTCAGTTTTCCCATCTATATAAGAAGTGGGAATATATTATCCCTAAGGTCCCTTCCAGCTTTAATTCTATGACGCCTTGACTAAAAGAACATAGATGTCTGGGTGAAATAAAATACCTTTGAGTTCAACCAAAAGTACAATTTATGACACGCTAATAAGTAAAGCAGAAAGATTAGGAAATGTCTTCTAGCTTTACTGGGATAACTTCTCTTAGACCTTGGCACCAATCCACTTTAATGTCAGAGGTCACTTGCCCTACCCTAACCTGGAATCTTTGGTCATTATTGTGAAACTGGTGGAGCTGAAAGTATGAGATAGGCTAAATAAGAGCACTCCTAATTATCAACCGTTAGATTTCAGAGAATTAAATGAAGCCTTAGTTCATTAGGTGCTATTAGTTTGGGGGGGGGGGCAACTGGAACAAAAATACCATCTGTAATTCTCAAAGTGAAGGGAGACTCCAATACAAGAGAATACTTGAAACAACTGTTGTCTCTGCTATTTGCCATTAGCAAAGCTGCAAGGAAACTGTTGAGGGTCTACGTATTGTTCCCAAAGGGAAAGAAGAATTGATATAGTTATTGTCCCAAGTCTTGTTCCAGTACTGGGGGTCCTAAAGTCCCAGGGAGTGGTTTTAGTTTGGGTCACTCTGGGACATGCCTTAAAATCTAATGGAAAAATCAACAATCCTCCAGGAAGGCTGACAAAAGATGGAAAATCCCAGATTGTAAGGCAGGGGGAGTGGGGGGGGGGGTATGGTGATTACATAAACATCAGTCCTTCAAACAATGAGCAATCAGTAAGTGAGTCACTAAGAAATACATAAATACACACATACACACACACACACACACACAGATGCTTTTTAAAAAATATATCGGCAATGAGGCTGATCCAGAAACTTTTGACCTTTGAAACTGAGACCTTGTCACTAGAGCCTAGTACCCTATAGGCAACCAGAAAGCTGTGCCCAAGGGCAAAGGCAATTTCTATTTTTAGAGAAAAAAAATTCAATAATAAAAAGGTACACCAGAATCTAAATAAATGTACTAGTTCAATGGAATTGTTCCGGTATGGAAGTGGTTAACTTCCCTCTCTTCACTCCTAGTCCTTTCCCAAATTGGTGATTTTAGGCCTTGTAAGTTGTGTTTTGTTTTGTTTTTTCCTCCATCTCCTTTCTTCAGATTTATGACTCGATGAAAAGGACTTTACTGAAGGCGGAAGTTGGACTGGACAGCACATGTGGAAAATATAGGCCAGGCCAAATGGTGGAGTAGTGGGTCTGCAGCTGATTGCCAAGTGGAGCTGAAGGGTGAAGTCAGCCAAGAGGCTTTTACCAAACAGAAGAGTTGGGGAAACCTGACCCCTGGAAGGGGAGAAGGACACAGGGTAATTGAGGAGGAAGGAGAAACACAGAGGTTCAACAGACATCGAAAAGGGGCTCCTTAGCTTTAGCATCTTATAACCGAATCCAAAGTAAAGGTCTGGACAATGCTGCTGAGCTGACAATTTTTTCCTCGGGTTGTTGCTTCCTGCCCGGAGAGCTTGCATTTCCAGGTTCTTGGTCATTCCCTTCATAGGAAGCAGCTGGGATTATTTTTACCCATCCACTTCAATGCCATCACCAACATACCCAGTTACCACCTTGTTAGCTACAGCTGCAGGATGGGCTCCAGAGGCTGAGCCCAACTCTGCTTCTTTGATTGAATAGAAAATGCCACATCTCTCTTGGAAAATATCTAATGACCCTGCTGATGAAAGAGCTATCCAAACCCACTGGGGACACCTGCACTTGGACTTGAGCTCCTTACGAATTATATCATCAAACCTTGATCCCAAAGGATTCAGGCAGTTGAGGTCAGAGCTTTAGCAGCATTTCTAAAGGATGAAAAGTATTAACTGTACCATAAGTACAGCTAATAAACACACATAACATAAGCATAAACATACACAGCAGTGGTTTTGCTTTTGTGCCTCAAATTACAAATTAATAAGTATGTTTATCAGCAAGCATATTTTATAAGCATGCTTATAAGTAAATAGACTCTTCTGTGAAATCACAAAGGAAAACTACTATATTACCTGGTTCGTGTTAATCATTATACTGATTAAGAACAATAGTGAGAATCAAATATAGGCTGAGAAATGAATATGGAGGGAGCAACAGTGTGCTCAGGTTTTATCACCTCTCTCAAAGGATCATTATCATACATTCTGGAAGAATCATTTCAGTTCATTCTAGATTTTTTTCTTTAGAATGATGTCATTAAATATTTCTATCTCTGTTTGATGGAAAGATACAGAAGTCTATCATTTACCAAAACAAATTAATAAATTTGCAAACCTACCAGAAACATTCACTTGCCTTTAATGATTCCTACTTTATTTTAAGCACCAATTATATTCAAGATATTATGCTATGTTCTGAAGGGAGGGGAAGAAGTATATGCAAAAATGATCAATAAGATAGGATCCCTGTCTTATTCTGAATAATTATAATATTAGTATTAGAACATCATGAATGATTACGATACAAATTAGAATATGATAAGTGTGCCTAAGAAGTAGAAAGTATTGGAAAGAGTGAAACAATGAAGAGATGGCTTCCAGAGAGGAGTTCTGGGGAAGATGGGACAGCTTGAGCTGCACCAGACTAAAACATTTTGACTTCCTTTGCTGGGCAATAGGGAGCCATTAATATTTTTCAAATAAGTAAGTGACACAAGCAGAGTTGTAGCATTAAGAAGATTATTCAATATTTCCAATTTGGAGAAGGTATTTGTCTCAAAGAACTAAGGACACTTCTGATGGTCATGAATCTCAATAATCTCCAGAAAGAAAATAGTAAAGTGAATTCTGCTGGCAATTCATAAAAGGATAGAGGATAGACTAGTGATTTCACTGGCCCAGGAAACTCTCTACCAATTCAGAGCAGCACCTTCTTTGCAACTAAGATGTTTAGTGCCCATCCCGGAGTCACAAAGCCATTTTGCATCAGAGGAGCACTTTGAACCCCCCAAATCTTCCTACTTTCAAGGTTTGGTCTCTAGCATTAAAAGCCTTGGCCTCTTCTTTTAAACTCTGGCCTAACTTTCTCATCCTCAAATCTATGTTAACCATGCATGGCTCTTATTCTAAGATTAAGCGAATTAAGATGAAAAGTGCCTTACTATATAAATGTGCTCTAGCTACTATTTTTGTTATTCTGTTATTATTATTAACAATATAATTATTGTTGCTCTAGAGAAATTGGTAAGTAAATGGTCTCTAGGTCTTTATTCTATGAAAACTGTATGTCCAAGCAGAGGCAATTTATAAGGTGTCTGTCCACATGGATGAGCCAGGATAAGTGAATGGCATTCTGAAAGCAGCAAAACATCTTTTTTTAATTTTAGTCAAATTTCAAACAAGTTTTTCCCCCTCCCTACTTCATGCATATTTCAAGGGTAATGTAAAACAAGGGTTTCAATTCACTCACATGTAACTCAGGATAAGAATTGTTTGGTTTCAAAGAACCCATTAAGAGGCTTCAGCATGTCTTTTTTTTTTTTTTTTAATGTTCTTCAAATCAGGAAGCTACATGTCACCAATGCTATACAGAATCTCAGTCTGTGATGACTTTGAATATGATGTGGGACTATTTCCCAAACCCAGCGAGATTCCTTCTCCCATCTCTCCCCAAGGAATCACTTGATGCAGGGCAATGAATGATCCCACAAGACAATCACAGGAATTGTATGGCTACCTGATGTGTCAGACACTGGCTCTATCTCTGTTCTTCCATAACCCTGCTTTATAGTCTCCCTCTTCCTACATGCTGGAGGGTAAGAAAAAGCTAAAAACTTTAACCCAGCACTTACACAATCCCTTAGAACATGGCTGGCATGATACCTTCCTAATAAGAAGGGAATATGTTCTTGTTTTGCAGGAAATAAGGAAAAGTTCTGAGAACTGAACCCTAAAAAGAGGCAGGGATCTTGTTCCTCAATGTCTTTGCAAATGAGACTCTCTGAAGAATCCAATTCCTTCTTAGTGCTGAGACCCAGAATCATATTGAACTGGCCTTTGAAGCATATGAATAAAAAGGGAATTAGGAGGTAGGTTATACCATTTTTCTTTACTGGGTTCACCTTTCTGGGTCACTTGAATTAGGAATTGTACAACTTGTGGCTCATAGAACCAATTTTGGGGAGTTTTCTTGTTTTATTTTGTTTTTCAAATAGATATTAAATAAAAAGGAACCATGAAGAAGCTTTCTGGTACCTATAAATATTTCATAATGAGTGAATTATTGAATGGGCAGTTGCTCTATTGGAATGGATAAGGCTCTAAAGAAAAGGCTTCAGTATTGCAAAGTTAGAGGACATGTTCTGTATCAAGACTCTACTGAGATCCTCAGCTGCTGGGAGGATCTGACAATTCACCAAACTGGTCCTAGTGAACTCTAACTTTGCCTCAGAAATGGTCTAACTCAACTTCTCCAACCCAAGACAAATTCTTCCACTATGGTTCTCTGTCTCTCTCTCTATCTGTCTATCTCTTTGTCTCACTGTCTCTGTATCTCATGGTTACTTCAAAGAAAAAATTTTGCATGAACACTTACTTGATAGCAATAAATCCAGAGAGAAAAAACTTATTACATCAAGAAGGCAGAAAAAATGTTGATTTTTTTTCATGTCTTTCTTTTCAGATTGTGTTCCTACGTTCATCCACCCAGCTCTTGTGACTGAGATTCATATAACTCAAGAAGCAATTCGGGAGAAATTGTTTTAAATCAAATTGTTAAAAATGAGACTACCTAATAATTCCCTTGGCCAAAAATGATGATATTGATCCATGTTCCCAAATTTCACAAATGAAATGAGCTAATAAATGTACCTGAGTGTTAATTCCAGAAGCACAAATCAGTTAAAAAGGGGATAGAAATCATAAAAAAACAACATGATATAAGAAATATTTGAGGCTTTGTTTTGGCCTGGTACAACTAGGCTACACATGCCCAAGATGAAGAAAAACTTATCTCTATAATTGTCATCTTTGAGATTTGCCCATCTTAAGGAAAGTTCAATGAAAAAAGAAAATTTGAATTTGAGTAAAAGAATAGCTAATTTATAAACCTAAGTGAGCCAAGTTTGAATCTCGGTTCTGTCTGCTACATAACATTTGGCAAATCTCTTTATTTCTATGGACCTCAGCTTTGTCATCTGTAGAATAGGTATACATACTTCCTAGGAGTATTGTGTAACTCTGTAGAGGTCTACCTGTGCAAAATATTATTTCTATTATAAATGAGTATTCTAGAACTGCCTACTTTCATTACCTCTTGTTTGTCAGATGGATAGAAAAAAAAGTTGAACGTGAAATGGTCTGTAACAAAACTTAGATATAGCGCCCTTTCTCCACCTCCATCCTCAGACCTATTCTGGTTAAGGAGAGCAGCATCTTTGCTGGAAAATCACCACTAGAACAAAAAGCATGAGAGGATCCATAAAGTTTCTAGATTGCAATGATTCAAGACAGGGAAAATAATGTTTCATTCTACTCCCTCCATCTAAATCTCATGCTATAATCCTTTTGTCATTTCGTGTATCAAAAGCAAGAGGAACAAAGATTGTGGAGGAGAAAACACTGGAAAAACAATTATAACACTTGGCTGCAATATCTCAGCATCACAGAGGCTCAGAGTTGGGAAGAAACTCAGGGACCAACCTGGATCTGAATAGAAACCCACTCCACAATAGCTATAACTATTGATCATCCAGTCTTTGTCTAAAGAGTTCCAATTACGGGCAAATCACTACTTCCCAGGCTGGTCCATTCTACTTTTAGATAATTCTGATTTTTAGGAAGTATTCCCTTATGTTGATGTATGATATATGTCTCATTGTTTCAGCAGTCCAGTCATGCACCTGCTCCAGGCAAAAGACCCCAAAATACCCAGCACCAATGAGTCTGTCACATTTCCCTTAGTACAATTTGCACTTTTTGTCTCTTCTTTCAAATAACATGCTAATGATTTTTGACACCTTTCTCAACCTTTTCTAAAGTCCCCAGTCAGCAGAACGTTACTCAAAAGGAGGCAAGAAAAGGATGGACAGATAATCCCCATTTCACCTTCTGATGACCTGACATGACCAAAAATGCAAACTTGGGTCTCTGGTTACAACCTCTTGGGCTCCATTGCCAGTCCACACAACCACTGACGGAAATTCACACTGTTTGGATGCAACATGCCAACTTGGAGGAAGATGCCACTTCTTAGAAGGAAGCTGCTCTGTGACAAAAAGAATGGTTCTAAGAGAAGTCAGCACACATCCTAGACTTTACAGAAAAATCATCTGGTCCTTGAAAAGTAGCCTGAGAAAGAAACCTCCAGATAGAAGTGGATTTAACATCTGTAGGAAGTGACCTCAGTCCATCTCCCTCCCCTTCCCCAAAAGGAGTTTTAACACATTATTCCCACTGAAGTGCTGAGGATTTGGTGACTCACTAGACTCACACATGGTTCCAATGAGCCCTTGACCATTACATGGTGGGGAGCAGGAAAAACAAATGAAAGCAGTTGTAATTCGGCAGCAAGAACTCAGACCTGCCAGACAAAGGAGTTCCAATGAGTTTTCCCAAATTCAGTCAGGCACCTGACATGAGAAAGCTATTTTTAATCGCTGGATTTATTTCTTTCCTATTCCCTCCTCCTCCACCTCAGCAAACTTTACTGAGTCAGGGCAAAACCCAAATCAGTTCCAGGTGTTTAGGGAAACCCAGAAGAGGCTCTTCCGTTTCATGATCCAAGCCAGAAAGCAGAACCTTCCCCTGGGCCCTGGAGCCAAGTTTTCTTGTTTCCCCTTAGAGCAGGTTAAATCTCCCATTTGCTTTGGGCAAATGGCCTCACAGGGGAAACAGCCAACTGAATGTCTGTGCCCATCTGGAATAGCTGCTGGATGCTGGGCTCTCTCAAGCAGCACAGAAAACATGGATAACATGTACCCAATGTTTGTTCATATGCCTATACTAAGCACTATAGACTACCTCCAAAGCATCCTGTCCCTTTTCTCAGAAAACTTTAATTCTGGTGTAATTTGTCAATAGGCATTGACAGGCTCACCATTCCCCAAGGGAGTATCAATAAGATGGAGAAACTGCCTTACACGTATCTTAGCAAGGCTATTAGTATTGGGGGGTGGGGTGGGGCAGGGAGTCTCTGGATATTTCCCAGCAACTAAGCAAAGAGAGAAAAGTGAACACAAAAAGTCGGTCCCCTGGGCAGAAGCCAACTGAAATGATCAATCTGTATTCTATTGTGTTCCATTACGATCCATCCCTTGGTAGGAAAAAGTCCCAAAAACTAGAATCTACCTTAAGAAGGGAGCGTATTATAAGAGTAAGGAGATTTTAAACTATGTCATATAAGAATCAGTGAAAGAAACTGGGGGTATTGAACCTGAAGAAAAAGAAAAAACTCAAAGTAGACCAAAAATCATGAATTTTGAGCTAGAAGAAACCTTAAAGATAATCTAAACTGACACCTCTATTTTTAAAAATGTTTTATTGATTTTTTTCTCTTCTATTCTTAAGATCACTATCCCTTCCCAATAACTCTTCCTTACCCCAAAGTCCCATCCTCAACAGAACCATAATTTGTAACAAGCATAATTAATGAAACAAATCAATAGATTGGTCATATCTGAAAACATATGCCTCATTTTTTAAAGACTAGAGCAGTTTAAGTACTAAAGAGTTCAGAGTTTAAAATAAGTAAATCTGGGTTCGAATTCTTCCTCAGACACTGACTAGTTCATTTTGTGACTTTTGACAGGTCACAACCCCAATTTGCCTCTGTTTCCTCATTTATAAAAGTTTAGGGGTGGTACTCAAACTTTGAAGTGCCTTTTAGCTCTAAATATATGATCTTATGACTTCTCTGTTAGGAGGCAAGGGCCATGCTTCACTACCCATCTTCTTAAGTCATGATTAATGACTATACTAATCAGAATTCTGAGGTGCTTCTTTGTTCTTTTATTGAACAGTAGCAATTATATAAAGAGTATTCCTGGTTCTTACTTCATTCTGCATAAGTCAGAAGAGTCATCAACTAAAGCACAATAGGTACAATCCAGTATAATATTTAGAACAAATTACAAATGATAGTCATCATATAAGTCCTCCCAATGTTCACAATTCTCCATGTTTGCCATTTCTTATAGCACAATAATATTCCCTTATGTTCACTTATTACAATTTCCTCAGTTATTCTTCAATTGATGACACCCACTTAACTTTTACTTATTTATTACTATAGAAATTATTGCAATTAACATTTTTGAACATATGGTACCTCTTTGAATGCTTTGCAATGGTATCACTGGACCAAAGAAGATAAGTGACTTTTTTGTGTAAGTTATCAATTCACTAATTTCATCAATAGTTCATTAGTGTGCCTGTATTCTCAGAGTCCCTTTTCATCTTTGCCCATCTACTATCAACCCTTTCCTTTTAGAGATGTAGAAAAAAGATTAGTTGATTAGCCCAAAGTGACATGTCATATATTAAAAAAACCAGGAATCTAAACCCTAGTTGTCTGTCTATAAATACCAGATTCTTTCCAGTTTACTACATGATTACTAATTACAAATATTTCGAGAGCTGGCATAGTGAAAGATTGGGTTTGTCCTATGTAACCTTAAAAGGGAAATTACAATTACTTGGCTAGAGGTTACAGGGAAAGACTTCAAAATATAATTCATATCTTTCTAACAATTAGAGCTATTCAGAATAGAATGTATAGGGTTGTAGGAAGTGGGGAGTTTCTTGACACTGGTGGTATGCAAGCAGAAGCTAAATGATCACTTGTAAGGGATGTCGAAGAAGGGATTCACACAGTGTGGTAGAACTAGATGCCCCCCAGGTCCCTTGCAACATTGAGTTGCTAGATATCTTCTCTTTTGTAACTACAATGCCTTTTTGATATGTCAACAATCCTCTCATTAAATCACTGTCAACTAATATGTCTGCCACAACTCTGGATCTTAGACCCTGAATTAAGCATTTCTCCCTTCTCCCTGACTCCATAGTCTGAAAAAAAAATTTTTAATGTCAAAGAAAATGTGACACAGAATGAAAATGTAACTTTCTGGTTCCTAAAACTATTTTCCATGTTAAGCATTTGGTGAAAATCAAATTGCACCTTTTCCTAAGCATTTAAGCCTTTAAGTTTATAAATCTCTTACATGTCATTTAAAGGAATATTTGCTCTAGGACATGAGATTCTCACTTAACTGGGATCACTTAAATATTTTGATTTAAAGAATCATTGAAGTCTCAGTTTTTATTTTTGCTTTTAAGAGAAAGTAATTTTGTACCAAAGGAAGACTATAATAATAGCTTTCAAATAAACTTTACACTTGTTTGTGATTTTGTACACAGTATTCATTTCTTACAACTACTCTTATTTTGGAGGGATCCCAAATTTTATAGTACAGGTCCTCTTCCTCCTTATAAAGTTCACAAGGATAAGAGTTATTCTACTTGGGTGGAAAATGCAAATGGAACCCTCCCAATTCCAAGGGCCTTCTGAATTTTACAACCAAATGGCTCTTCTCATCATTCAAACTTCTGATCCATCTCCTGCCCTGGACTTTCATCTAAAGTGCCATAAGTCTCTTGGAACCAGAAATGTCACAAAATAATTCTATTCTAGAAAGGATTTTTTTTTCAAAAAATCCAAAATCTTCTATTCTGCTGCTATCCCTCAATGTAATTTTAGTGGGGATTAGGAGGCTAATGCTACTACCAGTTTACCTCTACCATCTGAGGTGCTCATTAATTTGGGCAGGTATATTTTTAAAGAACTCTCTATCTCTGTCTGTCTGTGTCTCTCTCTCCTCCCTCTCCCCACCTCTTTCCTCCATATCTCTATAAATTGTAAAAGCCAGGAAGATAAATGAATGGAGAACATGAATATATTTCTCCTCGTTTGTTAAGGGAAAACAAGTTTTATTTGGAGGAAGGAATGCTTCTTAATCTCTAGCAGATTTCATAGAGACAGCTGCCACAGCCCAGAGACTTGAGACACTCAAAAGCTGCTGCCTTTCCTCCACTGAATTAGCCTCTCTGACCAGGAACATTTGCTGGTCTTGTGTGAAGGCTAGGCTTCAGGCCCAATTGGCATTCTGTTTGGAAAGCAAGGTGGGAAATAGAGGGTTTTTGAGAATGGAAAGGTCAGTTCAGTTGGGGAAGGTAGGAAATGAAGAGGCTGGGCAAAACGGACAACATGGGCAAAATAAATGGAGTAAAGACCATTTATTTAGGCTGGACCGGCTGAAGTTTTTCTGCACTTTTGAACTGTTTTCTCAAGGCCTGCCTCTCCCTCCTACGCAGGAAGCAAATACAGAGACCAGCATCTTCCAGTGAGGGCTCCTGTCTTCCAGACTTAGCCCCTGGGAAAAATCAGGAGGAGGTGGGACTTGGGAATGAGGAGAGAATAAGAAGAGAAAAAGAACAGAGTCAGGGAACAAGAGTAGAAAGTATAAATAGAATGTAGCTCGTGAGGAGATGCCTGTAGAATATCCCCAGCAAATGGTCAAGATGTATCTACTTGAAGATTCTACTGAGGGAGACCCTAATACCACAGCTTTTGGAGGCAACCGATTTCCACTTAGGGTAACCCATGGTTCAGAAGTTTGTGTTCACCCCAGTCTCAACTCCTTACTTCGAAAATCTAAATTTGCCTTTCTGAAAGTCCCACCAATTGCATTCTAGTCCCTCCAGACAAGAACAAGTGTAATCCTTCTTTCATATAAAATCCCTTCAAATACTTGAAAATAGTTATCACATCCTTTGCCAATATGCTAAGTGCTTTCAACTTATCCTTCAATAAGATAGTTACTGTCTTGGTCTCTTCCTCAGGACCCAGCCCCTGACTTTATAGACAAAGGAACTGAAGCTTAGAAAGGTAAGGGAAGCAGGATCATATCACCAATTATTTGCAGAACTGGAACTAGATCTCAGGTTTCCTGGTTACTGGACCAGTGCTTGCTTTCACTGTACCATACTCCCTCTCTTCACTATCACATGATTCTAGATAAATTTACTATGTGGTATATATGGCTAGAGAGCAGTTTGCTCAGAGTAAAAACTGAAAAACTGAGGCACAGAAAAGATGTCCTGAAGAGAGAAGAGTGCTCATACAGGATCTTGGTGTAGCAGAGTTAAGCTATGAAATTAAAGAACTTATCCTTTCAGTCTACTTAGGGGTTTGGAGTAAAGAGGCCACATTCGTAACCCCAAAGCGCACAGTCCTGGAATATACTATTTCCATAGATATTTTCTTGCCAATGGCGCCATTTTTTAATAAATAGAGCCCCAAAGAGCTTGAAGAACAGTCCATTCACCCAAAGATACACACAATAGATCATCTAATTCAGCAAATATTTCCTGCTATATAATTATCCCAGGTTTTTGATATTTCAATCAATCAATCAATAAGCATTTATTAAGCACCAATATATGCCAGGCATATCTCTAGATACATGAGATCAAAGTACAAAAAATGAACTCAACCCCTACTTGAAAGTGATTAAGAAAAAAGTCATCATTGGTCCATAATTTTTTTTAAACCCTCACCTTCTGTCTTAGAAGAGATAAATATCTCTTCTAAGGCAGAAAAGTGGTAAAGGCTAGGCAATTGGGATTAGGTAACTTGCCTAGGGTCACACAGCTAGGAATAATAAGGCTATATTTGAACATAAGACCTCCTGTTTCTAGGCCTGGTTCTCTAACCAATGAACCACCTTGCTGTCCTTCCATAATTTTTCAAAGCATTTATTTCCCTCATTTATTAATATGTTATATAAATATAGTTTTTAAAATTAGAAAAGATCCTATCCCCCCTCCAAGGAAAATCAAAAGCCCTGTTAGAGATGAAAGCTGGTCTTCAAAAACTCTCTATAGAGGAAGCTAAAACCCCACGCCTTGATGCTGCAGAAAGAAAAACAAAATGAACATTCTTCTTACATTCTGAAGCTTTTTTTATGCAGATGTGTTTTCCTTTTAGTAAATAAATCAGAAGAGAAAAACACACACACAGCTATCCTTACATAGTAGAACTACCTGCTCTTGACCTACAGAAAATTCAGAAACATTTCAACCCATTTCTACTAGTTCTGGGAAGAGTCAAGGGAAAGGAGGGAAGGAGAAACTGAATGCCAATGTGCAAACTACTGATGATGAAACAATGTCCTACAAAAACTGCCACAGGTCCCAAAATAGAAGCAAGTATTTGCCATCAAGAGTAGCACCTACCTCACAGGATTCTTTTGAGGAACATATTAGATAATATATGAAAAACTCTCTGCAAACTTAAAATGATGGAGATATTAGCTATCACCATCACCATAATTTTATGAAGATCATGTGCTATTCTTACACATCCAAAATTAGATGCATCCTCCTAGATAACACTGAACCATGTTTGCCAACCTCCTGAAAAGTAATTATTAAAAATAGTTTTAAATTTAGACGGCAGGAAGACCTGAGATCAAATTGAGTCTCCAGACCCTTCAGAGGTATGGGCAAGTCACTTAACCACTGTCTGACTCAGTTTCCTTATCTGTAAAATGAGGATAATAATTGCACCTACCTCCCAGGGTTATCATAAGGATCAAATAAAACAGTATTTATTAAATGTTTAGCACAATGCCTGGCACATGGTTGTAGGTCAATAGAAATGATTTTCTTTTGTTCAGCTATTTCAGTAGTGTCTGACTGACTATAACCCCATTTGGCAAAGGTACTGAAGTGGTCCACCATTGCCTTCTCGAACTCATTTTATAAATGAGAAAACTGAAGCAAATAGGGTTAAGGGACTTTCCCAGGGTCAAACAGCTAGTGTCTAAGGCTGGATTTTAACTCGGATTTTACTGACTCCAGAACCAGGGTTCTCTTCCCCTCCTGTGCCATATAGCTATCTAGCTATTCTTGATCACTGGATCCTAGAACTTGAAAGAGGGAGGTCACCTAGTCAGAGGAGCAAACTTTTCTACAACACCAACAAAGGGTCATTCAGTCACTGCTTGAACAGATTTAGTAATGGAGAGCTCACTACTTTTTTTTAAAGTTCTTTAAGAATCTTTATTATTTTTTAACTTTATTTAGAATATTTTTCCATGGTTACATGATTCATGATTTTCTCCTCCTTGAGTTCACCATTTTTTGAGGCACCCCATTCCACTTAGAGACAACTCAAACTGTTAGAAAGCTCTTTTTTATTATGAGCTGAAATCTGCTTCCCTAGCAGAACTCTAGACTCTAGCTCTGGCCCTGCCCATATACCAGTCAGGCAACCTTGGCAGAGTCCATTAACTGAGCTCCATATGTTAAAAAGAATGGGAGCAGGAGTCTCTCACAGTTCTTTTGGGGACTAAATAGGATGATAGATATAAAAGTACTTTGTAACCAAAAAGTGCTATATTATTAATATATTGTTCATTTATTATATAATATATAAATAATATAATTAACATGTGATTAATTATATCAGGCCTTACTATTGTTCCAAATTCTTTCCTTTGGACTAAACAGAATAAAGCTAATTCTTCTTTCATAAGACAACCTTTCTAATGTCTAAAGGCAGATGTTATGTTATTCCTAAAAACTGTTTTCTCCAGACTAAATATCCCCAGGTCCTTCTGCTATTCTGCAAATAAGGAGATCCAGGCCCTGCAACATCCTGGTTGTCTTCCCTTAAATGTCCTCTAGCTTATCCTTGTCCTTCCTTCCAAAAATATGATAGGATGAACAGGACTTGCTACTTAAAAGTAACTATCCCACAAGATAGTTGTAAGGCTCAAGTGAGATGATATAAAATATACATAAAAATATAAAGTATATAAAATGTCAGTTATGCTACAAGTGCCTGAATTATGATGACTGAAGGAAGAATGAAAACAAAAGAACAAATTCATGAGATATTATGGGAAAAGATAGGAAGGTACGTAGACTATGGATATGGAATATTGCTAGTACTGTCAGGTTCAACTGATGCATTGGTTAGTTTGCCTGAACTATTTTTTTTAACTCTTAGTTCCCATCTTAGAATCCATAATTCGTATTAGTTCTAAGGCAGAAGAGAAGGGCTAGGCCACTGAGGGCAAGTGACTTGCCCACGGTCACAAAGCTAGGTAGTGTCTGAGGTCAAATTTGAACCTAGAACCTACTGTTTCTAGTCTTGACCCTATCCACTGAGCAACCTAGCTGCCCCACCCTGTTATCTTTTTTTTTTCTTTTTTGTTACAAGAGAGAGCTCACTGGTAGGGGAGCTGAAATAATATTTTCAGAAATGAAATTGATGTCAAAACAAAATATTAATAATTTTAATTACAAAAGAACTGAGGACCTGATTAATGATGGGAATGGAGAGCCAGGATGATAGAATTAAAAATAAATTAAATAAATTAAAAACAACAATAAAAATAAATTAAATGAATTAAAAATAACAATAATTAACATTTATATATTTATATAGGGTTTGCAAGACATATATCTCATAAGTTTATAGACTTGAGTGACTAGAAGCATAACAATGCCATCAATAGAAACAGAGAAGTTAGGAGAAGAATATATTTGGGGATTAAGATAAAAAGTTCAATCCATCCTAAATCTATTCAAAGTGTTATCATTTAGTTTGCATTTCTCCACTTTGGACTATGAAATAGATTCTGAATCTTGCTCTCTATTAAGCTGATTCTTTATTAAGAACCAGAATTATAGAATATTTGAACTAGAAAGGCTCTTTAGAAGCAATGGTATGCTGGAGCCAGACTGAAGTGCCAGCTCTCCAGAACCAAATGTTAAATCTTTGGTATAGGTATTTACGCTTTGGAAATCCACAAATGCTACAAATCAGGATTTGATTTATTGTTTTATTGATTATCTAAGGCTTTAGAAAGTAGGTAAGAAAATCTTAATAATGCAGATTAAATTCAAAAGCCCCATTTACCAACACACCACTACTTAGAGATCATCTAATTCACTCTCTTCCTTGTACAGATGGACTCACTCAAGATTACTCAACTAGTAAATGACAAAGCTGAGACCTAAACCCAAGTCTTCTGACCCCAAATCTAGCCCTCTCCACTTGTAAGACAATCTCTAGTTTCTCTTCCAATTTTTAGGATTCTTTCCACTGGAAGGAAGGAGTGCCACACTCAAGAGTGAAAGGTCCTTGAATTGTATTCTGTCTCTGACTCTGAATGTGTAAACCATGGGCAAATCACTTCACCCTTTAGATACTCACTTTCTTCATTTATAAAATGTGGAGAATGCTATCTGGAGCACCTATTTTATTGTGAGATCAAATGAGGTCATGAATAGAAAGTAGTTTGCAACATTATCGTGAAATACATCAGGTGTTAATTGTTATATGTTTTTTAGTTAAATAAAAGTAAATGTTGTTATACCAATGTCCACAAGAACTTTGTGAATGACTGCCAAGTGCCCTGCTGAAATCAAAATGCACTATATTTACAGCATCCCCCTGCCCCACTCACTGAGGTCATCTGTACCCTAACACATCTTCCTTCCCACACACATCTTGCCAAGTTTTGTCAAGCTGTGGGGTGTAAGACATACACAGCACCAATGCAAAAATAAGGATAAGTGGAATTCAGAAAGCTGCACAATAAGGGAGCAGTTGTAATTACAAAAAAGCTTTGAGGAACAATGAGTAGTTATAGAACAATAGATGCAGACGAAGTCTTAATCTATTTATATCTGCCAGTCAGTCTCAGCCAGACAGGAGGAACTGGACGTCTGCCCTTTAAGCACGTCTCCAACTGGACCTGAGTTAGGAGGTCACTGAGACAAAAAAAAAAAAAAAAAAAAAAAAAACAACCTTGCTGCTGGAGGAGGGGAATAGGGAGTAAAAAGTCCTTTTTTTGTGCATATCCAAGTTCTTTGATCCCTTAGGATCTCTTTAGACCATGGGGTTTGTAACCTGTTTTGTATCATGGAACCATTTGGTGTTTTGGTGAAGCCTTCTCAGAATAACATTTTGCTTTGAATGCATAATGGAAGGAAATGCTAAATTTTGGAAGTAGGTAAAATAAATAATTTTCCCATCTGAATTCCTAGACACCCCCTGAAATCTATCCACAAACTATTTGGGGATCCACAGAACCTCATATTAAGAACAACTGCGTTAGAAACTCTAGGATGGCTAATCACCTTTTGCTGTAATGCACAGGTCAGGGATGGGGCAGCTATTCAGAAATAATATAGGCACAAAGAAGGCAAGATCATGCTATATAGACCAATGTAGAATACAGATGACCAGCAATGTTCAGAAATGTCACAGTGCAAATTCTTGCTCAGACTGGACTCTGATGAGTTCTGAAATCCCTTTCAGCTTTCTGTTTAGAAAAGGGAAAAAAGTGCAGGGTAAAATAAGCCAGTATTCCAAGATTAGCTCCTTTGGGTACAGGAGAAAAACTAAACAAACAAAAGTACTAATCACTGACTAAACCCCAAGTGACAAGAGGTAGAGAAAATTAACTAAATAAGTAACAATCATGGTAAAGAGAACACTGGACCTGAAGGCTGGAGACCAGGGTTGAAATTTTGGTCTGACACTAGTCCTATAACTGTGGGCAAAGCTCTGTTCACTTCTGTAGGCCTCAGTTTCTTCCTTTGTAAAACAAAGATAACAAAACTTGAATTACCACTCTCATAAAATTATTATAAGGAATATACTTTGTAAACCCCACAGTGCTAGAAAAATGTGCTCTACTATTATAATTTACTATTTTTGCTATCAGTAGAAAGGGGCCTATGAGGCAGATTTCCAAAACTCACCTTGCCTTTTCTTTAGTTCATCTCTTTCTGACAGTTTCTCTGAATCTTTGGAAAGTTAAACTCTGACTTTAACAGCTTTTAGAGTGATAATCAGCTCTAATCCTCTCTAAATACCTCACTAATATTCCTAATCCCCCTCAGGATTGCCAAAAGGCCAGCAATAGTCAGATAAACCTGAAAGAGATACCAAATACTGAATGAAAGGCATCTGGGTGAGGTAAAAAGCAAAGACAAGTTGGGTTTAAGGCATTATAACTCAGTCATGACCTCAGAGGTGATTTTCCATTAACAATTTTTCAAAACAGACTACTCTCTATGATAAAAATAATGATAATAACTTATATTTACATAGCACTTTAATATCTAAAAAGGACTTTATAAATATTATCTCATTTTATGCTTATAACAACTTTGGGGGTAGGTGCAATTATTATCCCTATTTTACAGATAAAGGAACTGAAGCAGACAAGGGTTAAGTGACTTGTCCAGAGTAACACTTCCAATTTGTGCCTGAGAACAAATTTGAAATCCAGTCCTGATTCTAGTTCCAGCACTCTACCCATTGTACCATCTAGCTGTCTAGAATGAGCATGCTGTGTCATGTTTTCTTAAGGTTTAATGAAAGGTCCCACTGTTGATGTCTGGGAATCCCAATCCCAAAATCAAAGCCCAAACTTCCAAATTTCAAAATCAAAGCCCAAACTTCCAAATTTCAAAATGGTCTGAATATAATAAGGAGATGTATTGAGCAGTAGAACTCCCACTTCATAATTTGTCATAAGAATTAACCAACAGAGACAGTTTCTTCATAATTCTAACTTCAACACTACTCCTGAGTCAAGTCAGCTGGGTGGGAAGAGCCAAAACATTTATCATCTCCCTAACATCTCAGTCAATCTCACTACATCCCCTGAGAGATTATCTGGTAAGTGTTAATATTCCAATTTTATAGATTAAGAAACTGAGCCACACAGCTGGTGAGCGTTCAAGGACTACAAAAGGCAGTTAATGGTCAGAAATGGATCCCAGGGCCCTTATTTCCACTCTACTCCACTGGCCCAAACAGTGTATGAACCAATATCCTGGAAATGAAGGCAATCTGTGTAGCAATGTGGCAAACAAAATGGATCAGGGCAACTGAAATAGAAGTAAAAGTGTAATACATGAATAACGAAGAAACATATCTGGGTTAGAGAATCTGGCAGAAACAAAAAACTGAATGAATTGTTTGACTCACAAAAACCCCATAAACATCAGAACTCTGAGAGGTAATGTAAATTCCTATCATCCTAAAGGAACCACTCTACTGCCTTATTTTAACAAGTATTGCTTCCTCCCTTCTTAGACATAATCTCTATTCTCCTCTTCTCATTACATGCTCCCAAAAGACAAAAGTTCATTCCTCTGACTCTCCTAGAACCTTCTGTCACCCTTGCTGATGGAATCATTCCCTTATAATTTAAGAAACCTACAGAAAACTTTATCCTGGGAGACTGGCCAGTGTGAATTGACATTAGAAGAAATATTTGGTGGGAACTTGAAAGAGTCTTTTCTCTGGATCCTAGGCTTCTAGATCATCTATTTTAAACTTACCTATAGTTTAGAATCTAACCTGAATCTCAGGGCTTGCAAAAGAAGAGAGTGACAGTCATTTTGGAGTTTGTATACATAACAAACATTGTTTTGTAACTTCAGAAACTTATAGGACAGGCTTTTCAAAGACATATTTAGCTCTGCAGAGCAACTGGAAATCCTACTATAAACTGGCCAGATTTAAGGAATGAGTGATTCAAGATTGCCAGTAAAAGTCACTCGCATGGACTACCAGAAATAAGGATACACAGAGCTTTGCCTCAAAAAGGTCATCAGGACCTCTCCATAACTTAATTGATCGTTTGTCTGATTGACTATAGCTGAGGCTCTGCCCAAGCTCACCGCAAGAGATGGAAAAATTGAGTTCAAATCCAGCTTCAGACTAGCTGTGTGACCCTGGGCAAGTCACTTTATTCCCATCATCCTCAGTTTCCTTACCTATAAAATGGAGATAATAATAGCACCTTCCCTCCGAGTTGTGAAGATCAAATGAGATGATATTTGTAACATGCTTTGCAAACCTTAAAGCTCTATATAAATGCTAGCTTTAATTATTACCTAATCTCTTAGCTTTTGCATTTGCTTATAATCTTGGACAACCACCATGTGCACCTCACCTGATACTTTTTCTTACTGCTATTTCTCCATTCTGCCTTTATTATGGCTACATGAAGCACAAACGCCTACCCCAGGCCAAATAACAGAGCAAAAGAATTTATAGAATTTGCTATAAAATTTTAACAGTACTTCTCCTGGTTGAATATTTTCTTCCTTGGTAATTCAGTGTATGTGGGCTGAACAAGGAACAGGGGAATGGTAAAGAAAGGAGAGCAAAGATCTGACAATGAAGGGGAGTCATGAACTATCCTTTATTTCAAAATCACAAAATTGTAAAGGATTTATGGTCCAAACCCCTTGTTTCCCTTTGGCTCCCATGCTATATTAATACCACCCCTACAATAACTCATCAACCTAGAATGGGTTATTCTTGTTCACAAAGATAGAATTGCATAGAAATTAGAAAGAGAATCGACTTTCTGACACAGAGGTGATGGATATAAAGTGTAGAGAGAGACATATTTCTGGACCTGACCACTATGTGAATTCATTTTTTTCTACTGTGCTTATTTTTACACGGGTTTGCTTTCTTTTGTTTTTTTCTTAATTTCATGGGAAACGGTTAGCAATAGTATTGCCAAAAGAAAAGTAATTGAAATGTTTTTACAAATATGCAAAAGATAAAAGAAGAAAATTTAGAAGAAAATGTAGGTATGAAAGTTTTGAAAGTAGTATGTGGAATTTATTTTATATATTAATATCATAATTTATATTATTACATTTTAAAAGGAAGCAGTATGAAACAGATCCGCAATTTCGTGTGGAATCCCCTTTTATGTTTTGAATTTTAAAATTTGTTATTTAAATTCAGAATGTTTTAATTTTTAAAAAGACAGGAAGACACAGTACTAGATCTTAAACTGTACTATAGAACAGTGGTCATCAAAACAAAATGGTACTGGCTAAGAAAAAGACAGGAAGATAATGCTTCCTATACAAGACTAAACAAGCAATATACAAATTCTCCTATTCTCCTATGATCTGGGAAGGCCATTTCCTTTGGGTTTTTGCCATGACATATTCACCAACTAGATTCTTAGGTCCAAGTCACTGAAACAGTCCATTTAGAAGTCCAAATCATAGCAGATTTGGGATTCAACATTATTTCCTTCTTATACCCTAAATTATGAGTTTATATTCTAGGTTGTGAGATATTACAATGGAAAAATTCATTGTAAAGAGGGAGGTCCAAATAGCATACTAACGATTCAACGGCAATCATAGAATAATGAGGGCAGAAGGGACCTTAGAGATAAGCCTTTGTTTTACTGATAATTAAATTGAAAGTCAGAGAAGTATCCTTCTCAAGATCTCAGTAAATGGCATGACTGGAACTATGACCTGGAAATCAGCCACTGATTTCCATTACATCACATTATCTTCTAACATCAACTTCTTTAAAACATCTTTCATGGGCCGCCTAATTTTTATCATACTCAATTCACTCTGGCTACTCCTGACAGTCTAGCCAGAATGAAAAGATTCTACTTTTAAACCTAGTGAAGGGGACTTTTCATGTTAGCACTTGCCTAGATGAAAACAAAAAGAGAAGAGAGAAAATTCTGGAATCTTAAATGTCTAGCTCCTAACAAAGTTATTCAAAGGTGCTTGAATGCAGCATTCCAGCACTATAGTTTTCAGATGAAGAAATTGAGTCATAGAAAAAAGAAAGGGGAGAGAAAAGGGGAATTCTCCAGGGAAGGGGGACAGCAACTTTGTGACAGTGCTAGGATATGATTTTAAAGAACCTGTTATAGGAATGTTGGATATCAGTAGATCAATTCACCCTGGCTATTCTTGACAACAGTCAAGCTGTTCTCAGTTATGAATAAGGCCACATTCCTAACCCAAAAGAGTTCAGCCCTGGGACAGAGCAGTTCCAGAGGCAGTCCAAGCCACCCTTTCTTACTAATGGCTTTTACACAGAAATGAAAATAGTCATGAAGAACTACAAGGACAGTGCATTTACTACCTAAGGATATACCTATTAGCTAAGCTGTAGTAAGGGAATGTCCTGCCTCAATAAATTTCACTCACTATATAGATCCTGTAAGTTTTTCTTCCCCCCTTGATAATGCTGTCTGAACCCACCAGACTTTAGCAAAGACAAGTAAATAGTGTCAGGTACTCCACTGATCCCACAGATGCCCCTGTGTCTAGCCTAAGCCAGCCCTAGAGCAGACAGCACCGGATGCCTTTTTCAGCAGCAAACCCAAGAGGATGGTAAGTCGCCAGGCGGCCCCAATCTCCAGATCGATGCGCTTGATAGGTTTGGGGATAAGAGGAAGATGATCAATGATTATGGGGGAGGGGACCACAACTACTCCCCTAATGCCTGGGTCAGGTGGGAAAGGGAGAGAGACTGTGGGATAAAGAGCTCTCATCCCTAGCTAACAAATGACTGCATATCATCCGGAAGCTATTAGGAAATTACAGCCACCACAGCCTCAAGCTTTCCCCTGACTGAAGTGCCTTCCAGCAGCCAGTGAAAGGGCTCATTATCTCTGTAAAGACTTGGAGTCCTGACCAAGAGGATCTTTAAAATAAAGACTGAGCTTAGACTGAAAAGAGGAGGGAGTGCACTCTTACCTATGAGCATAAAGTAACAATTCAGAGAGATGCAGGGGCCACCCACGTGAGTACCCAGAGAATCAGGGGGAAACAGGTAGAGGAGCACAGAGAGCAGGCAGGTGCCCTACTTCAGAAGTCAGTTCCCTTCATTTCACTTCTACAAACACTTATTATTAGTTTTCCTCCTCATTTCACCTGCTGGCCAACCTACAGTCAAACTGTTTAATTTCTTCGCATCCTGCCTCCTAAATCAATTCAATTAGGCAAGCATTTATTAAGTGCCTATGGCATACTGGGTTAAGTGCTAAAGGGATGGAGACAAAAATGAAAAACAGTCCCTGTCCTCAAGAAGCTTACATTCAACTGTACTACGCAGGTATATCTAATATCCCTAGGATTAGAGAAATGACACTAGCATACCAAAAAAATAAATAGGGCAGCAATCAAGCTAGACAAAATTTCCTAAACAAGATATGGGACAACTGAGAAAGACTACTGTGAAGAGAGGAAGCTGTTAGTGATGCAGATATCATCCATTCAAACTCTACCCATGTAAAAAAAATTTTGTCTAACCAAATCCCACGGCAAAAATGAATGCCCCAATTTCTTTTTTTTTTTTTTAACTCTAACCCTCCACCTTAGAATCAATACTGTGTATTAGTTCCAAGGCAGAAGAGTGGTAAGGGCTAGGCAATGAGGGTTAAGTGACTTGACCAGGGTCACACAAGTAGGAACGGTCTGAGGCTAGATTTGAACCCAGGATCTCCTATCTCTAGGCTTAGCTCTCAATCCACTGAGCCACTCAGCTGCCCTGACCCCCAACTCCTATTTCAAGAGTTCTGCTTAGTGCTCATTTTATAAGGTTTTCAAAGGAATGAAGATGAAAGTCACCATCTGCCTCTGACAAATGTCACCCCTCAGAACCCAAAGGATGTGTAAGAAGGGCTCAGGTGGCAGGAAAACTGAAACAAGCTCTAGCCTGCCCAGCAAATACAATGATCCGAGGTATTTCCCGAACTCAGTGGAAATGCTGCTCCAAGGAAGGCCCAGTCACTGACTTGTTTGTAACCAAAAAGGGATCTTTTCGGAAAATTCTTTTCCAAGACAGATCATGAGTTTTGTCTCTCGGAATGTACCACAGCAGCTCTGATTGGTCCCTCAGCCCTGACTCAAAAGTCAGCATTCTCCACCCTCGGATGAGTAAATAAATGGACATCGAGAATGAAGTGGGGGGAGGAAGAGGGGGGGGGGGGTGGAAGGTGGAAGAAGGAGTATCTAAGAAAAGCAACAGCCAGAAGTGCCTTGGAGGACGTGAAAGGGGGCAAGAAGAGGAATCCTGTTTTCACTTCTATGGATAGGGAAGATGAAAGAGACTGTATTTCAGAGACAGACCGTACTACAGGACTCAAAGAAATAACTCTGAGTCTAACACACGCACTCCAATTGGGAGAGGGCCCTGGCTTGGCAGCGTGCTCATTGCAGCTTTATAATACACTGAATTAGTCACTGGATTAGCAAGCTCATTTACACACACTGGCGCACAGCTGTTTAAAGACACAGGATCCCCTTTTCTGGAGGCCAAATCCTGGCTTTAAATCAACAATTGCAATTGACAGCTGGCAAAGATGAGAGGTACATGCTTCTCAGAGCTACAAGAAGGCTTCCATCACACAGCAGCCTCAGAGAAAGTCTCTAGGAATCAGGGATGGTCCCTCTGGCATCTGCTGTGAGGAGAAAAGAAAGTAGATGTGGGGAGGGGGTCAAGGAGAAGTTAATTCTAGGGCTACCGAAGTCCCAGATATGGGTATCCCACCAACACATCAGCATTTGGAAGGCAGCCTGAATCAGGAAGCCACAAAACATTATGAATGAGGACTCAAGTTTTAACCTTGGCTGTTGCTTATGATCTGCTGTGTGTTAGCAGGCAAATCTCTTTCCCTCTCTTGACCAAAGGGAAACCAGTTGTTCCAACATAACCAGGAAAACGCTTCAAGAAATACCTTAAATCCTAACAGTGAATGATGAGGCTTCAACAAAGTGATGGGAATCAATTACTGAGAATGGTGAACTGGAAACTTTACCCCAACCAAAGATCGAGTTTAGCAAGTGTGCATGAATGCGTGTGAGAAAAGAATATGTGACATGGCCACAGAGTAGTTACTCTGGCCCAAATGGTTACAAGGGTGTCTGCAGTGGAAACTTTCTGTTACCATGTAGACAGTAACCACAGAATGTATGTTGTTACAAGTAACCATTGTACTAATGATAATGACCCACAAAAATGAGGACTTAGGCAGAATATGAGCTTCTTCTGCATGACACGGATGAAGAGGGTTCTTATCCTCACCAACGGATGATTTGGGGCAGGGAGCTATGATTTAGAGATACTGGGGGATAAGAAGGTCTTGGAAGATTCCTTCTCTGTGCTCTTGATCTCACAATGGGGATATACAGAGAGCTTTCTTTGCTACATGAGGCTTCCAAAGGAAGTGATGTTAAAACTTTCTGCTAACTTTTTTGAAGCTGTAATTTCGTAGCCATGAGGCAACATGGAGTAGTAATAAAAGGCTATCCTTGAAGGCAGAAGACCTGCAGATAAAGGATCAAGCTTATATTGGTAGAGAGAGTGTTTCTTCTCTGGGTAGTGTGCCCACAATAAAATCACAGGTCCAGTCCCTTTCCCTAATTTACCACACAAAGCAAGGTGCTTTTAGGAAACTTGAAGAATCTAAAATTCCTTGAAGGGAAGGACTGCTTCTTTGTTTTCATATCCCTAGAGTTTAGCAAAGCGCCTGGCACAGAGAAGGAACTTAATAATAATAGATTATAAATTGCTTCTCTTCTTTCAGAGCCTAGTTTAAGGATCACAGTCTTCATATGAAGCCAACCCTGATTTAGTCAGATGAAAGTGATCTCTTCCTCTATCTTAGAGTATTTTGAATTTCAACTTTCACCCTCATCATATTCTATTGAGCATATACAGAACAAACATACATGTATGTGTAGAAAGAAGTTAAGGTTATATATGTATTTGTGTATGTTATATTATATATGTATGTACAGATATGTGTATATATACAAATATATAAAACCTCTTTAACTTCTTTCTTGTTTATTTTCTAGTTGGATTTATTTAGTTCTGAGAGGGGAAGGTTGAGAGCCTCACTAAAATGGTTTTATTATCTCTTTCCTCCTGTAACAATGTAATTTCTCCATTAGGAATCTGGGTTCTTTGTCATTTGATGTAACGTATACTTTTTAATGTATATGTTATATACCCTTTATTAAATATTAGGTCTTTGAGGGTGAAAATCAATTCATTTTTTTGTCTGTGTATCCCCAGTGACTGGTACACGTAAAATGTTTAATAAGTACCTCTTGGTAATTAGTGTAAGAGATAGGTGAGAAGTTTCACATGGATTTTTTTTTTGCTCTTTATCTCAAAACAGCCTGATGTATTTATAACATCAGCTTTCATAAATACTAAAGGCCATGCCATGGAGAAGCCTGTTCATGGAAAAGTTATAAAATGGCCATTTCTTAGGAAGCGAGAAGGATATGGACAATTGAAGTTTTGACTCATTTCTGTTCATCATTCGCTCTCTACAACAAACCAACTAAGCAGCACAGCTGATAGAAACCATGTGTCTTTGGCTCAGGAGTCTAATTATATGATTTTGTTTTTTCAAAGTAGGTATTCCATTCATTGACCATTGCCTAGGGCTCTAAAGAGTGTGTAAACTGGCTCAAAATTTCAAAGTCATTCCACCTAATCACTGCATAAGAGCAAGGAGGGAAGGGAAGGATAGGGTGATATGTTCATGCCCCCAAGGGGAGCTTCTGAGAATCCAAAAATAGATGAATATTTTTTTAATCTCCAATTAAATTAGAGGTTAACTCTAAGTCCATCAAGCAGACGCTGATTCATTCTGTGTGTTATGTTTATATATTTTTTCAAACATTCCTCTTGCATCAAGAGTCCTTGTTTGTGTACACTCCCTCTTGGAGAACTATTAGGCAAAGGCAAAATTCCTAACTACTTTCTTCAATTTCTCAATCTGGAAAATGGGAGGGGGAAGGGCAAACCACCAACTCTGACAGAAGACAGAATTTGATTTTGGAATTTTTTTTCTCTCCTCCACTTAAGCTCCTTCCTCTCCACACTACATATTCAGAAAGTAGATTTTCTTAGGCATAGTGAATATTTTTTCTTTCCTTGATAATATGGGACCTAAAATATGTCTTACAATTAGATTTCACAGTACATCCCAAGAACTAGAACCTCACATTCTATCCATCTCAAATTTCATCACTTCCCTTCATGAAAAACTCCAGCAGTTCCCTACTGCTGCTAGGATCAAACAAAATCCTCCTTTTGGCATTTAAAGCCTTAACAACCAGGTCCCAACTTTCCAGCCTTGCTATAAAGTAATTCTGCTTTAAGCACAGCACTCAATGGTCCAGCCAAATTGTTCTTGCTTTTCCTCACATACACTATTTCATCTCTAATCTCCAGCTCCCTATTCATCCCCAATGCACACACATCAGCTATCCTCCATGCCTAGGATGTGCTTCCTCCTCACCTCCATCCATCAGATATCTACTTCTTAGAATTCCTGACTTGCGCTAAAGTTTAGCTCAAGTGCCATCTTTTGCATGAAGTCTTTCCTGACCATATATAGTATGTACTTGTTCTATACAACTATAAATAAATATAGATGTTGCTTCCCTGACCTCAGATAATCAGTGATCCTTGGCAAATCACTTAACCTCTCTCTCAGCCTCAATTTCCCTATCTATAAAATTCTGATAATAATAGCAACTACCTCTTGAGATAATTGTGAGGATCAAATGAGAACTACAAAATTTCTATCTACCGTACTATAAGGGTAACTAAATGACACAGTGGCTAGAATGCCAGACATGGAGTCAGGAAAACTCAACCTCGCTGAGTTCAAATCTGGCTCCAGATACTAACTAGCAGTGTGATTCTAAGCAAGTCACTTAATTCTTTTTGCCTCAGTTTACTCATCTGTAAAATGGATTGGAAAAGGAAATGGCAAGCCACTCTAATATCTCTGCCAGGAAAACCCTAATGGGGGGTCACAAAAAGAAAGGACTGAACAACAACAAAAGAGCTACAAGTGCTGCTACTGCTCTCTAGATTTTATCATCCTAGGGCAAAGCCCTAGGTATCTTGCCCCAGTTACAGCTCAGAAAGAAGATTAAAAAGAGATAATCTCTGGCAAAGAATGCTATCAAAGTCACTTCCCCAAATATATTATGAAGGAGAGGGTCAAAGAATTCTGTTATGACCTGGCAACTCATTTCTTAGTGAAGAACCAATAAACCCAAAGCCCTTCTCCTCCCCCACACTTGGAAGGGAGCCACTTCCACTTGCCAGCCCAGACAGGGTTGGCAACTTCCTCTTACTTTTGTAAACATTTTATAACATTTAAATTTTGTGTAGCATCTACAAAATACTATACCCCACCCAGAGGACTCTGCTGTTCAGATGAAGCCTCCAAGCAAGAGACAACCAGAAATACTACAGGCTTCTTGCAGCTATGTGTGCAATCAGGTCACCATATAATGTTAAAAGAAAGTGTACCACCTAGCTACCCTAGTTGTTTTCATTAAATGAGATGAGGAAGAAATAAAATGTATCTCCTAACTGACTAACCTTGTGGGTATAATCTTTTTTTTTTTTAATCTTTACTTTCTGTCTTAATAACAACTCTAAGGCAGAAGAGCAAGAGCTAGCCAAAGGGTTGTGACTTACCCAGGATCATGCAGTGAGGAGGAGTCTGAGGCTAGATTTAAGCCCAAGTCCTCCCAATTCTAGGCCTGGCCATCTATTGACTGTGCTACCTAGCTGCCTCAATTTAATTCTGTTGGTGGATTTTAGACAACTAGGCATCCATGTCAACCAACATTTATAAGCACTTACTATGTGCCAGGTTGGGGCAGCTAGGTGGTAAAGGGAGTAGAGGACTTGGCCTGGAGACAAAAAGACTCATTTTCCAGAGTTCAAATCCAGACACTTACTAGTTGTGTGACCCTGGGCAAGTTACTTAACCCTGTATGTCTCAGTTTCCTCATCTGTAAAGTGATATGGAGAAGGAAATGGCAAACCACTCCGATATCTCTATCCAGAAAATCCCAAAAGTATTCAGGAAAACTCAGGCATGACCAAAAAATGATTAGACAAACAAAAAAATACAAGTACTATTACACCATATTTTACAAAAGAAGAAACTAAAGCTGTAATAAGTTGTCCCAGGTCACACAGCTAGTAAATATCCAAGGAAGAAGTTAAACCCACTTGATTTAACTCTTAAGAACAGCCCTCTCTGACCTCTACCATACACTGCTTCTCAAAAATACAACTTGTTTTTGAGGTCAGCTTTCCCTGCTCCCCTACCACACTGGCACAGCTTAAAGTTAAACTTTCAGGGACCTCATACTTCTAAAGGGAAAAGGTACTGCTTCGTCTCTCCCCACAGTCAAACAAAATCCTACCACAGTCCTGCATAGGCCACAGCAGTAGACAGCCCTTATGGAAAGCTATGTTATCTGTGCACATCACACAGTAACTCCCCCAACCAAGTTGAAACCCAGATAGCCCCAGTCTTCTTTGAAGGAAAGGACCACTGCCACACTAGCCAGCACAGGCCTGATCTAAGTATATCCTGCAAATAGGTCAAGTCGCTGTCCCCCCAACTCACTGGGCTTCTCAAAGGAAGCAGCCAGCAAGAATGGTTTAGACCAGAGTGCATTCTCATTGTAGGAGGGAGATGTTTATGAATGGAGCTGTGGATAGAGAGGGATACAGCTTGCATGAAATAAGCTAATTAGCTAGATCACATGGCCAGCCTTAAGCATGCAGCTGGGTTGGCTACATTACCTTTCTGGACCCCCAAACTAGAGCTCCTTCCTCCAGACCAGACACAGCAGCTGAGTCGTTTCCTCCTCAGTTTAAAAGCTCAGCTTTCTAATAATCCATTGCCTAAAGCTACTGTGGCCAAGGCTTATGGAAAAAAAGGATGCAATTTCATGGGGGGGGTGGAGGAGGGAGGGAGAAAATGGGCAGGGAAGCAGAAGAGACACACTACACTACTCATATCAGCATCTTTATTTAAAAGACAGCAGCTCTATTTTTTCCTTTCTCTCTGTTTCAGAGGTTGCAAACTTTCAAGGCTGGTACACTAAGTCTCCACTTATTTCTTACTTCAAGATCCTTAGAAGGTTGAAGATGGGGGCACAGAGAAAGAGGAGAGAAGATGACAATCACTCACAGATCATCCTTATAAGATTCTCTGTTATCAGGCTGATAAGCCAAAGTTGTTGGAGGGGATCTGTAAGGAACATCCTGAGGGAACATTTCCCTTAACCTCTTACTAAAAAGGGAACCTTCTTAGTTTTCCTACCTGTAAAACAAAAGAGTTGGGTTGGATGATACTGAGAATTTCTTCCAACTTTCAATCTGTTTTCCCATAACCCTATGGGAAGAGTATATTTGTATCATAGCATTACTATAAAGGTTAAAAGTATACAAAAGCCTGGGAAATGTCTCAATAAATACATCACTATCGATTCTGTAGAATTATGCAAATAGATAGGAGATATTCCCCTCCTAAGTTAGTTAATTAGTATCCAGTTTAGAAATACATGTAGGAAAGAAAAAAGGAGAAGGGGAGAGAGAGAGGAGGAGAGACAGGGACAGAGGAAGGAAGGAAGGAAGGAAGGAAAGGCCTGTAGCATTCCATGGAATATAAATAAATGTAAATAAAATATTAATGAGAGGCTCTATCTTAATCACACAATTAAATATTTTTCTGAACTTAGTCAATTCTAACATATACATGTCACCAAATTAATAATCAGGGAGAAAAATTCTATTTGATTCTGTTTCCTTAAATCCTAGAAAAACAACTTGACTATGATGTACAATATAATAGTATCATGCATTTACTATTTAGGGGCACAGAAAGTTCTTGGAACATGACTGTATTGTGTTTACTTATAAAGGAAAGAGTTATTAAGCATCATGTAGTGCAGGGCCATTGGATTTTCAGTTAAAGGTCAGGTTCAAATCCATTCTTTGCCATTTATTACCCGTTAGATATTGGTCGAGACAATTTTAACTTCTCTGAACCTTAGTTTCCTCAGACAATTTTAACTTCTCTGAACCTTAGTTTCCTCAAATACACAAAATGAGGAGGCTGCACTAAACAACTTCATGATCCTCTCAGCTTTTAAGTCTATGTTCCTATAATCCTATTGTGTTAAGTTAAATTCTAAATTAGATAAATGGAAATATGTATCTTTAAATAACAAGAGTCAATTGCATATAAGCCTTTTCTCACAAAATCACATGAGATGATTGACTGGGTTTTTTTTTTCCTTTTTATAAATCCAATAACAATTCACTATTTTCTCCCAAAAGCTAAAAAGGGAAATGTTGAATGTGGCCACCTAATAATGCAGGCATTGCACAGTACATATATAACAATTAGGAGAGTTTCTGTTTCCTTATCCAAGGTGCATTTCCCCATTTGTGCCTTGATACCATTCACCAAAATGAATGGTGTTCTACCAAGTAAGTGGTCATTCCGATAATCTGAAAAATAAGCTTAAAATTCTTTTGTGTCTTCTGATTCAACAATGTTACTCACTCTTTTAAATTTTCCTCAACTGTCCTCCTAATAAAGATTGAACTCATCCTTACCTTGAAGAGTCTCCACACTTCTGTGCTGGGCAGCTCCTTCATCTCCCTTCTAATCCTGTTTTCCCCTATCTATTCACTCTCTGTAAGTATAGTCGATCAGTTGTTCAATAAGCATTTCTTTTGCTCCTTCTTCATGCCAAGAACCATGCTAAGCACTGAAGTTAAAAGGAAAGGCAAAAGAGATTCCCTGTTCTCAAGGAGCCCACAGACTAATGAAAGAAAGAATATGCTAACGAATATGAACAAACAAGGTGTACACAAGATAAATTAGAGATAATGAACAGAGGGAAGTCACTAGCATTAAGGGGGACCAGAAAAGGCTTTTCGTAGATGAGATTTTGGATGGGACATGAAGAAAACCTTCACCACTGCTGAATTATATCCCATACTTATTTATCATCATGGAATGCTAGAAGTGGGAGAGACCTAAGAGATCATTTAGTCAAACCCCTTAACTGAAAGCATTCTTACCACATGACTCCCTCCCTTTCCCTTCTCTGCCAACTAACCTCTTTCAAAAGCTCCCTGGAAAAATCTTGTTTCTTCTATGAAACTGTCCCCCCTTAAAGTAGTCTGAACAATCACACATCAGAGGTGGGAGTGAGGAGGTGAGAAGCAAACCAACCCTGAATTCATAAAATATAAACATTCTGTACCCACATTTGTTTTTCCTAAATTTCAACAATGTCTCCATAGATACCCCACCCCTGGCTTTTGATATATTTTTGGCAATGGAAACACCTGGAGAACAAGGACCGTGTCTTATCAATTTTCCTGACCACACACTTCCGTATGGTCAGGGTCAGAGGAGGGGATACTATAGACAAGGACATTTAAATCATTTACTATCCAAATATCCACTTGGTCAGCTAATATTAGAACTCAAAAGCAAGTGTGGTGCTTAGTTCCCAGAGACTGTCCACAAACTCAGATTTGAAATCTTGCAATCCTGCTTCCAAATATTTCCAATTTACACTAAAAAGAAAAAGTAGTGGAGGACAGTAACTGATGATCTTTCCATCTTTAAAAAATATATATACAAAGTTCTTTCTATACTCCTAGAAGTGACATTCCTTCAGTGTTCACCATAACTGTGAGAAAAGGAAAAAAAAATCTAGTTGCCTTCACTAATGTAATAATTTTATTTCCCCTTACTCAACACTCTTCATTTTCACACACAAGGCATGCAAAGAGTTTACTGTTCACCCACAGAAACTTGCAGAGTAAATATCAACGGTTTTGCACAGCTCTACAAAGCTGCCAAGGTTTCAAATGCTTGAAGTGAACTTTCTTGAGGTTAATTTTCAGCCGTTTCTTTTTTAAAAACATGTATTCAGGTGCTGATAGATATTATATTGAACTGCAAGTACACTTAAAAATATAACTCACGATCAGAGAGTGGGGGAGAGAGAGAGGAGGAACCACCCTCTTATTTCAACTGTCAGCATCTCGACCTTGCCTATATGGACCAAACAGAACAGAAGCCAAGGGTGAGAAGTTCCCAAGTTAGAACAGTGGTTCACCAAGATCTAAAACCAATAACCCAAAAGTTAATAATGCTGCTATGGGCCTAGAAGCAACATCCAAGACAGTATTTCACAATTCTTAGCCTTAGAATGAAATGCTACAGAAAAGAATAACTGGAGGAGGTTTAAGAGAGCAGCAGTAACTCCCATTTGGGTTGTTAAGTGATGAGCTTCGAACCCAAGTAGAAAAAATTGGAAAGTACCTGGGAAAAATGTAGGAATGGGCCAAGAAATCAATAAATATTTATTGTTTAAACAGCAATATTTTGAGTTAGGCTGTAAGCATGGCCCCTCTCCAATTAAACTGGAACTGCTTCAACCTTACTGCAGATAATTTTTTTTACTGCATGAAGATTAGGGATTACACAATGATTTTAGAAAATAGCATAGCATTTAGTCATAAGCATAGGCAAAGTGGTCGATATCATCACCTTTGTGCCCTTCTCTAAGGACAAAAATCCAACTTGGAAAGTCCCCTGGTGTGTTTTTAAAGGGAATTTATTTTTACCCAAAATGAAAAATGAAAAGATGATTAGGGAACCATTGCAAGGAAAATTTCTAAATTTGGGAATGGTCTTTTTTATCCCAGAAGGTAGGAAATATAGCCAATTGACCTAGATGGGCATGGATACAAATATTGGTCCTCTTGGGGATTCCCCCATCTCTGGTGAATGAAACAGAGCCACAAGTCCTTTGGGAGCCTAGAGATTAACCATCTTTCTCGTAATGATTTGAATAGGCCATAAGATTTATAACTATTTGGAAATTTAAGATGGAAATGATAATGTAAACGTTTTCTACCAGTACTTAGTCAAATTGTCCTAGAATTAGAATTTTCTCATCAAGTTGTGGAAAAAAAGGCTCAGAAAAGGAGATGCCATGTTACTGGGGAAATTGCACCAATTCTAGAGTTAGAACCCTGGATTCAAGTCTTGCCTCTGATACTCCCTGTGTCACCAGGAGCAAGCCACTTAACTATCCTAGGCCTCGGTTTCATCAACTATAAAATGGGAGGATTAGGCTAGGTGGTTTTAGATCCCTTCTGGATTTAAACATAAGAGGCCAGAACTTGTCTCTAAAATCAAGGTACCAATGAAAAGAGTTAAGTAATTTGTATTTTGTTCTATTGGCCCCTATGTTTGACTTTCTTTTCTCTTTATTGCTAGTGGTGGTTGAAGACAGAAGGATGAAAGGAGAGCAGGATAAGGTAGCTGACTGAAGCATCTTTTTTAATGAAGACAATAGAAAGAAGGAAATCAGAAAAAAGTACAAACAAGTAGGGTAGTTTTGAAAGCTAGAGATTGAATGTATTATACCCTTGAAAAGAGAAACAAACTATTTATAAAAGAGATATATAATTCTAAGTATAATTTGTTTCTGTTCTACTAAGCATATTTTATTTAACACCTATTTTATTTGGTGTTTGTTAAGTTTGGAATAACTTTTTAAAGTGTTTAACTGATTCTTATATGTCTTATTATGCATTTCCTTTTATGCATTTTCTGTGACATGCCTAGATCCTTGTACATGCTCAATTACCTACAGAACAGCAAGGTAACATGGAGTCAAGAAAGCTTAGTTTGGACTCCCAAGCAATCGATAAGCATGCACCTACTATGTTCCAGGTACTTTGTTAAGTGTTGGGGCTACAAAGATAAAAAAAAAAAGAAGAAAGAAAAGAAAACACCCTTTTTCAGCTTATATTACATTGGGGAGACATAATAAATGCAATAACTAACAATTATTAGCTCTAGTACTATGGACAAGTAATTAGTCTCTCAGTTCCACAGTTTCTTCATTTGTATAATGGGGACAGAGTATTATAAGGCTCAAACACAAATTTTTGCAAAACTTAAAGCATGTCATCAATGTTGGCAATACATATAACTGTCAGTTGCTGCTAGCAAAATAAGTATTGAGGGACTTCCCCTTTTCAACTAATGCTATCTTAACCCCAAGAATTTGCCTTTATAGATGATACAGATATTTTTAAGCCTAATTGTCAGAAAAAAAAAAAACGACAGAGTGAAACAGCAAAAACAGCTACATACATCCCTCCCACAAATTCTAAGAGGGACACAATTTTTAGAAGGGAACAAAAGGTCATCTCTTGAGGAAAAAGATGAAGAAACTGTTCTACTTCTCCCACCATCCAAAAGTCTCTCTTGACCGATTGTACATGTTTGAATCTACATTGAGGAACGTCAGAATGTGAAGGCTCTGAAGCCTCAGGAGACATTTGCACACAGCCCTGGAAGTGCACGGCATCACCTCCCCACCTGTGAAACAGCAAACTGCAGCTGGAAGTCATTGAGAGAACACGAGCACTGGTTCCCTGCCTTGTGATCCCAGGGAAGTGCTGCTTGGACTTTTAAGTGTCTTCCTAATGCAACACATCTGGTTTCCACAGCTCTGGTACAGCACAAGGAACAGGTCACTTCACCAAGCCTTCAGCAACACTCGAGTAATAATAAGGAAATCAAGGTTGGCTAAATGGGGCCACGCTGTCACAGGAAGCATTTAGGATGGCAGGGAATTCCTACACATTCCCTAATCCCTTGCAGCACCAAGCAGGCATCATTACCTCCTTCCCTGTTACTGCTCCTCCCAATACTGGTTTTCAGAATGGCTGAGATTAAGGTAACCCATCTGTTTAGAGTATATGTCCAAGACTTCCTGCCTCTCATAAATAAGAAGGGAGATACCCTCCTAGGGGGTTAAGTTGTTAAGTTCAAAATAATTTTTAAAAGAATTTTATTGGTCCCTATATGTCCTATTATGCATTTATGCAACATGTCTGGAACCTATCTGTACAAACACAATATCCTAAATGTAAGGGTCCAGGAGCCATCTCCACAAGGCAATGGCTACTTTGCCTGACTGATAAGGAGACATCTATCTTAAAAGCTAAGTAAGCCCAGCTCGGCTGTACAATACACTCAGAATGTGTGCAATAAAAATTTAACTATCATTTAAGCAGTATAAAAGGGAAAAAATTGCCTAGATGACTTGTATGCCAAATTAAAGGACCCTCAGCAACTATGCAATAACTATAGCCACAGTGAATTTACCTGGGACCTGTGAAGTAACAGAGACTCCCTGCCTCTCTAACTTCTGTCATAAAGAAAGCAGCAACGCTCACTCACCTCCACTGCCCCTCTAGTTTAGGGGGCTAAGGGGGGTGGGAGATTGATAGGGTAGTGAGAAAACTGCTGGGGAGGCATGGGGGTTGGCAAGAGAAGAAGCAGACAGAGGAGGGGGTCTGGGTGGACTCTGGTTGTCTGACCAAGGGGCTTGGTTTGTTTCCTGGTGGGATATGATGCTTCTGCAGGGGTGGTCTGGCCTCTTTAAAGGCAGGGGAAAAAACTTACATAGACAAAAAACAGCAATACAAACCAACCAAAAATGCCAGGAATGCAAGTTCTGCCAACCAAATAAATAAATAAAATGAGATGCTTTATAATAACTGGACATGGTGCATTTCTCAACCTTATGAAACCCAAATAGCCTAGTTTAGCTATTTCTTGCCTTGCTCAGGCAATGACCTGCTGGGAATAATGAACCTAGCTCAGGTAGCCTTTTAAGCATAATGATGAAACCATCTTAAAGTATAGCTGAGGTTCTCTCTGTTTCTCTGTCTCTGTCTCTCTGGTTTACAGCATTTAATCAGGTAAATGAAAAAAACTAAAGTTCCATAGGACAGTGAATCAAGTCACCAAGAGTTAAGCAAAAAATGGTCACCATGGCATTTCTATTCTTCCCCACCCTTTGAAATGGAACCATCTATAAAAATATAATAATAATAATAATAACAGCAGCATTTATATAATGCAGAGCACTTCATAAACATTGTCTCATTTTATCCTCACAATAACTCAGGAAGGAAGGTGTTATTATTATCCTCATTTTCCAGGCAAGGAAACTGAGGCAAAGAGAGGTCAAGTAACTTGGTCAGAATCACACAGCTAGTTAGTGTTGAAGTCAGATTGAACCCAAGTTTTCCAGATTCCAGGTTCAGGACTCTATCCCCTTTGACACCTCTGAAATAGAAGAGATGTGGGAAGAAGAGACAATTAATGAGGTCCTATACAAAGAACAACCATTCCCAGAGTTTTTCACCCTTCAAGAAATACGAATACCAGGCATTCTGTTGAATTCCTGCCTATCTGAAGAGCTCAAGTCAAATGCCACCTGTTTGAACAAACCTTCCCTGACAGTCTGCCAATAACCAAGAACCCCTTCAGACTTCACTTAGCACTTTGTAATTCTAAGGAACTCATCACATAAATTTGTGCTTTATATTTACCTATGTTTGTATCTTCTACTAGTGGAAAATAAGCAACATGATAAACTTTGTCTCATCTAAGCTTTACATTTCTCCCAATACCAAGCACAAAGCTTTAAACTCAAGATGTTATTAGTAACAATTCTCCTTTATAGGGTTTTATGGGGCTTATAAAGCACTTTTCTCATGTGAAGTAGGTGTTGGTATTTAATAGACAAAGATTCAAAAATATTAAGTGACTTGCCCAAGGTCATAAAACTAGTAAGAAGCTGGTACTCAAACCCAGAGTGTTACTGACTCCAGGACCAGTGTTTTCACTGCATTACTCCACCAGTAGCCTCTGATGAAACAGGTGAAGTGTCACCATCTAATTTCTATGGATTTGGTTTGTTACCAAAGAAAGCAAGGTGACATCTTGTTGAGACTGATTGACTATCTTTGCTGTCCATCTCCAGAGAAAGATAAAGACTAAGAAGGTTTAGGTAGCCAGTCATAGAGAGGAGAAGAGAAGAAGAGAGGAGAGGAGAAGGAGAAGGAGGAGAGGAGAGAAGAGGAAGAGAGAGAGGGAGAGAGAAAAGGAGAAAGAAAAAGACAAAAAAAAGAAGAAATTTTCAATTGAGTTTATCTCTTTTATTCATTTTTAAGATAAGTAAAATAACTCAAAAGTCTAAAATTAGAGCTCAAGCTCTTCTTAAAGTGCTATATTCATCTCACCAAGCAAGTAACTTGAAGTGGAAGCTAAGTGGCTCAGAAAATAGAGCATTGGGCCTGGAGACAGGAGGTCCTGGGTTCAAATGTAATCTCAGACACTTCCTACCTGTGTGACCTTCAGCAAGTCATTTAACCCCAATTGTCTAGCCCTTACCATTCTTCTGCCTTGGAATAAACACTAAGTTGATTCTGAGGAAGAAGATAAGAGTTTTAAAAAATGTAACTGGACAAAGTGGAGAGGGTTGGAGAAGAGGAAGGAAAGGTAGCATGAAATATCCCAGAAGCTTATTTCTGATTATTATCCTTAGTATACTTTTATAGTAATCATACTAAAGAGGATCTAGATGCAAACTTAAAGGAAGCATCTCCTTTTCCTGACATGAAGTCAGTCCCTGAAAAGTTCACAACTGGGGTGTTGCAATCTGAAGGGAGAAAATAAAAGATCCAAATTTATCACTATTAGGAATTATACTTGGAATTTATACTTTAAATCCTTGAAAATTCTGAGGATGAAATACAGATGAGAAGTTGAGGCACCAGAAGAGTGAATAAAGGATGTTTGTTATTGATACGGGGTTAGATTCCAGAAGAGAAGTCAGGAACAGAACTCAGACCTTCTGACTAATCTCAGTACCCAGTTTTCACCATACCATCTATCTTCATGTATTAATGTATTCCAGGACAATTCTCACTGAAATTAAAACAGATAAAGCTTCAAAGTCGATATACCTCCAAACCTAAGAGAAGCAATGATACAAGAAGTTGTTCTGATAAATATTTAAACCACTGCTGTGGATACAAAGAGGCCTGTCTAGCCCTGCCACTTCTGTGAGAAGAGAAGTTAAACTTTAAACCAAAGTCCTATATGGTCTGATGGGCAAAGCAAATCCTTGCTCATGCAGTGCCTCTTCCCCACCCCCCAAACCCCCATTGCCAACACACACACCCAACACAAAACAGACAGGCATTCACAACCCACATTTCTTCCAGTATTTGCACTTGGAAGACCAAATCTCAGTTAAAGTCCCTTTAACTGAGGGACCCTCTCAGCTGTGGAACTAATGCTAGGAACCTGTAGTGGCAGCATAGGGAATAGTTAGAGCTAAGCATCAGGAACTCAGGAATCATGTGCTCTTCCACATTTGCTACTCATTCATTGAGTGACCTTGGGTAAGTGATTTACCTTTTCTATGCCTCTATTTACTTCTCTGTGGTAGGAGGGCAATGTTCATCAAAGAAGCCATTCTAAGGTTCCAAAATGGAAGTTACCATTTAAGTATAAATAATTGTTATTTTAAGGATAACGTTCTGTTGCACATTTATGCAAAAGATGAATAGAAATCAAATCCCATTATGATAAATTTCAAAGAGATATCCAAATCAAATTTTGGTAGAATTTTGCTGCATAGAATATTGTTTGAAATAAGTAAGGCTGCAACTTGGTAATCTTCTTGTGAGAAATTGTCATTATTATTGATACAATATAATGGAATTTGACCTGTGGTTATTCAAAGATGTCTTTTATTTCATCCCCATAAATCAAGAAGCATTTTATTGGCCCTATTTTATAGGTGGGGAGACTGAGGATAAAGAGATTATTATTATTATTATTTGCTTAAGATTATCATAATGGCAGTAGAAGAAATAATAGCTCTTCACCCCACCCCAATTTCAGCTATTGTATAATGTATCAGCTATTGCATAATGTATCACATTATAATGTTTAATATTTATATTTATTAATGCTAACACAAATATATTTAATACTTGTAATTAAGATCCTGAAAATTTTTTTTTCAGCTCTTTCCCCTAAATGTGGTATTTGCTGACCATTTCCATTCCTGATACCTATAATAGACTACATTAATATACCCCTTTTTTACCTATACTGTTTCAACTCTTGTTCTATATCTATCTCTCAGTCTCCTCTTCTCCATCTCTCTTTTTCTCTTTTTCCCTCCCTCTCTTTGTCTCTTACTCCCTCCCCTTCTCTGTCTCTTTCTCTTATCTCTCTCTCCTTGCCTGCCTTGCCTTTCTCTGTCTCTGTCTCTGTCTCTGTCTTTCTGACTGTCCCTTTCTCTCTTTCACACACAAACACATCAATTATAAGGGTTTGTACTTGGGCTGTCATCTGTCATTTCACCTTGTACTCTGTCATTTATATCAATTGGCACTAGTCAAACCTATTCTAGCTCCCTCAAAATTTGATAACTAAGAAAAAATGCAGCTATCAAAGATACTTCACTTTTCAATTGTGCCTATATGAAAGTGCTTTCCCTATTTTAGTTAATCTCAGTACAGTTATTGTCAGTATGCCTCCTCACATTGAATACTGGACATTTTCTTATTTCTTGGGGAAATCTCTACATAAAAAAGTCACAGTTAAATCCATTTGTTTTGGGGTTACAAGCTTAAATCTAGAGAAATAGCAACACTTTTCTTAAAAACAAAAGAAAGAAATGTAATCTACAAAGACCAGTGAGTAGCTCAGTTTATTTCTGACAATTCAAAACATCAGAACAGCATGTTTTTGCAATCAATTTTTTTTTTCAAAAAAGCATCATCTCATTTTTTTTCCTCTTCCTACTCCCAAACCACTCACCTCCCCCAAGTGATATGGTTCCTTCAAAGAAAGTATTTTCTTTTCTAAAACTGTGCTTTCTAGAAGTTCAGGAATGGGATGTAGTTAGTTAAAAACCGTTGAGTACCAAAACTTACATGTCCAAGAGAAAATTAAATTCTCTCCTCCCCCACTCTATTTCAAATAGTTTACAAAGCAAAAAGTTGGACAGCATCAAGGCAAAGACCCCAAATCAGCCTCTTTTATTTGTTCCCCTCTTTCTCCAATGGATTTTTAGTCCCAGTAGCTGTAACATATTTGGTGCCAGGAAGGCTTTCGAGGGACAAAAAATTAGGTGATGGATTAGGAGAGTTGGTAAAAATGTGTGACCTCAAGTGAGAGGTCAGAATTCTTTCAAAAGTTCCTCCCATCTCATTCCAAAAGGAAAAAGAAAGTGGGGGAAAAGTAGCTACATAGGATAGAGATGTGACATAGGCCATCCTGAAGGCTAGGGAAAATCTGAATTTTTCTTTCAAGTGGGCCAGATTGTCTTTCTGCCCTATTCCCTAGGGCCTTCAAAGGTAGCCCCTCCACCATCCTGTTTTCCCCCAATGGGCAATGTCAGAAAAGACCTAAACCCTGCTACAGATTCCATTTCTCACAAAAGTTTAAGGAACAAGGGCATACTTCCGGAGCACTAAATAGGGATGGGGGGGGGGGTGATCATGTAAGAATGCCCCCCCTTCTTTTTCACACACACACTCTCTCACACACACAGCTGTGAAAATAAATGTCCCTGGGGAGAGGTACTGGGTCCAAAGCCCACCAACCATCTTTCTTCTCCTCCCTGTCCCTGAGATCAGCATCCCAGGTTCTGCAGAAACACATGGAGTGGAAGTGAGAGGAAGGCTGGAAAGGAGTGGGGTTAAGATTGGTGAGGTAAAGGCTAAAAAGTATGGACAGACATGCAAAGAGGCTCCCCTACCTCTCCTGGCTGAAGCCAGAAACATATGGGGGCCTAGCCAGTCACCACTCACCAGGGGAAGGGAGAAGCTCCAGGTCCACTTTCTCTGTCTTGATGATGGTGAGAGTAGGTTTGAGATCGACCGCCGCCTTCATGGTGCCAGGGAATGGGGACAGATTGGGTTGTAAAGAGGGTGGTTTTTTCCCCCTCTTTATTGGGGGGAGAGGGGGCAGAATCAAGGGGGAGGGAAAGGGAGCAAACCCGTTTCTCTCCAATCTCAAGTTGTGCTGGCTTTCTCCCCAGAGGAAGGTCCGCACCCCTACACACTCTCTCCAGGGAAAGTTGGCACTTGGAGAAGTGAGCGCGCCCCTCTCTCAGCCCCTGGTTTGCTTTCACTCCCTGTCTCTCTCTTGCGTTCCCTCTCTCCCTCTCTCCCTCTCTTCCCCGCCTCCGGCCGCCCGGCTGGCTGGCTCTCCTCTCCTCTCTTCAGTCTCTCCCTCTCTCTCTTTCTCTCTCTTCCCTCCCCTCCTCTTTAGGGCGTTCCTCCTCGGGGCAGCGCTCTGGTCGTAGCCGCGGCTCAGTCCGTCCCGACGCTCAGGGCCAGCCAGGAGAGCTCTCCCAGCCTGCGAGGGAGGGAGGAGGGAGGGGCCGAGGGGCGGAGCAGAGCAGGGGGCTGGGCCCACATGGCCGGCCAACCAATCCCCCCAGGGCGGCCAAAAGCGAAAGGAAAGGATGGGGAGCGAGGCCAACCCGGGGAGACTCCGGCTGGGCTGGGCTGGGCTGGGCTGGGTTGGGCTGGGCTGGCCTGGCCCGGCCCGGCCTGGCCCGCAAGCTCTGCTCCCCTACAAGCCAGCAGTCGGTCCGGCTCCCGGCTTGACTACGCCACTAAAGACCTGCGCTCCTAAAGCCAACGCGTGGGAAGCCCCGGCAAGAAAGCCCCGGATCAATACAATCCCTATCGAAAAGGCGGGGATGAGCTGTTTATGGAGAACCTCTGGGTGGGGAGGTGATTTCACCTCATTTCAGGAAAGTACACTTCATTCCCTGCATGCATTCTTTAGGGCTTTGTCACCAGCAGCAGACGCACGGCTGGGATTGCCCCCAAATGGTACACATACTTTAACAATGCGTGTTGATCAATTCATAAAGATTGATTCACAGGACATGAGGCATGTGGTTGAAGGACAGTGCATTCAGGCAACAGAGCCTGGAACCAACGTCCTCAAAGAACTTTACACACATGAACCCCAGCCTTCTGGTGAGTCAGAAGTCAGGGTTATGATTCCGAAGGTGAGTTCATTTCTTTTGAAGCCTAAGAAGGATCGTTTGGGAAAGTTCACAGGTGGCTCCTTTGAGTATATGCACCCTTCACTCACCAAAGCCCTTCCTTGATGGACCTTTTTTAGGCAAATTCAGAAGCAGCTAAATTTTTTGTTCGTGCCAAATAAACATAAAAATTACCCCCACATACGTATGGAAGAAAGAGTCCAAACTGGAAGTCCAGCCCTATTTCTCCATTAGAATACAGTTCACGTCCAAGTATATGTATTGTGGAAGGTAATAGTTTTGTTTGTTTTCTAAAATTATTCTAGTTTCTAATTATCATATTGTTTCCCTCCGTTTTAACTTTATTTTCGCAAATCCATGCTCTGAATGTTATCCTTATGCCTGTCCTAAGGTAAGCATGCTATATAAAGACTGTGATTTTTATATTTCCAAAGTAAATCAGTAAACGTGCCTATCTAAGCAATGCAATGATATGGGATAATCCTGAAAGCCTTATAACAGAGAATGCTATCCACCTCCAGAGAAAGAACTGTTGGAGTCCTCTTTCACAACAGTGTATTTATGGTTTTATTTTGGGGCTTGGGGTGTGTATGACTTTGCTATTACAACAATGACCAATATGGAAAGGTGTTTTGTATGACAATAAAAATACAATTTTTAAAAAGCGAACCACTCAGAGTTTTAGCAATCACAATAGGCATCACCTTTCAATTAAAAAACTGCAGATGCTTGATCAGATAATATCACATGTAATTCGTAATGGGACACTATTTTAAGGTTATCATAATTCTATCTGCTTTATATTATAAATCACATGTCTATTGTTTTAGGTATTAATATCTCCATTTTTACAGAGGTGGGAAGTAAAACTCAGAAATGATAAATGACTTGCCCAAGATCACATAGCTGTCAGAGTTGGGAGATGAACCGAGATTTCTGCTAACTCCAAGCAAAACATTCCAAAGTACTCATTTCTGAGAAATAGGTAGTAAAGCCTAACACAGATGTATAGACAAAATATAGTCTTTAACTAAAAGTTGTTTTTTAAATTGTCCTGAACAACCTCAGAGAAAACTATGTTTAAAACCATTTCCTGATTTCTATGCATATTATGTGAACTTCAACTGTTTGACAACTGTAACCTTTCCTCTATCTCTGATAAGAAACATACCTCCTTTACCTTGATCTGAAACCAGTCTGGTCTCCTCAAAGCATCAGTAATTTGCAGGTTTCCCACAGCAAATCAGTGGTGGAGTCAGGAAGAGAATACAAATCTCTGGCTGATCCCTATTCTAACCACTGGATTACACTCTCTCCAATTACCAGAGAGAAATATTTGCATGTGGAAATCCTAGGTTTTGAAGGACAAAGTCCATTGCAATTCATCTGTGTTTCCAAAAGGTATGAAAAAAAAAAAAAACATTACTGATCCCCAGATGACAAGAACAGACACTTTCTCTTCGTGGGAAAACATGGGGAAAGCAGCTGATGAATAAATCTGACATGAACTGGGTGGAATGTGCTGTGTGTAAAACAGCACTAAAATACTGGTTTACTAACTGAATACAAAAGCTGAGGAACACAACACTATCCTTGAGTTGGAAGAGATTTTTGTGTTGTTCACCCATTTATAAAGACAATAGTGATTTGAATAGATACGGGGATCCTAAGATCTAGGTATGAATTCTTAGTTTCTTACCTACTGTCAAACAAAACTTCCTGAAGCCTATCTCCTTTTTTTTTTTCTAGTCATTCAATAAACTTTTAGGCCCCTAAAAGAGTTTCCCTGACCAGAAATTTCCTGAGAAAATTAAGGTTAATAATAAGAAAAAACATCCTAGTAACACCCACACACAAACAACCCCCACCTCTACCCCAACCATCATTTGCTGGCCTGTGCTAAAAAAAGATCCCATAAAATCCTATCCTACTTAATTTCGAACATTTCTCATCTGGAGGACAAGATCTATATTACTAATAGTTGACATTTCTATGTTACACTAAAGTTTGCAAAGTTCTTACATACTTTTTCTTATTTAGCCTCACAACACCCTTATGATATAGGTATTAAAGGTATTATTATCTCCTTTTTAATAAATGAGGAAACTGGACCTGAAAAGTGGTTAAATGACTAAACATTTGGTCATATGACTAATAACTGTCCGAGTCCAGATTTGAACCCCAGTCTTTCTGCCTCCAAGCCTAGCATTCTATTTATTAAGACCCCCAATAATTGCCTGGTAGTAGGTAAACCATAAGACTCAGGGACTACCTTCTGTTTACCAGCCCTGAAGCAAAAAGTTTTCCATCTGTGGCCATCCAAGCAAAGAAGTAATATTTGAGGGGACAGTTATGAATTATAGCCCATCTTTTGCTAAACAACTTCTATTTTATGTGGTACTCAGTGTAAATGTCCTCCCCTGTCACAAGCTATACATGTCATTAACTGAGACAGAAGTTTTTTAGTTTTATCATTTAACTAAGAAATGCTTATCTCAACAGTATAGTATTATAACATACTTAACTAATGAAACCTATTTGAACTGTTATGCTATATCAGGCAGTGATTAAACTGGACAATAAAAAAATTACTTCTTTCTTCTTTAAAATCTGATTGAAATTTTCCAAATTCTCATAAGATCTTTCAATGGCATTTTTGTCTTCACAAAGTCAATAAAACTAGTTAACTTTCTGCATTGAATGGCAAAGTGTCAGAGAAAATTATGGAAAGTAAGAACTGGAAGGGACCCCAGAGACGATCTAGGCCAAGCCATATATTAGCTAGGAATGCCCTCCTAAACATCAAATACCTTAGTTCTGTCCCCACCTCTACCACTAGGATCCATCAAAATGTTAACCTACTCAACCATCACAGATTAGGACATCATGCAAAGCATCTATAGGTCTCATTGACCATAGCTTAAATATTGGCAGCTAGGTGGCATGGTAGATAGAGTACCTGACTTGGAAGCAGGATAATATACGCTTGAATCCTGCTTCAGATAGCCTATTAACTCTGGGACTCTGGGTAAGTCATTTAACCTCTTTCAAACTCAATTTCTTCATCTGTAAAACATATATTTCACAGAATTGTTTTGAGGATCAAATAAGATAACAGGTAAAATGCTTTAAAGACCTTAATTCACAATATAAATGCTAACTATTATTATTTCTAGATTCTTCCTTGCTATTTGCAACAGGTCAGGACTTTCAATTATATCCAGTTTCATTGGTTCCCAATCTATGGGGCTCTTGGGGTTATGGTAAGGGATATCTATAAGCCCACCAAGAACTAGGATTTTAATCTATATTTAATGCCAATAAAATTTTCAGTGTGAATGCAACCAGAAACATGTGAAGGTCTATGAAAATTGTGGTTAAAAAGAGGTCTCTCTATAATTGAAAATTGTGTGGGAACCACAATTCTATTCTATCACATTCAGGTCCCATTTTAGGACGTGACCATTACTTGTCCTTCAGTTTCCCTCCTTGTAAAATAGGGATAATTATATCTCACTTTCTATCCACCTTAAGTGGATGTTCCAAGGATGAATTAGGTTTAAAATAGAATTTGCATTTTAGAAGATAGGGAAAAAACTAACAATAGGGGAAGTAAGACTATATTTTTAACATTCTTTAAAACTGATGAGCATGAGAGCCAAATGCATGCAGAAGCAATGAAATCTAGCCAAGAACAGAAACTCTCTAGAGTCATAACATCATGTCTGACCAGGTCAGGAAAAGGATGCCAGAGAAGAGATGCTAATGGTGTCTAGCAAACAACTGCCATTAAAAAATGCATTTGTAAAAACATTAAGCACACAAGGATTATAAATGACATATGTTTTCTATAGTTCCCTCCCCCACCCTCCTAAATAGTTGGATTAGAAGATTAAATATAAAAAAATTATTTCAAAAGGTTCTTTAAGATTGCTTCTTCCTTTCCAGAAAAAATCTAAAAGTTCTTTGATTTTGCCAGGGGCTTGAATTTCAGCAAACTGAATAATCTCTGAATTTTAGCTTCAAAATTTAAAATATTATTGTAGGTAGGTGCAAAAAAAAAAAAACACAACAAAAACAATAGACCACTAACGGTTGATCAAGAATGAGTTTATTATGACTCACAGATGTCAATTTACTGGTATAAGTGCAAGATAAAAAAAAAGTCTTATTAACAACCTGTCCAAAAAGAGTTGCTACATTTGTGGTTGTCTTTCTCTGAGAAAATGCAACAGTCTCTGTCTTGCACAGAAAGAGTCTACAGAGCTTTGAGTTTAAAGTAAGTTGTTTCTATGTGACAGGTTTGGTCAATTAACCAAGCACATTATGGAAGAAAAAAATGCTTTGGGTTTAAATATCTACAGTTGTCAGGCAACAACAAAATGGAGATTCTAAGAGAGGAAAGAGAATTAAAATAAATCTTAATTAAGCTGAGCTGCCAAAACACACACACACACACACACACACACACACACACACACACACACACATACACACACANACACACACACACACACACACACACACACACACACACACACACACACACACACACACAGAGCCTAATGTGTGAGTCAGGAAAAATCACTTTACCTTCTGACGTCATAGTCTCATCTCGGCTTCAGAAATGATAACCCTTGCTTCTCCCTAACATGTTTATTTGAAAGATAGCATGACAACAAGCCTAGGGGGTGCTTTTATTTTTTATGGAGAAACAACACCGGAGCCCATTTCTTCTTCCAAGCTATTCCTAATTTAAAAAAAAAAAAAAAAATAGATGCAGCTCTAGTGAAATCCACAAGGGCTCTCTCACACCTACTTTTGTGGCTGTTCTCCCAAAAAGCAGTTAGAGCTCTCTGTTCACCTAAACTGTCCCCTGCCCCTCTCTGTGCAGGAAACGAGGGTCTTTATCCAGAATACAATCTGTGCCTTTCCTCTGTGAGTTCCATCTGGCTTACAGCTCAGACCTTGCTTCCTGGAAGCATCCCAACAACAGATGAGGAATTTAAGGACTCTATCTCGGAATTAGAGAGTATAGAGGTGATTCTTTAAAAGTCAGCAATTTTTTTTAAGGGGAAAAGCAGTTGTGTGAGTTTTCCAAAATGATTCTCATCCATTATAGCCTATTGAGCTTTTTGCCCCTTGGATCCATGTTCTTGGATGGTAACTCAGAAAAGAACTTTAAAGGAGAATAAACACTCAGATAGCACCTATATACCAGTGCTTTTCACAAATATTATCTTGTTTGATCCACATAACAACCCCAGGAGGTAGGTATTATTATTATCCTCATTTTACAATTGAGGAAACTGAGACAAATAGAGGATAAATGACTTGCCCACGGTCATATAGCTCGTAATTGTCTGAGACCAAATTTGAACACTCTAGTCCCAGACTTCTATTCACTGTGCAAAAGAAGGTACCTTAAAGTCAATTCCAAATGCCTATTTTATAGGTAAGGAAAATGAGGACTATAGAGGGGAAGTGATAGATGAGCCAAGAGTAAAAGCAATAAATAGATTGCCAGATTTAGAGTCAGGAAGAACCAAGTTCACATCCTGCCACCATCACCTATAAGTTTTATGTCCTTGAGCAAGTCATTTAACTTTTCAGTCTTAGTTTCTATGTCTATAAAATGAGGATAATGGCACCTGGTCAGGTTCCTCTATAAAACGAGCAAAACCATAGAATCTACCTCTTATGAGAATGAAATGAAGTGGTATATGTAAGGGGCTTTGCAAACCTTAAAGAGTTCACTATTATTAATATTATTGTACTCCTTGAAGACTTTGAGGAAAGAAAGCATTGCTGTAGCAGAGACTCCTTTCAGTTGTCTGTTACTGGGCAGGGTTGAAACAAGGAGCAGCATATGATTTACATAGAAAGAGAAAGATAATCAGACTCTCAATTTATAGACTCCTAACAATACTCTCTGCACTGTACATTCTGTCTTTTGGTGAGTATAATTCATGACACCCACACTGTCATTTGTAGAGGGAAGGAAGGAGCAGAGCATACACTTGAGAGGGAAGGTCTGGACTGCCTCTGTTGCTGTCTGCAGATTCTTTTGACTATAATTATGAACCATTCAACTACATCTGCAGTCCCAACAATGTGGGATGGATCTTCCTAATCCCTAGTCCAAGCAGCATTTGAAAATCCTCTAGCTCAGACACAACTTTATACTCTTGCAACAAATAAGAACATCCTGACCAAACGATGGGGATATACCTGTAACCTTGATGGGCAGAGACTCACTTTCTTACAACGTAGCATCACATTACCTCCATAGAGCAGACTGAACACATTTCCACTTAGCTATCTAGAGCACTGAACAGGTTTTCCTCAGGTGGCCAGAAATTCATGCTCCCACGCCACCCCCAATCCATAAAAGGTGCAAAGGGTATGGGTTACTCAACCGGCCAATGAAAATATGCCCTATTGCCCCCTGGGATCCTCAAATCTAAACAGACTATGTGAGGCTACTAAATGTTGGTCAAATTGAACTGACTTAGGGTTTTGGAGAAGGGCAACATAGATGCTGCTAGCATAAGTGATAGGAAGACTGATAATATTGTATGAAACATCAAAAACAAAGAACTCTACCTAAGGTTAAAGAGCCCCAGTCCCTAACCCAAACTTTATACTGGAGGTGGGTCACTCCCAGGAGATGGCTAAGGACCTCATGTGATCTCAGCCTGCTTTTCTCTTGGGCTACAAAGACAACATCAAATTCCAAACAGATGTTCCCTGAAATTGTGCTTTGTGTTTTTAATTAAGAAAATTATGGAATCTTCTCTCTCATTCTCAATCTCGATTTGAAAAGCTAAGTCAATTGTCATGGGAACTCAAATCTACCACAAGAGATGAAAGATGAATACATAAATAAAGGCAACTGTGCCCAGGAGAAAGTGCTGGATTCAGAAGAACCTAGGTTCCATCCAATTCTTCCTCTGCTATTTATTACCTATGTTATGGGGCAAGCTATATGATATTTATAGACCTCAGTTTCCTTATCTATAAAATGAAAAGTAGGGACTAGATGACCTCTGAGCTCTGACTTCTGATTATCTAAGGTCCTATGAGATAGTATACCATCTTGTTCCTGCTGATCCTCTGTTCTTGATGCCTGGATCAAATAGAGGAAACAGATAGCACCAAAGAGGAAAGAACCTAACAGGAAATGGAATGATGGTTATAGGAGGAAGAAATAGAACAGGACACCCCTGAGAACAATGAAAGGGTAAGCAGGGGCCTGACCCAGGATGAACTTGCTATTCTGGAGACTATGGCTAAAACGGAGAATTAAAACTTGGCAATGTTGACACACTCAGAGAATCCATTTAGATTCTCACTCCATTGTAAAGAATTTTGGGGAAAGGAGCACACCAAGAGGCTCAATGCTGGACTACTAACAAGGTAGGGGGGGGGGTGGCAGATTAGAATTGTGGCAGGAAGACAGTGGTCCCATGTCCATTCTGAACACTAGGATTCCAAGGTAGAGTCAAGTTAGAAATCTTGTAGGGAAATGTAGAGAAAAGAGAGAAGAATTTGTAGCCAGAGCACCTGAGTTCCAAACCTGACCTGGCCATTTATTTACTATGTGACTTTGGGCAAGCTTCTTGCTCTTAGTTTCCTCTTTGAAAATGAGTGGGTTGGATTAAACAAGCAATAACCTCCCATCTAATTCCAAATCTTTGATTAATAGGATTATGTGATAATATTGACTTGTTTCATTTGTGTCCAAATCTTTATGACCCCATGTAGGATGTTTTTTTGGGCAAAGATACTGAAGTGGGTTTGCTGTTTCCTTCTCCAACTCATTTTACAAATGAGGAAATTGAGGCAGAGTTAAGTAACTTACCTAAGGTCAAAAAGCTAGAAAATGTCTAAGGCTGGATTTAAACTCAGGTCTCTCCGACTCCTGGTATTCTAGCCACTGTGCCACCTAGCTACCCCAGAGATCATATGATTTGATATGAAATTTTAGGCAATATTTCTCATATTCTTCCCCTCACCTCCTAATATTTAAGTTAAGGTCATTTGGTTTTGGGGAGACTATAACCCTGCCTATGTGCCTATGGTAATTAAGGAAGTCAGAAAAAGGGGATCTAATTTCTCTTACAAGCAATCCCCTTGCATAAGTATGTATATGTTTATGCATGATTAAGAGTATGACTTTTTTCTTATTTTCTACCCAAGGCTTTTTCATTAATCTCTTGCTATTCTTTTTTCTACTTCCATAGAATATGATGAAAAAAGTTAATTTATGCCTGTCATCAGAATGACTTGTATTACTGTAGGTATTCTTATAGGAGAGGAGTCATGGTATAATGGAACTACTACTAGATTTGAAGATAGAGGACTTGGGTTCAAATTTTACTTTTATTACTTACTATCTATATATTACCTTGGGCAAGTCACTTAAAATCTCTCTGGGACTCAATTTCCTCATCAACAAAATGTTGGGGTTGAACTAAACTAAACTCCTGAAGTTCCATCCAGTTCTGAATTTTTAATCCTGTTAATCTCACTGGCATGCTCCTCTAGAGTTCAGAATACTTGCCTCATATGTCATATGTGGAAAAAAAAGGGGAAGTATAAACAAGGCTAATATTTTCCCTGTGTGAGGAAGGAACAAATTGTGGTAAGCACATGCTGGGGAACCCAATGCATGTTCCACCCACCTACACCTCCTTTAACTTAATGCAACTAGTCCTTTTCCATATGCCACATGTCTTCCCATCATATAGTTTGGATAGTGTCTAGAGGAAGGTCCAGGAAGGCATAGGAAGAGGCTACCTCTCATAAGTTTGGATTGAGACTAGGAACCCTAGCAATGACTTAAAGAATTCTCCAATTGATTAATGGTCAAAAGATGTGAAAAGGCATTTTTTAAACCTTTACCTTCTATCTTAGAATCAATACAATGTTTTGGTTCCAAGGTAGAAGAGCATTAAGGGCTAGGCAATGGGGGTTAAGTGACTTGCCTAGAGTCACATAGCTAGAAAGTGTTTGAGGACAGATTTGAACCTAGGACCTCCCATCTCTAGGCCTGGTGCTCTATCCATTGAGCCACCCAGCTGCCTGCAAAAAGGCAATTTTCAAAAGAAGAAATCCAAACTATCAACAGCCATGTGAAAAAAAAGTATTCATTATCTAATAATTAAAGAAATGAAAATTAAAGCAACTCTGAGGTTCTATGTCACAACCATCAGTTTGGCAAAGGAAAATGGCAAAGGTTGGAGGCAGGGGCAGCTAGGTAACACAATAAAGTACCAGGACTGGAGTCAGGGGGACCTAAGTTAAATCTGGCCTCAGATACTTTTTTAGCTGTGTGACCCTGAGCAAGTAACTTAACCCCAGTTGCCTAGCCCTTACCATTCTTCTCTCTTAGACACTTTGTTGATGGAGGTGTGAAATAAAACAGTCATTCTGGAAGGCAATTAGGAACTATGCTCCAAAAGTACAAAACAAAAGCACATCCTTTGACCTAGTGATAGTACCACTAGGTCCACAATCCAAAAGAGATCAAAGAAAGAGGAAGAGGGACCCATGTGTACAAACAAATTGATAGCAATTCTTTTGGTAGTTGCAAAGACCTAGAAAATAAAGGGATGCCCAACAACGGGCAATGGCCAAATAAATTATGACACATGTTAAAATGCAATATTATTTCATTATATGACATTATTAAAAGAATAGCTGCAAAGAAACCTGGGAAGATTTGTAGGGACTGATATAGAATGAAGTAAGCAGAACCAAGAGAGGACTTTATATAAGAACAATCTGTTCCTTCCTCATGCAGGGAGAATATTAGCCTTTTTGTATATACTTCCCCTTTCCTTTGGTCTTTGTATTCATCACAATAATTGAAAGATTTAAAAATTCTGATGAATACAGTGACCAACTGTGATTATTCCAGAGTCAGTGATGAAGTGTGCTACCCACTTCCCGACAAAAAGGTTATAGATTCAAGATCTAGCACAAGATGTAAACATTCGCCAACAGAGAAGTTTGTTCTATTTCGCTATGTGTATATATTACAAAAGTTTTGTTTTTCTCTTTTTCAAATATGGTAGGGTTTAGAATTGGTAAGTAAAAAAAAAATAAGTGCTTGTTAATTTTTTAAAAAGTAAAGTAAATAAGGAATTACATTTTTAAATGACTTACCAGAAAAGCCTGATCTCTCTACTTGCTAGCTTTTGAAAGACATATCAAGCACTCTCTTGGTGATTAAGAGTTCTCGTGTACTAATGGATAACAAAGACACTTCAGCTAAAAAGTTGAACCATAGAAACCAAGGAAAGAATGAGCCTGGATCTTAGCATTGCTCTTGAGTTGTGATGAGGAGCATGGACACACATTGTTTTTTTCCTTCACACTTTTTTTTTGCTTCCTCACAAGGTATGTATGTTCAATAAATTCCCAATAAGATTCTGAACAAGTCCCACTGGGATCTGAGAACATGTGACCTTCTAAGACTGGTGAATTAATACAATATCCCTGATTTAATTTACGATCATCTGAAACAGAAATATCAATCTGACTTGTATCTGCTGTCCTTCATAAGCAGCATCCATGTCCTAAGATCAGACTTTAAGACCTAGGAGCTTAGAAACCATCTAGTCCAACCCCCTCATTTTACTGATAAGGACACAGGGACCCAGAGAAGTGTTGAGTGGGATGCAAACACAGGGTCAGAACTCAGAAGGCAACAGTCTTTCCAACGGAGCAGGTGACCTCTATTCAGTTCCCATGAGTCCTCCTGCTACTCTGAATCTAGCCAACCAAGAAAGTTCATTTAGAATTATCTTCAGGCCCTCTGCAAAGTCAGGGTGGTAGAGCAGAAAGGGCTTTGGATTTGGCATTGGCCAATCTGGACTTAAATTTCACTTAGCCACCTATGTGACTTTGAACAATGAACAAATAACCTCTCAAGGATTCCATTTCCTGGAATGTAAAATAAGGAGTTAAGACTAAGGTCCTTTCTTGCTCTAAAGCTTTGTTCCTCTGATACCTCCTCCACTGTCAGACATTGTTTAGAGCTGAGATCCGGCTGGTGACACAGGGGATAGAACACAGGGCCCAGAGTCAAGAAGACCTGAGCTTGAATTCTGCCTGAGATATTGGCAGTGTCATTTACCTTCTGTTTGCCTCAGTTTCCTCAACAATAAAATAAAGATAATTATAGTACCTGCTTTGCAGGGTTGTCAGGATGCTCAAATGAGATAATATTTGTGAAAAGCACTTAGCACAGTGCCTGGCACACAGTAAATGCTATATAAATGCTTGTTCCCTTCTTCCTCTGTAACCTTTTATCGAGTCCCTCATATAGATCCTCACTTGCGCAGACAGAGATGAGAGTGACTTGGGAGACTGAAACAGCATCAATAATGAACCAACATCGTTATTCCTGTTTAGCTTTTACTGAGTATCAGTCATGATCTAGGTGCTAGAAATGGAAATTTGACAGAAGGATGAGACACCAAGAAGGTGAAATGCCAATATTTCCTTGGCTTCCAGCTCACGTTTGTTTTAGTTGTGCATGGAGATAGAGCTAGAGATTAGTTATAGATATATCTCCATACACAACTAAAACAAATGTGTATGTGTACATGTTTGTGTATATGTAGATACACACATGTGTACCCACACAGGCATATGCCTATATAGACACCTACCTACATATAAACATATATAATTTTATTAAAAAAGAAGATTAAGTCTTCTAATTGCAAAAGGGCCAGCTGTGCCTTTTTTTCCTGGTTCTTGCATCATCATCAGTGAAAAAGACTCTACAGATGGAATATAGCAGATGATCCCAATGAGGACAAATGAAGGAGAGCAGACCACAGTTTAGATTTCTTCTATCTGGATTGTCTTTTATGCAGTGGAAAATTTCCCCTATTCCCCACTTCCCTCACCTTCTTTGAGTTAGTGAAACAGAGAGAAGTGAGTCAAAAACTGAGAGCTCAGACCCAGTGTGATGAGTAAGAAGGCACCATTTAATAGATCTAGCCCAGACTTAAACCTAAGGGCCAATGGAAAGCAATGGGACCATCAATGAATTGTTATTTTTCTATGGAGGGAGTATTATAGATAATTTGGAAAGGATAGAAAGTACAGAAATCATTCCCCAGCGAAAATGGATTTCATTTGATCCATCAAGAACATATCTCTTCTCCTTGATTGGGAAACAAACTTCAAAGACCTTATCAGAGAAAACCTTTGGATATAAAGTACCCTTAAGAGATTTTTTTGTGGGGGTTGGAAGGAGAGGAGTAGAGGGAGGTGCAGCTGGGTAGAGAGCTGGCAACAGACTGTGGGAGGAAAGAACAAATGGCAGTCAACTCTCTTGTGGTGGGTTCCCAAGAGAAATCCCTTTCCAGGAATTAAAAATCTTAAATAATGTTGAGAAATTTGAGGGGGGAAAAACAAGATCTTGGTCTTTTCTTTCAGGGAATTTCACACCAGTGAAGGAGGCCAGATGGCTAGCAACAGCAATTTCAGTTCCCAAAGTGGTCCAGCATTCACATTACACTCTTGTTTCCTCAGCAAAACAACAGGGAGTGCCCTTGGGGTGAGGCTGGGGGAGAGGAAGTTAAGAAAATTCAGAATCCTTGTTCCCTCCAAGGAGCAACCTACACAAAAACTAGTTAAGGCTAAAAAGCCTTCTACAACTTTGATTTCATGGAATTTTAGAACTATAAAGATCTGATCCTGTCCTCTCATTTTACAAACAAAGAAAAGTGAAGCCCCAAAGGTATGTGATTTGCCCACTGTCAAACAAGTAGAAGAACTGGGATTTAAACCCAGGTTCTCTCACTTTGTATCTATAGCCCTTTCCATTACACCAAGAACTTTTTCTTTACTACATAATTCTGTTCTCAGATTCTAAAATCAGAAGCCTCTGCCTAAGGTCAGAGGAAAAAAAAGGAAACAAGAATTTATTAAGCACCTACTCTGTGCCGGGGATAACCACTGTTTGCTTTAATTCACTGAAGAAGGAAATGGCCAACCACTACAATATCTTTGCCAAGAAAACCTCATGGACAATATCGGTGTGCTATAGTCCATGGGGTCACAAAGAGTTAGACACAAAAGAACAACAACAATGTGCCAAACACTGTCCTAAATAAATACTTGACAATTATCATTTCATTTGATCTTCACAATGGCCATGGAAGGTAAGTGCTGTTATTATCCCTATTTTATGGTTGAAGAAACTGAGGCAGATAAAGGGTAAGTGAATAGCCCAGCATCATATAGCTAGTAGAATCTGAGGCTAGATTTGAACTCAAAAATGGTAATTAAGACATAGTTCCATTGCAAATAAGATGCAAAGCAGCTAGATTTCCTCAAACTCCATCTGACTACTTTGATAGGAAACAGTGTATGTTTTCAGTTAATCAGTCACCTAGCAGTTATTAAATATCTCCCATATGCCAGGCACTGTACTAGGTGCTGAGGATAGAAAGAACAGGCAACTGAACAAGCAGGCCCTGCCCTCAAGGAGTTCTAATGGGAGAATCAATAAAATAAGTATTTAAATTATGTTTAGGATAAAATTAGAGGTAGTCTCAGAATGAAGGTAATAATATTAGAAGGACCAGGCAAGATTTCAAAAGGAAGGTGGGACTTTGGCTTGGACTTGTAGGAAGCTAGAGTTGCTAGGGGGAGAATGGGAAAAGGGGGAGATTTTAGGCATAGGGGATGACTAGTGGGAAATCTTGGAGACAGAGGATGGAGAGTCCTGTTAGAGGAATAGCAAGGAGGCTGATGGGTGTCACTTGGTCACAGAATACAAGAAGAGTAAGGTGCAAGAAGACTGAGAAAGTAGAAAAGACTATGTTAAGAAAGACTTTAAAAGACAAACAGAAGATTTTATGGTTGATCTTAGAGGTAACAGAGAGTCACTAGAATTTATTGAATTAGGGCATGATATGATTAGATTATTTTGACAGCTGAAAGGAGGATGGACTAGAATGGGAAGAAACTTGAGGCAGGAAGACCCAGAAGCAGGTTATGACAATAGTCCAGAGGTGAGGTCGTATGGACCTGTACCAGATTGGTAACAGTGTCAGAGGGGAAATGGGGGAGTATTTGAGAGATATCACAAGAGAAGAATCAATAAGACTTCACAACAAATTGGATATGATGAGGTGAGTGAATGAAGAGGGAGATGCCTAGATTGGAAGCCTGGGTGACTAGGAGGAGAAGGTGCTCTTATGGTCTTTTAATATTTTGTGGACACCAAGGGCAATGCTTCTATTCTCTGTGTGTATGTCTCTCTTTGTGTGTGTGTGTCTGTCTCTGTCTCTGTCTCTCTCTCTTTCTCTCTTCTCCCCTCTCTCCTCCACCTCTCTCTGTCCCCCTCATTCCATCTCCCTTTTCCTTCCCCTTTCCCTCTCCCTCTTTCTCTCTTTCAAAACAGGACCAGGGCAGATAGGTGGCATAATGGATAGAGTGTCAGGCCTAGAGTCAGGAAGACTCATCTTCCTTAGTTCAAATCCAGGCTCAGACACTTACTACATGATGCTGGGGCATCCATTTAACCTTTATCTGTGTGACTCTGGGCAAATCACTTAACTCTATCTGCCTCAGTTTCTTCATCTGAAAATGATCTAGAAAAGGAAATGACAGACCATTCCAGTATCTTTGCCAAAAAGAAGCCAAATGGGTTCACAAAGAGTCAGACATAACTGAACAACAACCATTTTCTAGTCCAACAATATCTTAAATGGCATCATACACTCCACTACTACTCCTTCTCAGTTTCAGGTTTCATACTTGCTCCAAGCAAAATGGGACACCAATTCTTCCTACAGAACTGGCAGCACCTTTTAAAAAGTATGATAAAAAGAAACAATCAAATAAGACGTCAGTTTATTACCTCTGTTGATTCAGTGATAGAGGCCCTAATCATCAGCAGCAGCAGCAGTAGCAGCAGCAGCAGCAGCTAGAGTCGCTGCCACTATCTTCCTTTGGTATTTTAGAGTTTACAAAGAACTTTCATCACACACTACAAGATGGGGAGTGTGTGGATGATAATCTCCATTTATAGATGAGGATCAGAAAGGTTCAGTGACTTGCCCAAGGTCGCAGAGCTGACAAGGGCCAGAACTGAGTCTCAAACTCAGGCTACCTGATTATGAGAATAGTGATATTTTGATTATGTGGGATAGCAGAGAAAAAAACAAACAAAGAATCACTGGATTTGGACTCAGAGGACCTAGATTTAAATGTTACTTCTATCTTTCACTATCTGTGAGGCCTTAGGCAAATCTCTTTTGGCTTCGGTTTCTTCATCCATAAATCAGGGAATTAGACTAGTTAGCTCCTAAAGTCCCTTCCAGTTCTAAATCTTTGACCCTATTATGCCTGACAAGACAAGCAATCTGACCTGCTGTGGGGGTCGTCAAACTGCTCCCCTTCATTCTATACCCTTGCATGTGTTCCATTCCCTACTTTCTGGACCTTTGGTTTTATCAAAGCTCCAACTTCTTACTTCAGGCTTATCTCCCAATAGTCCTAGATGGTTCTTCTTCTGATAATGTTAATTCTTGGCAGCTAGAATCAGGGGGAGAAGTAATTTTATTAAGGCAAACTAAGAGAAATTTTGTAGAAACTTCCACTTTTGACACATAGAGTGTCAAACAGAATAAGAATGGGATATAGCATGAAATGTGTAGGTTTCTAAACTGAGCTTCCCCTGCCTCTTTTGGGAATATTTGTACTCGGTGCTAAAAGATTTGGGGATCATCCCGTGGCCTTGATAACATCCATAGCAGTGGAGTGAGCTGTGTCAAAAACAACTTGCTCACTCAAAATATTTTAAAAGAAGAGATAGCTTTCATTGTCACACTCTTCTTCCTCTATCCTGAAGGCAAGGCATGAAACTTTTCTCAGTGGCTAGAAAGGGGCCCTCCTCCCACTCACCCAGCATCAAGCGCGCATCCTGATTCAGTAATCCTGAGACTGACTCTCAGGACTTTCAGAGATCATCCTCATTCCTTTTAAAGAGTTAACAATAATAGTTAATATTCTTATAGTGATTGCAAAGCACTCTATATAAAATGATTTTACTTGTTCCTCACAAATCAACCTTGAGAATTAGATGATATTATTATCATTTTACAATGAGGAAACTGAGGCAAGCGAAGGTTAAGTGACTTGCCCAGGGTCACATAGCTAATAAATATCTGAAGCAAGATGGTAACTAAGATCTTTTCAATTCCAAATTCAGAACTTTTTCCACTTCACAAAGTATCATCTACCTGTGCTCCCTGGTCACCATAAAGCATTCTAGTCTCTCTCCTAGGAAAAGGGATCACAGAATGCCTCTTTCTCTACCTGCTGGTTCAGCCAAAGACATCCCAGTTTCTTGCACTGCTCTCAGAACAACACACAACTTGCTGTGGAGGGGCATCAGCCACATAATCTGCATTTTGGCAGTACCCGTCCCTGGCACCCAGCCATTGGGACTGGCAACATGGAATAAGCACTGTCTCCTTCACACTAGATGCCTGCTCTATTTTGGCAAGAAGGACCAAGACAGCAACTCTGGGGAAGCAGAGTTAATTGGTTTTCTGGGGGTGTTTTGTTAAGTCACCCACCTCAGTCTCAATCTGATTAAAGAGTAGCTTTGCCCTTTCCAACAACCGTGGCAAATAAATGATGGAGAAACTCTACTATGCACATGGTTGGGTCTTCTCTAGGTCTCTTTCTTTTCTTCAGGGGCTTTAAGGAGGTCTGAAGAATGATTCTGGGTATACAATACTGTTCTTGTTCTCCTTTGCTGCACAGAGAAACCTTGAATAGCTCTGTCTAAAATTATAAGCAGGGCAGCCCTAGGCTCTAAGAGATCAGAGCTCTCATGCTGGGCCTGAACAAAGACCCTGCTTTTTCCTAACAATTAGCCCTGCTAAAAGGACATCTATCTCCCTCTATTAAAACCACCACGTGCCTTCAAGTCAGCCCATTGTAAAGCTAATTAAATAACACGCCTCTCTCCCCATGCTGGTCTCCTGATTAGCTCTCTTCAGACCAAAACCACCGCAAAGAGGCATGAGATGTGCAGGTCTGGTGCTGCAAAACCCACAGCTCTAGCACCGCCAGCATTGGGCTAGATCATCATCATCATCGTCATTACTACTGAGGACGCGTCCAAAAATAATTATTAAGTTTCATATCAACGAGTAAAACAGGCCTAGCCCCTCGCCTTCAGGTTCTTATTTTGTAAAACTCTGCTCCAATGCACAACATTTGATAACAAGTCCCTTCTGTCCTGGTGTGGAAATGCCACTATTGTTATAGTTCAGGGGGGAATCACATATAGCCTTTCACTTCATCATTCACAAAATAAGCATTTTTTAAGAATTTAATTCGTATGATAAGGTAAGAATCTATAAGCTGAAGATCCAAATTAAAAACCTGAGGCATTCCTCCCTTTAATGAGTTTATGTTCTCTTGAGGGACAAGGGGGCAGGAGCTGGCAGAGAGTGAGATGAACATAGATGAGGAAATACGTAAAAGATATAGATAAAGAAATATATGTGTGACACTGAGGTCATCCCACCTCAGATGTTGGATCCCCAGAATAACCAGTCTCTCTTCATTCAAACTCAAAACCATAATTCATAAGCCCATACTGAGTATCTACCTTTTCTCTAGTCATCCAGAAGACACAACTAATTCAAAGCAAAGGCGTTTAATGAAACGGCAAGACAAGAAAAAGAAAATAAGAGAATACATTCCGAGTAATATGCCTTTATATTCACTTTGTCTCTTACCCTGGATGTTCACTACACAGGTCTAGTCCCTTCTCCAGATTGGTTATTTGTCTCAGGAATTCCATTTTAAGGAAAGTGTGTAGGCCAGCCATGACTTTGGTCCTCTGCAGGATTCCCCACTTCTGAGTCTCTTAACTTTCCCTGTCATGCTCTCCTTTATCAACTCCTTTTTATATGTTGCTTTTCCCTCATTAGAACATAAGCTTCTTGAGAACAAGGACTGTCTTTTCTCTTTTTTGTTTGTTTGGTTTTTGCTTGTATTTGTGTCCTCAGGACTAAGCACTGCACTTGGCACATAATAAGTGCTTAACAAATGCTTCTCGCCCTTGTAAACCTAGGGCGTGTTCTCCCACACACCATCACTGGATAGGATGGATATGTGAAGGGAACCACACATTCAGGGAACATGCATGGCCAGAGATCATGTATGAGGCAATTTACCCCTCTATGCAGCAACATCATCTGTGTCTCCTAGTAATGGAAGACACCATTATTTGGACTTGTCCTGGTCTAGGGTTTATGTGAGGGTTGTTCTGCTGGTCTCTACAAGACTTCTTAGCATGTATCACAAGGTGGCGGGGGGCTGTTAGGAACATAGTCCTTTCTGTGTCTGGCTAGCTCCCTGCTAATTGTTTCTGATCTCATGTCTTTAGGGTCATCCTCTGGCCTTCTCAGCTCTAAACCGATATGGCAGAATGGCTAAAATCTCCCTTCATTAGGGTTTTTTTGTGTCATAGACACAACACCCAACTGAAGAATAGCAGGCAGAATGGCCCTGAGTTAAGATTCTGAAATCTGGGTAAAGCTCAGAGAGTTGCAAATAGTCTCAAAATTATCAATAATCATTTATTACATGTATACATATATATATATATATAAATAGCATATTGGAGTACATATAAAATTATGTATCATAGAAATATGGTAATATTAATAACAGTACTAATTGGCTTATAAAACATTTTACATATATTTTCTTATTTAATCTTTATAAACTATTACCATCCTCACTTACAGGTAAAGAAACAGAGATGAGGGGTTAAAAGACTTTTCCACAGTCAGACACCAAGTAAGTGTCCCAAGCAAGACATGAATTCAGATCTAGCATTCTATACATCATTTATTGCTTCTTAGGCTTTTAAAGATGCAATCTGGTTTAGCATATACATAGATTTGAGCAGGAATAGAAGGTAACCTAAGGGGGCAAGGTTCTTTGGACAAATAAATATCATTCTTTTCTTTATTATAAGTATCCATCAATAGCAAATCTCCTTTCCTTTGTTATTCCAATTTGATCAGTAAAAAGCCTCTCAATCTCCCTATAAATGCAAAGTAAATACAGAGTAATTGGGTAGAGGAGACAGGATAGTTCAATTGCAGATAATAAACCTTGAAGAAAGGTAGGGATGCTAAAAGGTAGACAAGAGGAGGAAGATCATTATTGGCATGAGGGACAAATAGCCTGGGCAACAACCCAGAGATGAGCAATGGGATATAGTGTAGGAAGAATAGCTAGTAGGCTAATTGGCTTGGAAAATAGCATACATACAATAAACTCAGAAAGGAATATTGAAACCAGGTGATAGAGTTCTCTGGCCTTTGCCATTGACAAAATGCAAACTCCTCAAAGAACAAAAACGGTCCTAATAACTTTGCAGAGACATGGTCTAAAAGATACATGAGATATGATTTGAGATTTTCAAACTATGTTCTATTTATATTCAGTAACAGGTCATAAAAGGACCATGGATAGGGTCAGTGTCATAGTTGTCTCCATTTGAAATTGTCATCTCATCACACACACACACACACACACACACGTAGGCACACATATACATGCTCACTCAGATTTTTTTTAAAAAGGAAAGAGAATGGTACTGTCCATTTTCTAAACTTGTCAGTGGTATTTAGGCCTAAGTTTTCAAACCAAGCTTCAGTCTTTGAGGTTTATGGTCAATTTATTCTTTGGAACATGCAAATAGTTGCTTCAAAGCATAAAAAAAAAATCACACATCCATTTTCCTGGCCTCTCTTAAACAGTTACAAAACAGCATTTGGATGAGTGAACTGTAAAATAATCTCATATACAACTTACTTCCCTTAAAATACACTGGGGCTTCAAAATTACCAGAAAAAAATTGGCAAAATATGAATTTGGGCCCTGCCAAGCCGCCAAACATTTAACAAACAGCTGAAGACACCGAATGATTCCCATCCTTAAGACAAAACTCCAGCCTTGTAGCAAGAAAACACCAGACAACAGTTCTTGCATAACCCCAAGTTCTCTGATGATGCTGGCATTGGGAGAAGATATTCCACAGTCATTTTCTCCCTCTTGTCTCAGCATCTCTATTTCAGTAAGAATAGATGTGCTTCACTGTTTGTTCTGTTTACAGAGCAAGTTGGAGACTCGGAATGTCCAACCTTCAACATGTAAGCACTAGGATCAGGAATGCTTTCTCTCCTTAGCAGTAACTCTCCTGATGAACCACATACCTGCTGGCATCTGACTCTAGAATACTTACAAGTAAATTAAGCATGACAAAATTTGGCAATTAAAGTTGTTAGAAAGTATGCTTTTGGGGGTGAGAGGTCCTTCATTCCTTGCACTGCTACTACATGCTTCAGTTCTATCTTTAAAAGATTTAATTCCTCTAGTGGACATTAAGAAACAGCTTGCTCAGCAGATGCCCAAGTTGACTGCTATCACATTTCCATGGGGATTTTGAGTTTTGAAATAAAAAATAAAAAACAGGATATAAACTCATGTCACAAGCAAACTGATAACACTCTTCCAGGAATGGCTCCTGGATTGATTGTAGGACTGTCTTCTTCCCATTCCTCTTGTCAGAACCTGGGATTCTGTCCCTGAATCCCCAGACTGTGAGAAGTGAACATCCACCTTAACTTTCTAGGAGTCCAGACATTCCCTTTCCATACTTCCTTGCACCTCCCCACTAGCCCATTTTGTATTTTCTTTCCCCATTAGAACATAAACTCCTTGAGGGTAGGAATTGTTTTGTCTGCTTGATTTTGTATCCCTAGGCTTGGCACAAAGTCTTTTTTAAGAATTTAATAAGTGTATCAATCTATCTCTCTATTGAATTTAGCTGTCACAGTGGATAGAGTACCAGGCCTGGAGTCAAGAAACTGAGTTCAAATTCAGCTTCAGAAAACTTACTGTTCGTGTAATCCTGGGAATGGCTCAACTGGGTTTGCCTCCATTTTTTTTATCTTTAAAATGGGCTGGAGAAGAAATACTTTATCTTTATACGTTATCTTTGCCAAGAAAAGCCAAAAATGGGGTCACAAAGAGTTGGACATGACTGAAACCACTGAATAACAAAAAATCTCTGTCTTTATCTTTCTATTTATCCATTCATCTATCAACCAGGCCACAATAGGGGAATGATATTCATAGCTAGGCACCACACCCTAGGAAAGACAAGGGCTCATGTATGTCCATGGGCAGGGGGCAAGCAGAATTGTAAAAGGACTAGAGAATATGCCATTTTAGGCTGAGATAAAGGTACTAGAAATATTTGCTTGGAGAAAAGAAGATTGAGATGGAGAATTGTAGTCATGTTCAAATTTTTGAAGATTTTCATATGAAAATGCCCTCAGAATTATGATGAGTGGCCTCATTGGATAGAACTAAAGAAATAGGTAAAAGTTAAAAAGAGACACAATTGGGTTTTATGTAAGGAAAATTATCTACCTAATAATTAGATTTATGTAAAAGTAGAATGGACCACTTCAGGTCATAAGATCATAGATTAAAGTAAGGATGGCAGGAAAGTCTGACACCATCTAGTCTAACTCTTTCTTTTTACAAATGTGGGAATTGAGGCCCCATGGAAGTTAAGTCACTTGCCCCAAATCACACAGGAAGTAATCATCAGAGGACAAATTTGAACTCAAATCTTCCAATTCAAGTCAGTACTCAATAAGTTTCCCATCATTGGAACTCTTCAAGAAGAACCTGGATAATTATTTTGTGGGGGAAAGATCGTGTTCAGTTGTGAGCTGGACAGGATGCTTCTGAAGCCCCTTCCAACTCTGAGATTCTGTGAACATCCCTTTTTCCCAGTAATGGTGCTAATCTTCTTTTTACTATATCCTACAGTTTCCAGGGCACTTTCCCATACATTATCTGATTTGACCCTCAAAAAAATCCTTGTGAAGTAAACATGAGAAAAGGCAAAGATTCTGGCTTGTTTGCCCTGCATTTCTATCTCCTTTACATTAGGAACTCACAGGATAGGATAGAGGCTCTATCTATTTAGTTTTATATCTAACACAAGCTATGTCCAGCATTCAGAAAGTTCTGATAATATCCATGAGCACAACCCTTTGTCACATTTGCTCCAGGCATTCAAAATCCCTCTCACTCATTGCTTAAAGGCCCACTAAAAATACACCTTCTTTCTTCCAAATCTCTTGTCATATTTTTTTTGATTCTTTGGGATATTATTTTCCTAATCACTTTTCCACAGTAAGCCATTTAAGTCATCATTTTCCCACCATGAATGTGGCTTGGTTGAGGTGGAAAGGGTGGGGGTGAGGGTGGAATTGTGTGGTGGGCCAGTAGACTATGAATTCAATCACTTCCCATGAACTCACCCCAGCTCCCAGAGCAGGAGTAATCGGAGATGTCATTTGGGGGTGGAAAGCAGCAAGATCCCAGGTCTGACTGCACTCATGGGGAGAGCAGAGGAGGAATGAAACTAGAGTTGGGGGGTGAGAGGGAAAGGAGTTGGGGAGGGAAGGAGAAGGAAAGAGGGCAGAGCCTAACCTTCCTTCCCATGGGAACAATGGACATGAACTGAGCTCCTGTGCTCCAAGGACTGCACAACCCTCGGTAGCAGCTGCAGTCAGGAAAATGTTGGGAAGCATTGGAATGAAAGAGCAGCTGGACAGAAAACACGTAATTTTTTTTTATTGCTTTTTCTATTTATATATTTATATTGGGATTTCAGAATAAAAGAACAAAGCAGAATTTGTTCCAACACAGACTGCAGTACAAGTTGGACATGGCATTGCAAATGAAAAAAATAATAATAAATTCTGGGAAATGTTCCATTTTTCCAAAGTCACATATCCCAAATTCTTCACCAAAATGCATATGTGAACAGAGGAAGAAGGTGTTAACGAGTGATAGGGAGAGGTAGAGCTATACATTTTCATGTTGGACTAAAAGATGAGAATTATTTCAAAAGCGTTCAGGTTAGAGTGAACTGATCTTTGGGATGAGAGGGGCTTTCTTTCCTTTCTTGGCTCTCAATGTGATATGGTGGAAAGAACATTGGACTCATGAGTCAGATGGTTCCGTTCCAGGTCCTACTCCATTAATATCTATTTAACCTTAGGGAAGTCACTTTTAGCCAATCCAATTCAATCTAATAAGTGTTTATTAAATATCTACAAAGTATAAGGCCCTGGGTATATAAAGTCAAACTGAGAGCAGACCTGTCCTTGAGGAGCTAACATTTTTCTTAACCCTTTAGACCTGCAGTTTTCTTCTCTATGAAATGAGGATAGTACCTACCTTAAATACTGTTACATATGAATTACAATTTGAGTTAGTAGACAGGGCTACCATAGCTGGTATATTTTCCTAAAGTAATCACAGATCCTTTACCTATTCACTTATGTACCCGGATTAGCAGGAAGAACACTGGATTTGGAATCAGACAACCAACCTGGGTTCAAATTACATCCTTCCTATCTATAAGATATAGAATTTCTTTATTATCTAAAATGAAATGGTATAAATTGACTAATTGGCCTAATTGGACCCTTTCAACTCTAAATCCATACTTTGTGAACCTTTCATTGTATTTTCTCAGGGCCCAAATCCCTTGATTAGTAGGAATCTCACATAGCCTACTATATTAGGTCAAGCTCCAGATATGTTTCACTTCATTCCCAACCAGCTCCTTGCTGCCATTGACTTACCTTTGTAATAATTTTAAATTGGCGACCATAATAGGAGTACTTTAAGTTCTTGATTTATTTAGTTAAAAATAGACAAGGAGAGAGTTAATCCTATCTTCACACCTTCTGAGATACCTTCCTTCCCTCCTTTTCCAGTTCTCAAACCAAATTCTTCAATTACTATTTAAAAAGACATGTCAATTTTCTTTCCTATTGCTCTAACCACCCTATCAATATTTTCCAAACCACTTCCTAGCTATGATTTTCCTTTATGTTTAGAATCTATCTATTAGAATATAAGCTCCTTGGGGGTGGGGCCTGCCTTCCTTTTGGGGGGGAGGGGCAAGGTTTGTTTGTTCTAATTTGTATTCCCAACTCTTAACACATCACAAACACTGAAATGACTTTCATTTATTTATATAAAATTGACATATTTTAATAAATTTGATAATATAACCTTCAGAGAAAGAACTGATAAACAGAAGTAAATTAAGACATAGTTTTATACATTGATCCTTTTGAGGTCAAATGTTATTTTCTCTAATGGGGGAGAGGAGGGAAGGGAGAGAGTTAAATGGATATTTTAATATAACATATAAATAAACTTTTAAAATAAATAAATAAATGTGATTAGATACTAAGGTAAAAAAGAGAAGCAATGGCAGAAGTCCCACCTCTGAAGGTATTTTATCTTTGGTCCTGGACAAGTTACTGAGCCTCTCATTGCTTTAGGTAGCTCTTTAAGATCATTAAATTGTAGACAAGGTACAGAACTGCCTATGGTAGAGAGGGCTTCCTAGTATAGCAATTCCCTTATACCATTGAAATCACAGGTCTAGGCCGTTTCCCTGTTGAAGTATGGTAGAAATAGAAAATAATCTTAATTTACTAGGGAATTCAAAACTTCTAAATCTTATCAAAAGTCACATTGGTGGTAAGACTTTAGGCTCTGGAGTCTCAACAAGACAAAAGAATGATTAATGGAAGAAACACTAAGATAATTTGTATGATGAGCAAGCTTATTTAAGAGAAAACACAATGTAACTTCAAAGTTGAACCAGAACCTAAGACCACCAGAAATTCATCCTGCAAAAGGCCTAGTGCTATTTCCTAGATCTTTGCTTCTTATCAGACCTCAGATTCATAGATTCTTCCAAGAAATCATCATAATAACAGCAACAATAGCCACAATAAATAAGTAGCATTTACAAGGTACTCTAAGATTTACAAAATGCTTTATAAATATTATCTAATTTTATTCTCACAATAACCTTAAGATAAAGGGTTATCATCCTCATTTAATAGATAAGTTAACTAAGGGAGGGGCAACTAGGTGGATCAGGGCCTGTTTTAGGAAAGAATCATCTTCCAGAGTTCAAATCCAGCCTCAGACACTTATCTGTGTGACCATAGACAAGCCACCTAACCATTTTTGTCTCAGTTTTTTCATCTATAAAATAATCTTGAGAAGGAAGAGGCAAACCACTACAGAATCTTTGCCAAGAAAACCTCAAATGGGGTCATGACTAAAAAAAAACTAAACAACTATGGCAGACACAGGTTTAGAAAATGGCTGCCCTGAGTCACACAGCTAGTGTGTGAGACCAGATTTGAAGACCCAATTCGGTAAAGAAAGAAGGTAAATTTTCTCAGCTCTTTTCCAAGGCCAAATGTGGTAAACGAGAGACACACACATTGAGTAAGCACTTTGAAAATTCTAAAAATCAATGTTATTTTTTTTAACAATCTATATTTCCAAGTTGTGGACAAAATAGAAAAGAAGTGAAAATGTTAGCAAAACACTTCTCATCCTCTAATGAACTCTATTCAGAAGAATCTGTGGACACCATCCCCAGGATGATTTGCTTACCCAAAACTGGGTGGAAAAAATACTAACATTTCTGTGACCTTCTTTTCTAAACTTCCTAAGTGGAAGAGAGAGGCTACCCAGGAAACTCCAACGGGAACCTAAAAATATTATCTTGGCTTTATAAACATCAGGAACGCTAATGAAGTGAGGACCAGCAGGCCTGGGGAATGGAACATCTCATTCAGTTTGGGGAGCCTGGGCAGAGACTGATCAGTTCTCTGAAGACAGTGAGAGGGCTGGAGGAGGGGCCGCGTTACTCTAGGAGTGATAAAATCATCTCAGGATCCAAGTCCCAAATAATAACAATTAATTAAGATACATAAAGCAGAGATTCTCAAGACTTTTAAGAAAATTGCGAAATTAAGAGTCAACAGATTAAGCCTCTGCTAATCACATGGACAGTATATTGTAACAACAATTATAAAGACTCTCCAAGGAAGACTCCCTACAGCTTCCAGTTTTCAGGAAAAACAACTTGGAATCAATGCATAAAAGCCCCCAAATGATGTTGGCCTTAGTGAGTGAGCTCTGCTCCCTTCAATTATTTTTATGTCTTTTTGTTTGTTTGTTTTTATGCCACAGTCACATCTATTTCATCTCTTACCCAAAGAGCTCTTCCTTGTCACACACAAAAAAATTTAAACAAAGTCAACCATTGCAGTCATTAAGCCTCAGAGTGTATATCTCTTTACACAGCCAGAGATCCTCACTAAGTTCCTTACATAGTTCTCTACTGAGACTTCCCTTCAATTCTTATAATTCATAGTCTGATCCACAGGCTGCTTTGTAGTTTCCCATGTGTAGTGAGCAGGTATCCTAAATTTCTAGGACTGTAATTCAATGTCCAAAAGTCTAGACTGAATGGAGAAGGTTGTGAGCCTTTGCAAAAGAGGGAGAGGGGCTGATTAGGGAAGTTGTGGGGGATAAGGGTTGATGTTGTATTGGAGAGAGGTTCCAGTTTTGGGTGTCACTGGGGAGGCTGGGATATGACCTCTATTTCTACATTTGGGTTGGGTTTTTTTTGCATGCCCCTTGGCGTTATGCCACAACTTCCACTTTGCAGACTACTGCTTTATGAATCACTTTTCCTTACATCATTCCTTCAGTTGTCCAGTATCTGTACCAGAAGTGACCTATGGAAAACTTTACTTCCTCTTTCCAAGAGTTGTGAGAAGTTTGCTACAGGGTAGACGTGACATTGTAAAGATAGATATACACACATGCAAAGGTTTCCATTTCTTTTTATCTGACATGCATATTATTTTATTTCTTTTTTTTAACTGATGATTTGGCATTCTTTCCAGTTTGAGCAGTGTTTTACTCTAAGATACAGACTATTCATTTAGACTGGTTGTGAAACCCATGAAGTAGACAGGAGCTGCTGCTAATTTGCTTGAAATGAACTGACTTCCGAGTCAGGAGATACAGATTCAGATTCTACTCCTGACACTTATTCCTGTTTGATCTAGGACAAGGCACTTAATCTCCCTGGGGCTCAGTTTCCAAATCTGTAAAATGATGGGATTATACTAGATGGTCCTCGAGGTGCATTCCAGGACTAGATTTATGATTTGATGACCCTGCAAGGCTCTACTTAAAGACATGAGGCAAATAAAATAGTAAGATTCACTTCAGATAAAATGGTGCAGTGTTGGAGGACATATCTGGAGAATGCAGAGGAATACTTCCTGCCATCTAAGTAACTGTTGTTTCGTTTTATTATTATTAAGGATCTGAGTGAAGAAGTTTGCTTAGAGACATAGTTATTCCTGAGGTCTCAGACAAGACCTGTGCCTAGAATACCTTTCCCATCGATGCCTTGTATGTGTTTAATGATATCCCTTCTGCTTTAGTTGGCTTTTGCTACTGATACCCAGTATCAGTCTTTGAGACATGGGTTGGATGGCAATGCATGCAGTTCAGGATTGCTTTTGAAAGCCAGCTGTAGCTTATTCAGAAGCAGTCACTTTACTGTAGAATGCTGACATTGTCTCCAGTGAGAACCTCCTGGCTAGAGGGCAACTTGGAGGTATGACCATGTTTAAAGCTACTGCTCTAAATATATATTGAATATTGAGAATGAAGTTGGGACCAAGAGATTGCTGCTTCCCTTGGTCTCTATCAATCAACAAATATTTTACTGAGTGCCTATGTGCAAAGTTGCTTTGACCAAGAAGATTAGAAGCTGTGGTCCTTGTGTTCAAGTCACCAAATATCCAGTTAAAGAGATAAGAGGTACTCAAGGTGATCATGGTTTCCAACTTCTATCCAGGCACCCACAACCACTTCTGCACAGGTGTCATTTGGAAAATTCTATACATATACCATCATAACCCACTCCTGACCCCTTTGGATGACTTTAACAGTAATAACAATAATAATAACAGTAGCAGGTAACACTTACATAGAGGCTTTAAGGTTTACAGAGTGCTTTATAAATATTAACTCATTTTGCATTCACAAACAACCCTGAGAGATAGATATTATTATCCTCATTTGACAGATGAGGAAACTAAGGCATGTAGAAAAATGATTTGCATAGAGAGTGTCTGAGGATGTAGAATTTGAATATTTCTAACTCCAAGTCTTGCATTCAATCCACTATCACCTAGATGCCTCTCCCCTACAACAGGCATCACTCTTCAGATGATGTTAGGGCAGTGACTTAGGGTCTTTTAGGGTTGGATAAGATCTGCATTTAAGATCTTTTTACATTATCTTTCTCCCCAAATTCACTACTCTTCTGAGTTCCTGGTATAGGTTGTCATCCCCTCACACACAAACTCCTGTAATAACCTTCTTATTGGTCTCTCTGTCTCAAGTCTCTTCCCAATCCCAGTCCACTCTCTACTCAATTATCAAAGTGATCTTTCTAAAGGAGATCTGGCCATGTCATTTCCCCATTAAAAAAATAAAAACAAAGCAAAAAGTCCAGTGGCTCCCTATCACCTCTAGATGATACTTCATCTTCATCTTTTCTTCTAAAAATTTTTATATAAGTTTTATCATGTGTATAATTATTATAGATAAAGTACAGTAGTTTGTGCATATAATTTATACACACACATATAAAGTCAAGGCTCAACTTTTTTTTAAAATTTACTAATAGAGATAATAGATGAAATTTGGAGACAACTGCTATCCTGAGAACCAAAAGAGTTAATATTTTAGTGTTTATTATCCCTTAGCTCACAGTCTTACAGTCTTAATTGTGTCCTCTGAGGTAACTATATGGTAGGAGTCTTCCTTTCTCACCAAACCAGATGTTGGTTGTACCAGAACTTTGAGAGATGTTTTGGTTTGTTTTGTTTTGTTTCTTTTTCTTGCATGGCTGACCAGCACTTTGCTAAGTGATGGCTCCCTAAAAAAAAATCCCCCTAAAAAAAATCTGAGCATTTACATTGGAAGCAAATGTCTCATTTACTGATTAGGCTGGAAAGAATGGACAAAAGTCATTGAAACTGTACCTAAACCACGTTCAAATGGGTGGATGCCTGCTCAGTTCTAGAGAATCTCCAGGGAGAAAGAATTCGAAATCCCTTCTAATAACCTATTCTAGGGTCAAAGTTCTTTATAGCTAGGCTAAATCCCCTTTGCTGTGATTTAATCCCATTTTCTCTTGTTCTCCTCTCAAGGGAGATGCAGAACAGCTGGTCATCCCTTGATACACTTTAAGAATGGCATTAAGTCTGCACCAACTAAGATTTGAGCCTAATCAATTTCATACTTGGTTCCAATTCACTGCTCACCCAAAGCTCAGTCTCTGTTTCAGTCAAGGAGATGTCTGAGTTGAAGATGGGTAGTGAATTAAGTGGAGGTATAGGGGAGGAGCCTTGAAGTTAGTAATTCTGTGTGTGTGTCTTCTCTGAAGACAATATTTTTTACTCCAGGTCTAGCAAGCGAGGCAGCTCAAATTAAAACAAAACAAAACTAAACAAAAAATCATAGTAACTGCCTTAAGTATTCCTAGGGTGGTGAAAGAGTATTATTTTTATTTTTATTTTTTGTAGATTTTATAATCTTGGGCTTTCTTTCATAAAAATAAATGTAGGAAAAAAAGTAAGTATAATTCTGAGGAAACATGAAGGGTAGAGAGATTTCTGGAAGGACCAATGGAAAAATGATTAATTCTTTGCTTTAAAAAAAAAGGGGGGTAAAAAAAAAAAAAGGAATTTCCCTCCTCCATAGGGCAGTCAGTATGTGTTTGAATGATCTAGGCAGCCCTAGGGAAAAGTGAATAAATGTACAGAGGTAGGAAGAAAAGGCAAGATCTGTGGGCCTCCCACCCCTGACTCCTTCCAGGTCTGCTCTGAGACTTTTCAATTGAATTCTCTTCCTCATCTCTGCTCCTCTCCAGAGCAGCAGCCATGCATCACATTGAGTTTAAAATAAAGGGATGTTCTTCCTAAAGAATCCACACACAAATAATCTCATTACCCCAGTGCTTAGGTTTATACAGCAGACGTCTTCTGCCAGGGGAAAAAAAATGCACTCTTCGCTCACTCACATGGAACAGCTGCGAGGAGAGAAATGGTATTTAATTCATTGTGAAATATTCAACAATGGCTACAGTGCACTTTTAAAAGCCTTTTGATAGTAAAACCCACAGGGAACAGCCCATCCTGTATGCTGAAAAGCAGCTTCCCCACAATTAGTCTCTCTATTCAGAGGTCTAAGGAGTCTGTGTAAACTTCAGCACGTGCTATGTACACTGCATAGAGCTTCAAGGGTATAACCTTTCAGGAACTTTTTTAGTGTTTAATATTGCTCAGCGTCTGTCTGCTAATAAAGGCAGTTGAAGGAAGGGGAATTAAAGGGCAAAAGGAATGTCAGACATAGGTGCAAGGATAAGCATAGCAAGAGAACCATTTTTCTCGCACCTACCTATATGCTTTTATTCTTAGATAACTACTCATGTCCATTCGACCTTTCCTATCCCACTGCCACCACCATCTTAGTTCAAGATTTCATTGCCTCTTGACTGGACTGGGGCAATCTGGTGGGGCCCTGTGGGCCATAGAAGGAAAAGTGCTGGACTTGGAATCAGAGGGACAGGATTCAACTCGTGCCTCCACCAATTCAGATCAATGTGACTTTGAGCACACATAAGCTCTCTGGAATTCAGTTTCCTCTGAGAGAACTGAATCGAGTCATATGTGAAATGAAACCCAAAGTAGACATAATTGTGAGAATTGGAAAAGTTTGGCTCTGGTTTGGGGTATTAAGGATCTCTGAACCTCCAAGATGTTATTGGAAACTGATGACATGCTTAAAATTTTGATCCTAGGCAAAACATGTCGATGTGTTCAGGTTAGATTAAAATGAATATAATGACATTTAGGATAATTGTCAGTATATCATCCACTTGTACTGTAATTTCTAGAAGTCACAGACAACTTCCATTCTAAAACCAACCATATTATAGAGCTAGCATGAGAAAGAACTCTTTTTTTTGGGGGGGGGTCATTTTTTAGTCATGTCTAGCTCTCCCTTTGGACGCTTTCTAAGAAAAGATACTAGAGTGGTTTTCCATTTCCTTCTCCAGTTCATTTGACAGATGAAGAAACTGAGACAGAGCTAGGTAACGCCCAGGGTGACATAGCTATTAAAGTGTGTGAGGCTAGATTTGAATTCAGGACTTACTGACCCCAGGCCCTGCATCCTATATACTTCCCAGAAAGAACCCTGGAGATCATTTAGTCTAACCTCTTCATTTTTTAGGGAGAAAACAGAACAGATATATGACTGATCCAAGAATATTCAGGGAATAAGAGGTAAAGTTTCAATTTAAATTAGCTGCAACATAACTACTTCAAATCTATTTACCAGGCACAAAGTGTAATCTTGCTTTACTGGGAACTTCCATCATTCTTTAATGATGGTGATGCTAAGGGCACTACTTGCTTCAAAGTAGTTGATAACTGGATGTCTGATGAAAACACCACATCATTCTCCTACCCAATGATTTCCATGCAAAGATAGATTGGAATAGCATAGAGCCTGCTGAAATTTTCCTTGGCTATTCAGTGAAGTCTGAAGTTTTGAATTTAAGTCCCAGTTCCACCACTTACTAGTTGTGCAGCCCTGGGGAAATCATTTAACTTAATTTCCTCATTGGAAAAAAAAGGAGATTAAACTAAGCAACTGACATTTATATGGGGTTTTACATACAGTATTTTATTTGCCATAATAAGTCTTTCGGCTAACCAGTATGGGCATCGATGGTTCCATGTTACAAATAAAAAAACTGAAGCTTGGAGAGGTAGTGGCTTGTCTAAGTTCACACAGTAGTGAATGAACCAGAATCCAAACCAAAGCTTCTGACTCAACATGCAGGCTCTTTCCAGAATACCACAGCTCTCTCCCCCAATGTTCTATGACAGAGAGTCTTGCTCCTTGGACTGAAGGTGACTGAAAGTCTCCTCCTCTTGTCTAGGGGGTGTTTATGACAGTGATTGTGCTGGAAACAGGTTGATAGTTTAGAAAATAAGCCAAAGATTAGAAGACTGACTTTCCCCAAAAGTATGACCTACATTGGAAGGCTGTGTCCTGGTGAGCTTACACAATCCCAGTATTTTATCTATTTTGATTGGCTGTTAGTGTGGACTTTGGCAGGGCTCTGACTCCAGGATTTACACTCTTCACATGTTCTGAGTCTACCATTCACGTTACCATTTTTTTTCCCTCCTAGAGATAGTAATGTTATGGAAAAGCTTATTGTTTAATGGAATCTACATGAAAGGCAGATCAAAGTGTAATTTTCCTACAGCCCAAAGCAAATTTTCCCAAGAAGAGGAAAGGGGGTGTTTGACATCTATGGGTTTAGAAAAATAGCTGATTTTTAAAAAAACACATTGAATAGTCATAGAAAAAATATAAGGAGACACTGGCAGAGAAGAAAGGGGAAAAAAGCTATGCTTTATGCCTCAGACATCCCTTTAGAGACTATTGGTTCCATGAGAGCAGGAGCCTTGATATCTTTGTATCTCATCCAGCCCCTCAGTGCTTTGCATAGTAGCTAAGGAAAGGCAACTGAATGAGTGAACAAATAAAGTCGATATGAATGATGTCCATTTAAATTTGGACAGACCTAAGTAGTAAAAGAAGGTTTATAGAAAGGAAATCGACCCTATTCCATGTAGCTGGACGCTTAAGCTCAGTGCTTGGCAGAAATTCCCTGGAACCTAAAAGAAGTCAGGAATCAGATAAGTAATTAAAGGAATGAGTAACTCGTAACTCTGGTTCCATAGTTATTTAAACTGCTTTCTAGCTTTTGAAATGATCATTTCCATAACAGGAGAAAGAGTATGAAGAGCTGGTAAAAATCTTGAGGAGTGACCCTATCTATAAGGATAAACTCAAGCATTAATCACCTTCATTTCTTGGACCGTAAGAAACAAACACTTCCTCAGGGGTCATGAATGAGTCAAACTATGATGCCAAAGAATAGACAGGGCAGAAGATACCCCTGAGATCTCTTGCAAGTGAAAAGGGAACATAGGACTAAGAAGAGGGTCTGAACTAGAAGTTCCTGACTGCGTGGCATCAGGCCACTAACCCTGGCTGCCTCTGAGAGTCAAAGGTTGCACCATACATCAATGGAAAGGTAATTTTTCCTCAATCTGCAATTAGGTCTCATGTTTGACCTGTGACCTCTAGCCAATAGGGCATTTGTACTGTCTTGACAGGCAACTCAGAGGAAAATGAATGACTAGAAGTTGAAGGGCACATGATATTTCCTTTTTTTAAAAAAAAAACCCACCCTATTTATTCATTAAAATTCATTTTATTAATAGAACTTAATTCATTCCCTCATGTAACCAGGTGGAGAAAAACATTTCTCATAGCAATCTGTCCATCTCCTGGTCCTATCTGAACCATCTACCAGCCTCTCGCAAAACCCAATCTATGTACAGAATCTGTATTGTGTCAACGATGTGTGTATGTTTATCTATCTTTCTAAAGGAAAGGTGGCTTCTGTAGGTGTATCCCCTACAAGGATGATGCCACCCTGGGAGATGCCAGTGATGGTAGATTATGCTTGAACCCTCTTCTCCTGCATCAGGATCCAGAGAATACTGACCAAACAATGCTCGGAGCTCTCCATCTCAGTTCCTAGCTTTGTCTAGCTCCTTGCTTTGTTGGCAGCACCAGGGTTAACCACCCCCCTCCTCACCAGTCCTGCAGTGCAATGATTTCTGTTTTATTTCAGCAGGGGAAGTGTGTGCCTGCCTGATTAGGCTGATGGTTTCCTCTTTTCCCATAACCTCCAGACCCCCATGGCCCAAGTGTTTACTCTCTGAAATAAAAAATCTGCTGGTGTTTTTCTTTTTTTGTGCTAGTGTATTTTGGGAGGACTTCAGGGGAGGGGGGGAGAGTTAGAGGGGAATGAACACACCTCCTCCCTCCCCTCCCACTTCCCCCTCCCCTCCCCAATTCCATTCCAGCTGCAGGCTCAGTGCTGAGACCCCTGGCTACAGTGCAAGAAAGAAACTTATTAATGAGGGAGTTTGGTCTTCTGCTTCAGCAGCTATAAACACAGCGAACATCTGGAGAGAGAGTAAGAGTCTCCATGCTGCCAGACACTGAGAAAAACAGGCTGTTTCCAAGATTCCATCCCCCACACACTCAATCTCACTCCCACCCCCCTACACTCACACACACACTCTTCTCTGCTGAACTTGAGCTCTTCACATCAGCCACCCACCCAATGATTTCCATTCGCAGACAGATCTGAGCAGCATCTAGCCTGCTGAAGTCTCCTCGTTGCTCTGCTCTGGCTCCTTGGACGGAGCCAAGTGTCGCTGACTTCAGTGGACACCATCTCCCAAGCTCAGCTCCCATGTATGAGAGTTACAAGGGAGAGGTCAAACGGTTTGAATCAAATAAGGACTCGATGCCCTAGGGACCTTTTCCCAACTAAGACAGAATATTTGTGGTTTGAAAAAGTTAAGAGAACTTCACCACCACCCCCATTCCCCTTGTTCCCCTGAGAGTTCCAGGCAGTTGCTGTTGAGTCCCAGAGTTTTGAGAAATAACTATCAGGGGATGTGTAAGCAAGACTCCAATGATTTAATTCTAGACCCGCCTACCAAGGGTAGATTCTTAGAGGAGTCACTTTCTGGCCCTTGATCCTCCAACGCTTTTGAAATCCTGTAATACTACCCAGTCATTTCTTGGGTCTCTATTCCTTAAGGCCATGACTTAATCATTCTTCACTTTTCTGGTCCTCACTGAGGTTCCTTTTTCTTTCATTTAAAAAATAAAAGGGGACCCAGTCAGTATACAGGGAGTGGCAAAGCCACTAGTTGAGAGTCAGCAAATTAGCCATGGGCAGTGGCCTGAGGCTTGGAGAAAGGCCATTTCCAGACTACATTAAAAAAAAAAAAAGATAGGGAAAAGAAAGGGGATTGGAGAGCCTGTTTGGAGGTAAGGGGAAGCAGAAAGCGGGTTTTCCTAATCTAGACTGACATTTTCCAGTCCCTGCTGTTTTCTCAAATCTAAATAATGGAGCTAAATGAAACAACACTTTCCTTCCAAAAGATCTAATGTCCTTCAGCTCATGCTGAGAATTTCTAATGTAGTAGGTGCTAGTAAAATGATCCTGAAAATAGGAACCAGCCCACATACCCAAGGTCTCAAAGAAATTAGGTCTCAAAGTAAAATGAGGACCAAGGATTCTCTGTTCTTTCATTCAACCCTATTTATTTGTTTGTTACATTAAAATACCCAGGTAAATATCTCCCTTCCTCCCTTCCCCACACTAGGGAAGTATCATCTGACAAAAAAAAAAGATATATGTATATATAAAACTGCCTTGCTTATTTCTATTTATCAGTTCTTTCTCTGTAAACGGACATAACACAAGTCATCCTTTAAACCACATTTTGGTTTCTGATTGGTTTTCATGAAAAATCTAGATGTCAGGGAAAAGGTGTTTACTACTATAAATAGGAGATGAATTTTTCTCTTCATTCAGTGAAATGGAGAAGCAAATGGCATTGGTACCTGCCCAATGGGCCTATGATATGTTTCATGACCAAATGAGGATTCTATATAAGGGCACTGGGTAGGGAGTCAGTAGGTCTGAGTGTGAAATCTGGCTCTTTGATTTGATGTTTCTGTGATAGTTCCACATCACAAGATGCCTTTTGGACATCTCAAACCATAGACTTCTACCTTAAACTCAACATGTCCAAAACAGATCTTCTTTCCCACCAAATTCTCCCATCTTCCCAAATTCCCTATTGCAATTAAAGGCAAAACCATCATCTCTGAAAGCAGGCAGATGACCTGGGGATTATCCTCTCTTCCTCCTTCTCACTCAGCCTACATATCTAATCTATTTCTAAATCTTGTCATTTCTTCATTATATATATATATATATATAATCTCCTTATCTCTACTCACATAACCCACAGCCACAACCCTAATTCTGGCCCTCATCAACTCTTACCTCCACTATTGCAATAGCCATTCTTTTTTTAAACCCTTACCTACTGTTTTAGAATCAATACTAAGCATCAGTTCCAAGGCAGAGGAGTAGTAAGGGCTGGGCAATTGGGGTTAATTGACTTGCCCAGAAATCATACAACTAGGAAGTGTCTGTAATCAAATTTGAACCAAGCACCTCCCATCCCCAGGCCTGTCTCTCTATTCACTAAAGCAATGTTGCTGTCCCTGCAATAGCCTTTTAACTGGTCTCTTGCTCCAAGCCTCTCTTCACTTCAATCCATCCTCCATTTGGCTGCCAAAGTAATAAAGCATAGGTCTGACCATGTCCCTCCATGTTCAATATACCCTAGTGCCCCTTGTTACCTCTACTGTCAACTATAAAATCTTCTCTTTGGTTTTTAAAGTTTTTCACTGGACAGCTAATACCCATCTTTAGACCCTTCCTAGCTCTGTAACCCTGGGCAAAAATCACTTAACCCCAACTGACTACACCTGATCACAGTTCTGCCTTAGAATCAATACTTAATGTGGATTCTAAGTCAAAAGATAATTTTTTTCTTAAAAAGTTAATTTTTAAAAAGCTTTGAGCCCCTTCCTACCTTTCCAGTGTTCATATACTTTACCCCTCTCCCATGAACTCTATATCTCTGATCTATTGGCTATTAATTTCACATGACATTGACAGCTGTTCCATCTACTCTGAATATATCTTGGATGTACCTAGTTATTTGCGAGCTTTTCCCCTATTAGAATATAAATTGCTTGGGGGTAACGTCCGTTTTTTGCTTTTCTTGGTATCCCAGGCGCATGCCACTACAATAAGCACTTACCAGATGCTTGCTGACTCACTGACTTAGCTTGGACAAATTGCAACTTCTCTGTACTCCAGTTTCCTCATGTCTAATAAAATAGACTAATCTAGATGATCTTAAAGGGTCCTTCCGGTTCTAAGTCCATTGAATTCCTAAGGATACATTCCAACAGCCAAGACTTGATTTTCAGAAACTTCATTACCGTACATAAAAATAATATGGGATATTCTAGGATATATTCCAAAATGCAGATTCTCTCCCTGCTGTGCATTGAGCAATATAATTCCCTCCCTTCTCCTCTTCAAAGAGACCCACAACCCTCTTGCCATTTCACCCATTCTTAGGGCACTGCTGAGTCTCTGGTTTAAGCTCCATCAAGAGGCATGGTTCACATGTCAGTCTTACTCCTAGGAGAACACACAATAAAATACCTAAGAGTTCATTACTTCCATCTACTAGGTTTAGATCGAGCCTGTCCATGAATACTCTACACCTGAGAGATCACCACCAGCTTCTTCTACTCTAACCCAATTGCAAGGGGACCAAAACTTCCCCCAATCCAGGCTGAATTTATTAAAGGGGATTTTGTTCCCAGAATATGTGTTAATTGAGGAATCATTGTACTAAAGAAATCTCAAAGCAAAATGTTTCTTGAAAACAACTTTCAGACTGGTTACTTTCATGTAATCTCACCATTGATTTAGTGAAATAAAGAGAGTTCAAATGACTTCATTTCTTTTAAGATGTTCTGCCAACCCACAAGAGAACATGGTAAAATAAAAAGAATTCTGGATTTAGAGATAAAGGACCTAGGTTCAAATGCTGGTTCTGTCACTTATTATCTATGGCACTCAAGCAAATCCCTTCAGCTTTTTCAACTATAAAATGTGGGAGTCCTATTAGATAAGGTCCTTCTCTGTCTCTCTGTCTCTGTCTCTGTCTGTCTCTGTTTCTGTCTCTCTGTCTCTGTGTCTCTGTGTCTCTGTTTCTGTCTCTCTGTCTCTCTGTCTCTCTCTTCATCCAAACCTAAATAGCTCTGGAATACAAACAAAAAGGAACCTGTTTCCAAAAAGGAAAAAAAAATTGAAATAGAGTCTAAAGAAGGACAATACAGTAGAAAAATTTTCTGAAAAGTGAGCAGCTATCCTCAGCAGAGACAGTTTAAAACATCATTCATAAAACCACAGAGCTGTCCTGAGATAGTTGAAAGAACCAACCTGCTATCAGAATAAACATTTCCATGCAAGGTGATTCTCTATTTAACAAGTCTCTCTGGCATCACATTCGGATTCTTCAACACTTAAAAGCCAGACTGTAGGAGTCTGTTTGTCCTTCTGAGGCTTTCCACCTGGATTTTGAGAGTCCTTTCCAAACACTTGCCCAATTTTGATCTCCCCCAGCCGCCCAGCCATCTGAGAACACTCCAGAAAAGACTGTGAGCTTGGACACTTGAGATACCTTCTGCTCCTGGGCTCTCAATTTATTTGGGGAAGGAATTCTTTGTTACTGGGAATTTACTACTAAGTTTTTAAATAGAAGAAGTCAGTTAACTTGCAATTTTAAACCACCTGTTTATCTAATGTATTTTCTACTAAAAAATATCTAATAAATTCTGCATGGGATTTTTTTCTCTGTCTAAACACTTTTCCCTATTTGACTAAATAAATATGTTTAGGAAAGAGCCATTTTGTCTTTTTTCTCATTATCTCCCTGTAGCACCCAAAATAGGAAAGTCTGGTTGCAGAGTAGATAAAGTAGCAGGCCTAGAGTCAGGAAGATAAGACTACCTGAGTTCAAATCTGGCCTCAGACTCCAACAGCCAATACTTGATTTTCAGAAACTTCATTACCATACATAAAATAATATGGGATATTCTAGGATATATACCAAGATGTGGATTCTCTCCCTGTTGTGCATTGAGCAATATAATTCCCTCCCTTCTCCTCTTCAAAGAGACCTACAACCGTCTTGCCATTTCATCCATTCTTAGGGCATACTCAGACTAGCTATGTGTCCTGGCCAAGTTGCTTAGCCCTGTTTGCCTCAGTTTCTGTTATCTGTAAAATGAGATAGAGAAGCAAATGGCAAAGCATTCCAATATCTTTGCAAAGAAAATGCCAAATGGGATTACAAAAGGTTAGACATGGTGAAAATGAGCAAGCAGCAATAGCATTCTACCCACAGAAGTCCTTGCTATATTATTGACTGACTTTCAGAGAAAATGGAGTATAGGCATTATTTAACACACATGGTCAGATATTTAGTGCAACACATAGATAGAAAATGAGAAAAAAAGGACAAGGAGGAAGAGAAGGAAAAGGGGGTTGGAATTTGGATCATTCTTTTGAGAAAAAAGCAATTACATCTTTTCAGTAGAGTGAAATAGCAAAAGCCATATTATAGCTAGCAGAAAAAAAAGTTTTTTACTTAAAGGCCAGAATGATTCTCAATCTGATGGCTGCACGAATGAAACTAGAATCCTAAATTAATCTTCTTGGGGAGTCAGTTGGATTCATCTAATTCGATTCAGCAAGCATTCAATGCTTTCCACTACTGCACACCATACCCCAACCCTAACCAACCAGTTTTCAGGTGCATATTTTGGTTACAAGGGACTCTCCATTGGGAAGGACCAGTTTGTGAAATATAACTTCCCCCTGCCTTTTTCTGGAAAGCAGTTTAGTGGTATTTCACACTGATGGATAATTAATAGCATTCTCTTCCGGTCGATAGCACTATCATTATCAATGCCAAAATAAAACGTAAGCTCATTGAGGGTAGGTATTGTTTCAGTTTTTTGTCTTTTTAATTCCTAGCAGTAAGTGCTTTAAAAGATTGAATTGAAATGAATGACATATTGCCACCTGACACATTATTAGCAGATTCACTCTGTTCAAGGAGTTCAGCTGGGACTCAAGATACCACCTGTCTGTCTTCCAATTCCAATTCAAACATAGGTCGTTTGACCCCAAATAAGTTGGAATCTGTTTTAGGACCCCAATTTCTCCAGCAGCCAACTACTTACCCTAAACCCTGTCCCTTTCTAAATAGAGCTGTAGTATGGAAGCATCATGCTGATAAGTGAGAGGAAATGATAATGCCGTCTTGGAGGAATGGTATAAGGAGCTGATATAAAAATGTATAATGACAGGATGAACTTATTGCTATGGAGCTGGAGAGAAATCCCTCATCATGAGAGATAGAGGAAGGGAAGAGAGGAGTACGGGGTCAGTGGGATCCACTCCAGTCAGACTATAAACAGAAACAGACTTTGCAGCCGTGTCTTGTGTAAGGGGCTCCATTGATTCACAAGGCTCCCGACTGAGGGATGACGAGAAGCTGAGATAGAAAGGGCCCATTCATTCATGCGGAACTCCTGGGCTCAGCCTCCATTGGTTCTTGCTAATGGCTCCAGGCTGATGCGGGGGGCAGGGGGAGAGGCGGGGAGAGTGTAAGGGAAGGAGGAGGTAGAAATGAAAGAAAATGATGACTACAAGATTGTCATGAAGAAATGTACAGCTGCACAGGCAACTGCATGCAAATGTGGCTTCTTTATTTAGCCCTATAGTTAATGTCCTCAGATTCATCTTTCTTTCCCTCTTTTTTGTTGTCTTTTCTATTCCTCCCCCCTACCCTTGTCTTTTTCTCAGTCTCTATATCTCTCTTGATTTCTTTCTTTTTCTTTTTTATTCCTTGGGTTATATCTTCTTTTATGTTTTCTCTTTCCCTTCTTTTTTTCATTATCCAGCTCCCTCTTTTACATCTACCCTTATTATCTGTCTAATTCCACATGTCTTCTTTCTATCCCTTCCCTTCTAGTTATTCTCTCTGTATTTATATTTCACCAAGTCCCTCAGTTTTATCTATTGCTCTTCTAGTCATGCTTTTCAATGTTTCACCTCTCTCTGCCTCTTTATCTCTTTTGCTGTCTCTATATCTCTGTTTCTCTTTCTGTCCATCCCTCTTCCCTCAAATGCTCCATTTCCCTTGAGTCTAAGATCTTTGTGAATCAAGAGAAGAGGAAGAGAAGGCTACAATGAGAGGGCCTGATCATTCTTCAGTGACCCCCTCCTGTTGGGTATTCCAGTCACCAACAGATGTGCAGTCCCTGTGAAAAGAAGTCCATTCATCCCTTCTTGAAGGGGAGTAGGGGTGGGAAGGAGGAGTGGCCATGAGACTGTGACTGAGGAGACTGGAGTTATAAATAGGATAAAAGAAAATGAAAAAAATGTAGAATCTCTCTCTCTCTCTCTCTCTCTCTCTCTCTCTCTCTCTCGCTCTCGCTCTCTCTCTCTCTCTCCTTTTTTTTTTTTCTTTCCTCATCTTTAAGGAAATGTGCTATAGCTGAAGAAACCATTGGTTTGGTCTATGTCTTCACCTCCTTTCTCCATATCCCACCCCATCACCAATCTTCTTCCAACCTATACCCAACCACTGGGAGAACTGGAAAGCTGGAAAGCAGCCCAGAAAAATATGCGCTCCTCTTTTCTCTGGACAGCTCTAATAGAGGAGAAGAAAAGACCACACAGGTCCAAGGCCACAGTCAATTTTTCATCTATTAAAGCTTTGGATGAAGGAAGGCATTTCCATTCTGTTCACAGAAGAGACTGCCCCCAACTGGCTAGGATTACATCTCCAGTGGAAGTTTGATGGCATCTATATGATTCACACTGAATCACTTTAATAATTTTCATTCTGGTAAAGAAGGATTCCGGCATTGACCTCCCTAACACCACCCCCATTCCAGTTTGAGCACCTCCAAGTCACTCTAATGTCTAATGACAAATCATCTGTACTAGGATACTTTACAATAATAATAATATTTCGCTTTTTAAAATAGCTTTATCCTGATATATCTTATGTAGTTCATATATATATATATATATACATCACCTCATTCTCTCTGTTGTGAAGACTTCTCCTTTTGGTAAACTCTTGTGAGAAGAGAATGTTAAATCTATCCTACCTCATTTGAGAAAGGGGAAGGAAGTTTCTCTGACATGAAGAAACAGCAGAATTGAAGTTTTTAGCTTGAGGAGATCTTATTTTGATTCCTGCTAGAATATGTTTAGAAACAGTTATAGCTCCAGCTAGGATAAGAGCTCCAAAGATTTAAAATGAGGTAGGGAAATTTCAACCTTTATTGAAAAGGGAAAATTGAACCTTAAACCTTCTAGAATTGATTTGATTTAGGAAACATGAATGTATGAACATAATTACCCTTTTTAGGGAAGTAAGTTACTAAAAGTTACTTTTTAAAAAGAATTCTAGTTCCTAAAATATGATTTTAATTCATGAATTTGTTCAAAATTCCCTTATTAGCTAGATGGTGCAGTGGATAGAGCATTGGTCCTGAAGTCAGGTGGGCATGAATTCAAAACCAGCTGTAGACACTTACTACCTATATAACCATGGATTAAGTCATTTAAAATGCGCCCGCTTCAGTTTCTTCAGCTGTAGAATGGTGATAATAATAGTGTCTGATTCTAAGGTTGTCATGAGGATCAAATGACATTATATTTGTAAAGTACTAGCAACGTTCCTGGCATATACTAGGTCCATAATAAATGCTTATTCCCACCCCTCTTCCCAGCATCTCCATCTAATAAATAGATATCTAGAACTTTTTATCTGAGATACACAGAGAAGAAACAACTTGGCAGGAATTTCAAATTAACCAAATAAGATAATGTATGTACAGTGCTATGTAAACCTTAATTAAAGGGCTATATAATTATAAACTCTCACTTACCACCACCACCATTATCATTATCTTCAGAGCAACAGGCAGAGTATTACAACCCAGCCAGGGTGCTTGTCTCCCAAGGTTCATTCCATGTGCAGAAGACATGGACAAAGGACCTTTACTCTTTTATGTGACAAAAATAGTTATTGTTTAGCAACTTTTCATCATCTCAGCAGTCAACAGGAGTTAATAGAGTGAAAAAAAAGCTTCCTAAAGTAAAGCATCATGTTCTCGTCTGGATGGAGAAATTGGCAATCAAAAAAAAAAGACATAATAAAGGGGACAGTTTCAGAAAAATTTGAGAGGATTCTGATGAACTGACTCAAAGTGAACAGAACCAGGAGAACCTTGTGCACAAAGACTGACACACTGTGGCACAATCAACATAATGAACTTCTCTACTAGCAGCAATGCAATGATCCAGGACAATTCTGAAGGACTTATGAGAAAGAATGCTATCCTCATCTAGAGAAAGAACTGTGGGAGTAGAAACCCAAAAGAAAAACATATGATTGATCACATGATTCAATGAGGTTATGATTGGGGATGTAGACTCTAAATGGCAACTCTATTGCAAATATTAATAATATGGAAATAGGTCTTGAACAATAATACCTGTAAAACCCAGTGGAATTGCTATGAGGGTGGGGGGGAGGGAGAAGGGAGGGAAAGAACATGAATCATGTAACCATGGAAAAATATTCTAAATTAATTAAATTAATTAATTTTAAAAAATAATGCAATGATCCAAGACAATTCCAAAAGATATACAATAAATAATGCTATCCACCTACAGAGAGAGAGATGATGAACTTTAGGTGCATCCAGAGCATCATTTTTTCGCAACATGGATACTATGGAAATATGTTTTGAATAATTCCACATGTATAATGGGTATCATATTGCTTGCCTGCTCAACATGTGAGAGAGAGGCTGGAAAAAAGTGAATTTGGAACTCAGATTTTTTAAAGAAATTAATGTTAAAAAAGAAACATAATTTTTTTAAAAATTAGAAATACCTAACTACAGAGTTGGGTAAGACAGAGGCACATGGGTTGAAAGTATACTGTCGGTTTTAAGTTCATTTCCATTGATGTTTTCCCCAAAAGAATTCCTCAGGGTGAAGTGTAAGCATTATACAGAATAAAAGAAAAACATAATTCCTTAATTGAGATCACCTGGGTAGAAGATTCAGGTTCTGCCTATGAAACTTAGGGCTTGCTTATTTCATTTAATGCCATGTTCTCATAACAAATTGAGTTTAATCTTTGAATTAACTACTTCTAATGCAATACCCTAGTTCTCCCAATTCAGAAATTCATGGTCATCAAAGTGAAGCAGATATAAGATGCAATTGGTTTTGGTGAAAAGTCACAGTCCCTAAGGTAAAAAGAAAGAAGGTCTAAGCATCTAGAGCAGAGGTTGGCAACCTTTTTGGCTGTGAGAGCCATAAACGCCACATTTTTTTAGAATGAAATTTCGTGAGAGCCGTGCAGTGCTCACAGTGCCGCTCCTGTAACAGCGCCTGGAAAAAAATTGACTTTATGGCTCCTGCAGAAAGAGCCATATCTGGCCCTCAAAAGAGCCAGATATGGCTTGAGAGCCATATGTTGCCGACCCCTGATCTAGAACCTTTGACTTTCCACTTCTTTTGGGTCAGCAGCTCATCTAGTCATAATTCCACAAAGCATTTTTCTCCTACAACCCAAGTTCCACTTTTTGAAACTTTATTGAGCAGCTCGGTGGTTCAGTGGGAAGTAACTAGATGGCACAGTAGACAGAAGCCAGGCCTGGAAATGGGAAGGTCCTAGGTTCAAATTTGACCTCAGACACTTCCTAACCATGTGACCCTCAACAAGTCACTGAACCCCAATTGCCTGCTTTGGAAATGATGTTTAGTGTTAATTCTAAGACAGAGGGTAAGGATCTAAAAAAAAAAAAGAGAGAGAGAGAGAGAGAATAGGTGATGAGATGTTTGCCTAAATACCAACCTTCTTAGGCAGATCCAACATCCCATACACTAGAGATTAGCACTTTTTAATGTTTCAGGGCCAGAGTATTTAACTTTACCTATCAATTCAGCAAATATCAAAACTCACCCTCCTCCCCTGCCTCCAAATATAAATGACCCTCCTATATTTTCGAATAGGTACTAATTAGTTGGTGGCTAAAAAAACTGCTAAGTCTTTCTATCACCAGCCAAATTGGAATTGGTATAAATCATAAAACCAACCGTAGCCTGCACAACTGGAAAATTTGACTTTAAGACCATTTTGGTTGAAGCAGCCTTATTGGTTACAGCTAAAACTTAGGCCTCTTGCCACCAGAGGATGGAATATTCCCAATGGATTGATCAGCTCTACTTCTGCCCAACTAAGAGAAATAAAGTCCATTCCCACATAAACCACAGAGCTGTTGCCCACACTTCTACTTCCTTTGGAAGGGCCATTCCAGAGGATTAGGAGCCTTATTCCATGTTCATTGTCTTTTTCTCATTTAGTCCCTTTCCCTAAACCCTTGAGTCCCACCTGTTGCACAGTGTTCAAGGCCGGTAGGAACTTCCTGAGTGGCCATCTCCTCCCAAAATGGGTAGCATGCTCTCTGTTGGAAACAATTTGATTGAAAGCCACAGGCCATTCGAGGGTCTTCATAGGTGTTGACAGGTCCTTGCCTCTGTTCCCAAGAGAAAAAAAAATATTAGAAAGAAAAAAAGTATCTTTAATTTAGCAGTCAGGGGAACAGTGACATCATCTGGATACAAATCCAAGCTCTGCTATTTATTTTTTTACCTCTTTCATTTTTCTAGGCCTTAATATTATAATTTCTAAAAGAAATAGGCCTAAATAACCCCTACAACTGCATCCAGCTTTAAATCCTGAATTCATCCAAAAGCACCTGGATGAAGACATAATTATACTAGTTCACATATACGTAGCCGCTTGTCTCCCTCTCCTTTTCTTCTTCTACTTTTTTCTTCCCTTTCATATCTATGCATATACACACATATGTAATATCTATGCACATATGTACACATACACACATGCATACCAGGAACTGGAGATGTAAATATAATGGATGAAACAATCTCTGCTTATAAGGCCTTTTTTCATATCTAAAATTGGGATAATGAAACTTGTACTATATACAATGAGGGATAATAGTGAGGATCAAATGAGATTTTATAATATGCTATAAACAATGAGATTATATATAATAGAGCATAATATTTTGTGTAATATAATATATATTATAATGTGCATGTTATGTGTTATATACTTGGGCATATATATATATATATATGTCCAGATACCTATTCTATAAATGTACAAATGCATTTATATTTATATATGCATTTGTACATATTGTATTGTATATATAATTGTACACATATAAAATCATATGCAATATATTGTGAAATGCTGTATCATACACAAAATAATATAATATACATAATCCATTGCTCATAGAATGTGGCCTTTGTATATGAATAAATAAATATTTTGGAAGCAGAGATTATTTCATTCACTGTATTTGCATCTCCTAGAGACTAACACAGAGGCTGGCTTATAGTAAGCGCTTAAATGTTTGTTAATTGACTGGTTAATTAACTAACTTGTCCAATGCTATATAGCTTTTTGTTGTTTGGTTTATTTTCATCCTTACTTTGTGTTTTAGTAAAAATTCTAAGACAGAAGATGGAGGGCTAGGCAAACAGAGTTAAGTGCCTCACCCAGGGTTATAGAACAAGGATGTGTCTGAGGTCAATTTTGAACCCAGGTCCTCCTGTCTCCAAGCTTATCTCTCTATCCACTGTGCCACATAGCTGCCCCTCCATAGTGGTTAAATAGCAAAACCAATACTAAAGCCCAATTCTTCTGATTCTAGACACCAACTTCTTTTTGCTCCAGTATAATTTCTCCCAAAGAAGTCCCAAAAGTTTGGTGCAGTGGAAAAGATTTTGGGGTTTGAGGTTGGAAGAACTAGACTTAAATTTTGGCTCTAATGCCTACTACTTGTGTGGTCTTGAGCATGTCAATTAACCTCAGCTTCAGTTTTGTCATCTGGAAAATGAGTGGTTTGGACTAGACTGATCTCTCTCTAAGATCACTTCTAGCTCTAAAGCCAGGATCCTGAGCTGTAAATTTGCCCCTAACCTTCAAGTTAAGGGAATAGAAGGGATAAAGTTATCCATTAGCATAAGTCAAGGCTGACGAAGACATTAATGATCTTTGAAAATAATCACAAAGGGCTAGATCTAAAAAACAATCTCTGGTTGTCATGGAGTTCATTCCCCCTCCCTCCAGTTAGTACTGCACTGCGGTCATCTCGGATGAATGAATGAATGTCACCTTGCCCTCTAGTCGTTTAATCGTTTTGGAAAAGAGAATACCACAAGGATGGAGAGTTTGGCTTGGAGAGCAGGAAGAACTAGTTTCAGGTCCCATTTGTAGCATGTACACACACACACACACACACACACACACACACACACACACACTGGCTATGGGACTCTGGGCAAGTCAATTAATCTCTCATTGTTTCAGGCAACTCTCTAACTATGAATCGCAGTGAAAGTGCTACTCTGCATTGGTTGAGGGATTTTCCTCATCTGTGAATTCCTTATCCCCAAGAAATCATAGATATACACTCTAGCATTGGTCAACTGTTTCAATGTCATACAAATTAGTGAGTGCCCAGGGGTCCAAGAAAGAAAATCTTATAGCAATGTATTAGTATTACTTAATAGTAATATGTAATAGCAAATGATACACAGATAATTCATGTAAAGCACTCTGCAAACCTTCAAGTGATACCTATTATTATTCATAGTGTTTTCAAGTTTGAAAAATAATGCTGCACTATAGTATAAAAACGACACAATTTTAAATTCTGATTCTGTTAGGGCACATCTATGACCGCACATCTAGAATATTTGCTAAAATGAGTATCTGCTTAGTCAGCAATTAATGCTAATTTACTTGAGATCTAAAAAGGTTTATGCCATTTAATATGCAGTAAATACAATTCAGGAGCACAGTTACCTAAATAATAGGGCACATAGGGAATTTTTTAAGAGCCAAAAGACTGTCTAAGACTCAGAAGAATAGGGTCTAGGGCCGAGACGACAAAAACCTCCAATCCCAAGTAATCTCAGTTTCCTTTTTGTGTTAGCATTAAAGTCTAAAGATGAATTGATAGGCAAGGGAAGGCTTTTATTAATCACCTACTGTTAATTAGGCATTGTATTAAGGGCTGGTGTACATTACTGACATGTTACTTAATCATAATATGATATAGTAAGCATCACTGAATATAAACTGTTAAGCAGGCAGATATAAGGCATAGTTGGGAATGGGGTGAGGACTACAATCTGTTGTGTGGGGATAAATAGCCCTCTTTTTTTGTAGAAGAGATAGATCATCAAGAAAGGTCTTCTAAGTTTCTCATCATGGTTAAGAACATGATTTAGAATTCATTCTTTGTATAAATGCTGGTGAATCAAATAGTTGGATTGAAGTTAGCAGCTGACTTCTAGCTACTCTTTAAATGTAAAAAAAACAAAGTCATAAAGGCAGCTATGTTAGTTGATCCGGAAGTAAACTGCAAGATTCAATGATATTTGTGAGATATTTGTGCGTTGCCAAGAGGTAGTCTTTCTCTTTGTAAGTTCTGTGGACAAAGAAGAATTCTTATTCTTATTTTACAGGTGAGGAAAATGAAGCTGCTAGATGGTTCAATGGATAGTCCTTGACCTGGAGTCAGGAAGATCTGAGTTCAGATTTGACCTCAGACATTTACTAGCTGTGTAACCCTGGCCATGTCACTTAACCTGTTTGCCTTAATCTGCTGGAGAAGGAAATGGCAAACCACTCCAGTTTCTTTGTCAAGTAAACCCCATGGACCACAGCTTTACTATGACATGACTGAACAACAACAAAAAGTAAAGGAAGGAGAAGATACCTCCCTAAGGTCAGATAGTTTAGATATAATATCTAGATATAATAGATATAATATCTTAGAAGATATAATATCTAATATCTAAAAGTTATATAATAAAGGATGTCTTTCCTTAAATTCAATCTACTTAAAAAGTTCTTATTCATGTATGCTAAATGCATTGGCTTTGATAGGACTGACATTTCCATTTCTTTTATCCCAATGTAGTAGATTGTTCACTTTTTTTTTTTGGAGACACTCTCTCAGGTGAATAAATGACTGACTGATTGAGATCTACCACCTCTTTTCCCCAGAGCAGAGTTTGGAAGAATTTTATAGGATATCAACAATGATTCTGGAATTCATGAAGATTTTTTACCTCCATTCCTAGGGATAAATGAATTCATGAGTGCCCATAATAATGTAAAGGGAAGAGTCCAAAGGAACGAAGAAGAAAAGAAAGAGCTAAGGGAGGAAGGTCAAGAGAGAGCAGGAGTCTGGCATGCTGGGCTACATAACTGCTCTTCCTTCCCGTCCCACCCCCACCATCCTAGTACGGAGACTGATCACAGACAGTCATTGATTCCATTAAAGCAATGAAGGTAAGGTGTGAATAAGTTTAACAGTCTAGGGGTAGGTGGGAAGGAAGGTAGGTAATTTACATCTCAAAAAACAATGGATAAGCTTCATATACATATGTTATACATACATATATATACATATGCTATACATACATATGTATGTATATATACACATATATTTAAGAAAGGTTGTCCCCTTTGTTAGAATGTAGGTTCTAAGGGTCAAAAACTGCTTTTTTTTGGGGGGGAGGTTCCCCAGAGCTAAATCCCATGCCTGAAATGCAAAAAGAACTTAATAAATGTTTATTGGTTGATTAACTAGATTCTTTGCTTCCAGTCTCCAATGGGCTAAATTTCTAAGGATCACAAGTTCTGGCATACCTAACCTATTGCTAGCAAGTGTGTGAAGAAAGACTGAAGGGGAGGAGAACTTTTGCTTTCCTCCTGCACTAACATTGCCTGGGAATAAAATAATATAGCCTAGTGATTTTTTTTTTTTTTTGTAATATGAAGTCTATCTTCACTCACTCTCCTTTCCTGCTTACCTCAGCTAGTGGTTTTGCATGTAGAGGACAGAATAAAAACAGAAGGGGAGGAAGTTTGAGTTGACTTTGATTTCCAAAAAAGTAAATGACAAAGATTACAATTATGGAAGGAAATCCCCTGAGAACTACAAATTTTAAAACATGAATTCCACAGATTCAGAATTTGTGGTCATCCTGATAGGAGTCAGGATGAAGTTCACACTTTTGATATTCATTGATTCAGCAGATGTTGAACATTTATTGTTGGTAAGCTTGTTGGGATATGAAAAACTCAATAATAGCTCAATTCGATGTTTATATATTGTACCTGGAACCAAAGAGATAGGAGGTTAGATTCATAGGACTGAAAATTACCTGAGAGAGGATAAAATTTAATGTCAAAATGGACATTTCATAATCATCTAACCAAATTGTCTCATTTTATAGATGGAGAAACTGAGGCCCAGAGAGATTAAATTAATTTTCTAAAGTGACACACATAAGAAATAAGAATTGGGATTCAAACCTAGGTCCTCTGAATCCAAACTTGAACTTCTATAATGTCACATTTGGGATTCTGATGGATGGAGATATATAGGAGGAAGAGGTGACAGTCTATAAGTACTCTTTCCCAGCAAAAATTACTTCTTTATAAAAGTCAAAATATACTGTATAGTGAATATCTGCCTGGAGTAGGGCACCAGAGTAGAGTTATGGAAGATGAAGATGGTTTTCTCCCCCAGCCCCTTAAAAAATACATGTTTTTATTGACATTCTTTTCTTTTACATAACTGTCCCATCCCTCTCTGCTCCCTTCCTTGTAACAACAACAACAAAAGTAGAGTTAGGCAATGAAAATCAACACAATAACCGCAAGGGCAAAATATCTCCTGGCACTATGGGAAAATCACTGATTTTGGAGTCAAAGGACCCAGATTCAAATTACTTACTTGCATTTTTTACTTGTGTCACTTTTAGCAAGTCACTTCAAATTTCTCCCTCAATTTCCATAACTGTAAGATGGCAGTATTAACCTAGAACACTCTCTGACATCAATTCCGACTCTCAATCTCTTATCCCTGTCTGACAACACATGCCTCAATCTGCACCTATGGTCCACCAGTCTGGAAAGCAAGATTGAGCCCTACATTGTTCAGCCTTCTAAGTCTTTAGAAGTTGTCTTCCTTTACCTTATTGTGGTGCTTTTGTGATTGCTCTTGTTTTTCTTCATGAAAAAGGGGTGAGATAGCAAACCTAGAATTAGCCATTTCTAGGGTGATGTTTTAGCTACTTAGAAAGCAAAACACTTCTTAGAGGAACTCATTTATATACAAGTGTACAGAGTATATTTAAAGACATATAATGGATTTGCTTTTTAAAACTAATAATAGATTACGTGTATATAGGTTTTATAGTTCACACTTGTCTTCATATTTCTGAGAATGTGTAGTAAGTAAAGGTAGAGCTAGATATTATTATGCCCATTTTAAAAATGAGAAAACTGAAACTTAAAGTGACTCACTCTGCGTCACACAGCCACTAAGTATCAGAAAGGGAATTTGAATCAAGGGTTTCTAAGTTCTTTTTCCCAGACTACCATGTTCTCATTTCTCTCCAAACCTGCCTTTATTTATTTTTTTGTTCTTTTTTAGAAAAGCACTCCTTAGTACACATTTGTTAGCAACACAATCTGGTTGAAGCCAGCACATAGGAAGCTAACAAATTCTTATTTAATCAATAGAAGAGGGGAAAAACACTTACTAAGAACTTACTGTGAATACAAACATAAAAGTGAAGATGGCCTTTCTCCTTAAGGTCCTCACATTCTAAAAAAGGGAGACACAACATATAGAAGGTAGGAAAAGTGGCATCCAGGGAGGAATATTTTGGATTAGTAAATATTGTACAGATGAAGAACCTGAAAGATCCAGAAGTTAAGTGACTTTCCCCGGGTCACATAGCTAATAAATATTTGAGGTAGGATTCGAACTCATGTCTTTCTGACTCTCTAACCACTGTACAACCTAGCTATAGGTAAAGTTCAGTAGGAGAGTTGTGGAAGATGAGAGAGCCTTGGTTAATAATTAAATAAACTGTCATTGCTCCTGATAGTTTGTATCAATCTACTATACTCATCATCCTTATAATTTTTTAATCCAAAATAGTCTTCCCTGGCTACCACAACCTCTATCCTCCCCCCACCAATATGTGCTGTCTCCATTTATTGGCATGTAAACTTCTTGAAGGGAGGGACTGTTTTCAATATTAGATTTATATCCCCAGTGACTGATACAGTGTCTTAATAAGTGTTTGTCCCTCCCACATTCATTAAATAAGCATTTATTAAATTCTCATGTTCCAGGCACTGTGGAAGGTGCTGGGGAATTCAAAGACAAAAATGTGACCTCAAAGAGTTTATGGTTTATTCAGTAATAACAAATCTATATTTCTTTTAAATGTGCATATGTGTAATTTATATGTATATGTACATATATGCATATATCTTCTAATGGATACTTTTGATGGATTAAAACCAACTTTATAAAAATAGATTTTATTTCATTCATTTCTCAAATTAAAGAGTCTTAGCATTGTATTTCATTATATCCCATGAGATAGTTAGTGACACCTTGAGAAATTAAAAAACCAAGATTGGGAAATACTAACCTTAAACTGAATCATCCTTTCCTTCTTTTCTTTCTTTCTTATTCTTTTTCTTTCTTTCTCCCTTTCTTTTTGTTTCTTTTTTTCCTTTCTTCTTTCCTTCCTTCCTTTTTTGAGCCCTTACCTCCTGTCAGTATCAGTTCTAAGACAGAAGTGTGTCAAGGGCTAGGCAATAGGGTTTAAGTGATATTCCTAGGGTCATAGAACTAGGAAGAATCTGTAACCATATTTGAACCCAGATCCTCTCAACTCCAGGCCTGGAGCTCACTTCACTGTTCAAGCTAGCTGCACCAACACAAAACACTTACAGTGTGTGAAGTTCAGAACTAGAGGGAACTTCCAACTGGAAAAGTTCCTAGGTTTTTATAGATAAAGTTTGGAAGGACAGTCAACAATGTAGTATAGAGAGGAATAAAATTCCTCTTTATTAAATGAGGGAGTTAGACAAAACTATGTCTAAGGTCCCTTCCATTTGTAAATTCTTTGGTCCTATGAACTGTATGGCTTTTAGTGCTGAGAAAATGACCAGAGCTGAGTGCTACTTTTGTATTTTTATCTGTTTCCTGGACCACCACCACCAAATATTTTATTGCCTAGAGTTATAAGCCTTTGAGTCATTAGACTTTTCTTAAAGAACTAGGTTAATCCTTGGAGAGGAGGCAGAGATTAATTAGAGCCAATCTGGAATTCTTTTTATGGCAATAAAACTCATCAAAATTTTTATTCTGCTGACACAATCTCAGAGAACTCTGGGTCACCTCCACACCACTGATGTTAAAACTTTCTTGGATTTTTGCCCTTTGTTGATACAGTGCATCAGGAACTGTTCATGTCTCTTACTGACCTAAATGTAAAGGAAATCAGAAGCAGTGATGAAGTTGGAACTGAATGGAAACCTATCTGATAGGCTCTCCTTGGAGCGATAAATAAATAAAAAATTTATTAGAATCAACTTCATCTTGTGCTCAAAGTAACAAGAGACATTATATCAAGGAAGATGCTTAGTCATCTTGCCTTGTGGTACTCATGATGAACACTGAAAAGGGGGTCCACCAAGAAGATGGTTGCAGCTTATATACCAGCATCCATTACAAAATGGAAAAATTTCATGATTAACCTTCTAGGTCAAAAGTACCTTGATAGAAGATAACTTTAATGCAAGAGGAAAGCAAAGACCTTTTTGGAAAATATAGTTTGAGGTCAAGAAATGAAAGAAGCCAAAAGCTTATCAACAACTCAGAAGTCTTACACTCATACACCACAAATACCTTCATCAAAAATAGATTGGACATAGTGAAGGAAAGCTTTGGACAGAATGAACACTGAACAAAAATGAATCAGCTTTATCGTAACTTACAGGAAACAACTGGCTAGAGAACTAGCAGTTATTTGAGAATCAGCTGTCTGCATCCAGTCAGATCATAAACTCATTAGTGCAAAAGTTACAATCATTACCAAGTTTGAAAAATAGGATAAAGTTGAGAAGATGCTGCATGAGATAATAGCTGTTGCAACCTGAGCTGTCCAAATACAGTTTCAACTCTGAAAAATGAGAAAATGGCCAAAAGTAGACGGTTCACTCTGTGATCATTTTTATATAGGTTTTACAGATGCAAAAGAGTTGCAATAAGTAGGAGGCTAAAAGAATATAGGAATTAATCATTTAACAAGTGCCCGTTTGGGGCCAGACGCTTAAACACTGGAAATATATCGACAAGAATGAAATAATCCCTGCCTTCAAAGATCCTACATTCTATTGGGAAAGATAATCTGTACACATCTCAAATATATACTAAATAAATAAATACAAAATGTTGAGAAAGATATCCCTTTGATTGCTTCTAACTCCAATTGATGGAATTATTAAAGATAATGGACTAATAATAGAGACCAAATTTAAGTCTTCACTTTTAAGAAGTACTTATGTTACCCCTTTATTAGATATGAAAATGTTCTCTGACCAAAAGCAATAGAATTAGATATCAGGTAGCTATTGCCAGAACAAGAACTAACCCCAATCCAGAAGGAAAGAAAGAAAGAAAGGAAGGAAGGAAGGAAGGAAGGAAGGAAGGAAGGAAGGAAGGAAGGAAGGAAGGAAGGAAGGAAGGAAGGAAGGAAGGAA
>NC_058132.1:159583443-159630348 GCF_016433145.1 Gracilinanus agilis | reverse complement strand
GAGAGGAGAGGAGAGGAGAGGAGAGGAGAGGAGAGGAGAGGAGAGGAGAGGAGAGGAGAGGAGAGGAGAGAAGAGAAGGAAAAAAATTGTTAAAATGAGATCCATTTTCTAAGAAGGTAGCTGAGGCAAGAGATTGTTCTAAAAACAGTAAAGATTGGCAAGAGGAAAGAAGGCAAGCTCTAGAGGAAGAATCCATCTCTTGAGAGAGATTGCTCTGACTTTTCCCTTTTGTCTCCACCACAGGATGGTAAGAGATAAAGGGACTTCTTTCTATGGCATCTTTTAAAGAGCAGCTACTCAACAATTAGGAAATATTTTGCCCAGCAGAGAGCAAGCCCAGCCAAAGGTTTTGTTAGTCAAGAAAGAGTTAGTCCTAACCATTGAAATCAAGCTAAGGAGAGAAACTGATCTTGGTAGCCCAGCTAAGCTGTTGTGCCTAGGAGAGATGTTGCCTGGGGCATGTGCATTTTCATGTTTGTTGACCTCTCTTCTAGTGAACTTTCTACCAGTGCCCACTCTCCAGTGGATGCTGTGCACATTTACAAGAAAATGAACCCCAGGGTCTTTTGTTTTGTTACTATTGTTGCTATCTTTCGTATTATTCCATGACAATAAATGTCTTTGCTTGAGCTAATCCCTTCAACTGGATGACTATCCAAGATAAAAACATTGAAAGCTATAGTTTGGGGAATATGGACCCCCAGAGCGCCTTGAACCTGGGGGAGCTGCACACTTTAGGACACAATTTGTGAGTCTGAGTTGGAGGCGGGATGCTACAGAGGGTTCTACAAAGAGTGGTTTAACAAAACAGACACTAGCAACTGAGGGGAATCAAGAAAGGTTTCCTGGAGAAGGTATTGAATTAGTTGTGCTTGGAATGAATCTTAGGATCCTAAGGGACAAAAGTGACAGAGTGAATTCTAGACATGGAGGCAGCAAATGGAAAAAGATAGAGTTATATGTGTAAGGAAAAGTTAGGCTACTTTGAAACTGGACCACAGAATACATAAAGGAGAATAATCTGTAATAAGGCTGCAAAGGTATTTTGGAATCCTATTGTGGAAGCAGAGGAATGCCAAACAGAGGAATTTCTATTTCATCCTAGAGGTTAATAGGGAGCCATTGGTTTTTATCAAATAGTGACATGGTCTGTGCTTTGGGGGGAAAAAAAGCACTTTGGCAGTCGTGTGGAGGTTAGATTGGAGAGGGGAGAGATCTGAAACAGAGATCTGTGAAGAGGCTATTGCAATAATGTAGGCAAGAGGTGATGAGGAAATGCACTACAGTTGTTAACTGTAAGTAGAAAGAAGGTGACAGATGTGAGAGGTGACTTGCAGATAGGATCAACAAAGGATGACTAAGTTGCAAATCTGGCTGACTAGAAGAATGATGGTGTCCTTCACAGAAATAGAGAAGTTCACAAGGGAGGTGGAGTTGGGGGGAAAGATAATGAGCTTTGTTTATGACAGAAGATCACAGGATTATAGATTTAGAGCTGCTAGCGATCTTACAGTTCATGGAGCCCAGCCCCCTCCATAATTTTAAAACATTTTTTTGTCCTAGACTTCACAAACACCAGAAAAAATGGGCCTTTCCACAAAAACAGTAGAAAAAGAATATTGAATATGAAACTGCAAATCTCTTGAGGACAGCTTGCTTTTCTTTGTAAATATGTGATAAATTCAACATTTAACTTTGAAATCTGTCCAGTTGGTCTATGATTCTATCTTACTTTCCTTCTATTCTTTTTTGTGCATTTTAAAAAAAATGCTTCCATGATTCTCTTTTCTTCCTTTCCTTTTGTTCTTTTTAATTTTTGTTGTTGTTTTTTGCTTATAGTATCCCATCTCTCCCTTCTACTATAAATGCAGAGCCAAGAAAATATTCCCATATTGGCTGTATCTGAAAATGTGTACTACAGTTTGTATTTTGAGTCTATCACCTCTCTGTAGAGAGCTGGCTAGTTTGATTCTTCAGTAGCCCTTTGTTATCATGGTTGACTATGGCATTGATGAAGGTTTTTAAGCCTTTCAACGTTTTGTTTTTTTTTTTCCCTTTATAATGTAATCATATAAATCGTTTTTCTGGCTTTGCTCACTGCACTCTATGTAAATTTATAAAAGTTTTTCCAGGCTTTCCTGAAAATGTCATTTCATTTATAATGTTGTATTACATCATTTGAGGAATAATAGCAAATTATTCTTATACGATTATTTGTTCAGCTATTACCAATTAATGTGATTCTTTCATTTTATAGAAGAGGAAATTTTTCTCAAAAAGTTTTTCTTTTTAAACTCTTACCTTCCATCTTAAAACCAATACTGTGTATTGGTTCCAAAATAGAAAAGTGGTAAGGGATAGTCAATTGGAATTAAATAACTTGCCCTGGATCTAAGAAGTGTCTGAGATCAGATTTGAACCCAGGACCTCCCATCTCTACACCTGGCTCTCAATCTATTGAGTCACCTAGCTGTCTTCCTGCCATTTTTAATCCTTATCATCTGTCTTGGAATCAATACTAAGTATTAGTTCCAAAGCAGAAGAGCAAGAAAGGGGTAGGCAACTAGGGTGAAGTGACTTACCCAAGTTCACACAACTAAGAAATGTCTGAGACCCCTGACAAATTTCTAAGGTGGGATTTGAAATCGGGTCTTTCTGTCCTTAAGCCCAGTATGCTAATCAATACACATCATTGTTACTCTTTTTTAAATGCTTATGGTCAATCCAGTTTAAGATATCCAACAGGCCATTGGAGTCATATGACTAAAAATTCAGAAGAGAAACTAGGGTGCTATCTCTATAACTATGTGTTCCAAAGCCTAATCATTCAAATAATGATTTTGGATGAAATTGGAAGGAGTACAACAAACAGACATGAAATGGAATAGGTCTACTATAATCTGTTCTCATCAACAATAGGAAAGAAATTTCAGACAATGGAAAGAGCAGTGGTCCTAGAGTTGTAGGACCTGGGTTAAATATGGACTCTTAGGATTACTATCTATCTAACCTTGGATATGTCAATTTGCCACCATGAACCTCACTTCCCTTATCTTTAAAATGAAGGGATTAGATTAGATAGTCTTCTTTCCAGCTTAATTTCTGAGAGCTTTGATCTTGGCAATAGCAAGTACTTAAATTTTTTTTGACTCACTGATTTGAATGAAAGCATAAATGACATGCCTCTGAAATTGGCAGATGGCATGAAAAGATAGCTATCATGGTGGATAATAAAGTCAGGATCCAAAGGGTCTTAATAGACTTGGAGTAAATGACTGCCCCAAATATATGAAATTTTAAAGGAACAAATATGAAAATATACCATGCGACCAAATGATCAGTTTTACAAGCCTAGTACATAGAGGAAGGATGGTTAAAGAACAGTCCATGTGAAATGGAGCTGGTATTTTAAATGGACTCCAAAAATGGAAAAAGTGAATATTTCACTCAATGGTATGGAAGAGGTGTGAGTTCCAAAACTGATGCAATCTCACAAGATGCTGAGTTTTGTTAAGAATTAACCACTTCCCAGCTGTGTGACCCTGGGCAAGTCACTTGACCCCCATTGCCCACCCTTACCAATCTTCCACCTATGAGACAATACACCGAAGTACAAGGGTTTAAAAAAAAAAAAGAATTAACACTAGCCTGTAGCCTTTTCATTGGGGTACTCTAAGGTTTACTTTGAGTTTTTAAAAAGGTAAATTTTGTTATTAAGTGTGAGGTCATCCTCTGATTTGAATTAAGTGCAGCTTGCCCCCATCCTCTGATTGAATTAAGATAGTGGGGGGAAGAGAAAAGTGGACATGCATGTTCTAAAGCCACTGCAAAGATCCAGTGATTACTGTCATCCAGAAGAGAACCCTTGTCTCTTGTCCCTTGTGAATTCCTGCCATCCAGAAGACCTACCTCTTGCCCAGAGTGAGGTTGGAGTCCTCCAACAGGAGGGGCTTTGAAAAGGGATGTCACTAAGAACATAAATTTGAGTTGGGAAAGGAAGAGAGGACTTTGGGGGAGGAGGGAATCCAGAGGAAAAAGGTGCTTGTAAGCCCTGCTCATGGTTCTTGGAGAAGGCTTGTTAATGGAATGGCCAGCCACTTGTAGAGGCCTTTTCTTTCTCTGGCCCAGATTTTATTATTTAATAAGTACTTATAAATTAAGATTCAATCTCCAAAAAAATTTAATCTTAACAGTTCAATGGTGAAGATATTTCTAGGGATCATGATGATGGTGGAATCCAGGTCCAAGGACTGTAACTGGTAGGAAATGGAGGAAGATATGATAGCTGTGCTCAAGTATTTGAAGATTTCATGTGGAAAAAGGGACTCTTCTTATTATGGTTGGCCCCAGAGGGCAGACTCAGGAACAAGAGGTATAAGCTGCAGACACTGATTTTATGAAATTCCTTTTAAAAACCATATATATGCATGAATGGGCAATGGGCTACCCTGGAAAGAAATTAGTTCTCTGTCATTGAAGGTTTCCAAGTGGAATCTAGAAATATTCCTTTTTAGTAATGTTATAGAAGGGATGTTTAGATAAGAATGAGTTCTATCAGATAGACTTCATGGTCCCTTCCAATTCCAATATTCTCTAAATTCTTGAGTGAGTTCTTCCTAGAATTCCATTTTAGCGGACAGTACAAGACCAGCCATCCCTAATTTTCCAGTCTTGACTACCAATGCTTAAGCTGCCTCCTAACTGTTCCTAAGGGCTTTTTCTTTCATTGGTGAGTTCTTCCCAGAACCTCTACTTTGACGAAGGGCATTAGACCTACCAAATCTAATCCTCCAGAATGAGTCTTCACTCTGGTACTTCCTTTCACAATTCCTCACTTTTCAACTTCTTTTTATATTTGTCTTCTCCCATTGAAATGTAAGCTTATTGAGAGCAGGAACTGTCTTTGTTTTTGCTTCTATTTGTATCTTCAGCTATCAGTACTGTGCTTGGCACACAGTAAGCACTAAATAAAGTCTTTGTTGACTGACTAACTAAAACAAAAACTCACTCAAAAGAAGCCTTACTTTCTATCTCAGGAAAAAAACATTAAAAAGTCAAATTCTTCAAAATTACAGCATGCAGTTGAGAGAGCAATCCATTGAGTTAGTCTATTTGAATAAGTTGGAAAGTCATGGTGAGGAAAGGAGGGGATTGCATTTGGGAAATTAGACATAACTTTCAATTATTATAGATTGCTTGCTGCTGCATAAAGCCACCAGTTTTTGTACTGGTATCCTCCCACTGATGTGAAATGCTGCAAACCACAGAAAATCAAATATAAAAAAAACTATCATTTGCAATTTCTTGCCAAAAAGACTGGGAGAGCTGTAGAAATGTTCAACTCAGATAAGTAGAAAGACATCAGATTTAGTTAACATCTTCTCATCACTGTTCTTTTATGAAAGTTGATATATTACTTGTAATAATAATAATATATAACATATCAACTGAGGGAAAAGGGCATAGGACATAGGCCTCATGCACAGTCTCAATATTCAAAACATAGGGAGAGCTAGTCATCCTTGTACTTGTTCTGTCATTTACCCTCTCCCATATACTCTCCCATAAACATAATCTCCCTGTCTTTGTTTCTCTTTATATCTATCTCTATATATCTATCTCTTTCCCCTGTCTTCATAATTCTCACAAACCTTTCTTATACTATGCACCAAATTACTCCTTCTCACAAGTTCTTCATCTACAAGTCTTCTTTCACCACACCCAGCCAGTACTAAAACAACCAACAACCACCCTTGAGTTACTTCCTGTTGCCCTGAAATAGGCCCATGGAATAGCTAACACCTGCATGCGTCTCTGCTTTTTGGGGGGCACAACCCTACTCTTTACTCTTCAGCCCTATAGCATCTTAAGTCTTTGACATAGTTATCTTGGAAGAATAAAAATTTCAGGTCACCTAAAGGAAAATGAAAAGTTTACTCATAGGTTTGAACAGCCTAGAAGTTATTACCAAGGATGACTTGCTGATAAGAAAATAACATTAAGAACATATATTAATGAAAAAAGACATGAAATATTGGTGATAGGTAAAGAGTGAAGCATAAGATACAGCCCAGTCTTTCACTGGTACCCATGAACTATTAAAGGAACCTCAGGATACAAGGAGTTGAGCAGATCCTCCTATGGAAAGACATATGCAAAAATTGCACAGAATGTAAAGACATGGAGGAAAAAGCATGGTGCCAACTGCACCAGAAGAGAAAATATATACATCCGTAAGACAAAGTAATCAACTAAACATCTCCAAGGCTAGCTAAATAACCCTTTCAAAGTTTTTTTCTTAAATCTGACTTGAAGGCACCTTATTGCCATTACTACTTGAAAATATTTAAATGAACAACTTTTAAAAAATGAACAACATTTTGTCTCTTTCTCTAATGGTTTCAAATATGTATGTCTTTCTTCTCAGCAAGGTAATAAATATATTTCTTTAGTTCCCCCCCCACAGCAGTAGTATTCAATAAATAATTTTTGCATCAATAACTTCAATTTCTTCTCTTTTCTTGTCTTCAGTGTGGAGAGAGTGGCCTTCTGTAGGATGACATAATAATGAGCCATTACCAAAAAAAATACAAATAGCTAGGTCATTCATAGCTTCCATTCATAGCTTCCTATCCAGGCACCTGTATGTTTGTTAGACATCTAGTGAATTCTCTTAATAACCATTTCCAAAATATGAAAATGACATTTTTTACTCAAGAGAACTATATCGTTGGTTCCAATTCATTATGAAACTGTCTCAGTTCAGGAGAAAGAAGCAGGGTACTAAAAGATCAAAAATCTGTAGTCCCCAACCTTTCATTTCTTTAAAACAAGATTGATGGCCCAGAAACTAGTTCTAGTCCATGTTATCATAGTGAAGCTATTGACTATCTATGGTGGTATGTTCCTAAGCCTAAGATATGTTTCCTGTATTCCATGAGCTTACAGTATAATACAAAGATTCTGAACCTTGGTTCCACAATGTCCAAGAATAGCTATTAGAGGGTCTATCTCTATTTCTATATCACTAGTTTCCTTTCTAATCTTCTATATTTTATTTAATGTCTTTAAAAACAAAATTCTGAAAAGTGGTCAATATGCTTCCTCCAATATCCATGGTGTGTCCATAACATAAAAAACAGCTAAGAACTCCTAAGGAAGATCAGCCTAGATCTAATCATGAAACAGTGAAGTCAAAAAACCAGGCAGTAAATGAAGTATGAAAATTAGTAAAGAAAGAAGTTCATAAAATGAGAGATCCATGTGGATAAGAAAGGCTTCTTGGGGAAAGCAAGGCTTAAACTGTATTCTGAAGTACAGGCAGGACACAGATAGGCAGAAAAGGAAAGAAAGTCTATTAGAAATGGTAGAGAAGATAGCCATGATCATCTGGGAGCATGTAAACTTGAAAGTAACAGCAATATATCTAGGTAGTGATGTCCTTAAGACGGTTAGAGATATGATGAAAGACTAACGATAGGAATTAAAGTATGAGTCATTTTGTTTTCTTTGGTATTTTGGCCAAATTTCATTAGTAGAGGGAGCTGCCAGTGAAGAACTCCTTCTACCAGTGCAGCTGTACACCTGCTCTACAACTTATAGTCTTGGGAAATTGCCTGTGGCACTGAAAGCTTACGTGGCTTGAACAGGGTCACACAGTCACTATGCTTAAGAGGTTTGAACTGGTTGAACCCAGGTTTTCCTACTTCTAAGGCCAGCTTTTTATGCACTAAAACATGCTACCTCCCATATGTGCATGCATGCACATGGGTATCTCTCTCTCTCTCTCTCTCTCTCTCTCTCTCTATCTATCTATCTATCTATCTATCTATCTATCATCTGTGTGTCTATCCATCTATCATTTGTCTGTCTTTTTATCTATCTATCTGTCTGTCTGTCTGTCTGTCTGTCTATCTATCTATCTATCCATCTATTCATCCATCCAGCTATCCATCCAGCTATCTATCTATCTGTCTGTCTGTCTGTCTGTCTATCTATCTATCTATCTCTATTATCTGTCTATGTGTCTATCCATCTATCATTTATTTGTCTGTCTTTTTATCTATCATCTATCTGTCTATCTTTTTATCTATCTATCAGTCTATCTCTATCCATCCATCCATCATCTATCCATCTATCCATCTATCTCTATATCCATATCTATATGTGTATGTATATAAGCATAAATACATGTTGGTATGGATGTACACACATGTGTATGTATTGTTATACATGTATTATTATACACCCACATATGGTGCATTTATGTGTGTGATCCTTGGATTGACACATGTGTTAATTGTGTAGTGTGTGTATACATTAGTGTGCCTGTATAACCACATGTTTGTATATGGACATACACACATATAGTATTAGGTAGATGTATTGCATGTTAACATATATGCCATGTGTATTAACATGCACGGTTACTCTGTGTATATTACATATATGTCATCACACATGTATTGTGTGTTAACATACACCTGCGTAGTATATGTTTTGGCACACATTGTGCCATGGGGATATGTATCTTATGTATTTATATGTGCTTACACGCACTGCATGTGCACTTACATATTTGTATGTAATGTATGGCATACACATGTGTTGTGAATACATGCATATGAACATATAAACAGGAAGAAACAGGTACAGAAAATTTCTAAAATATCAATATCAGTGTTTATGCAACTCCTTAGCAAGCTGTGGTTTAAAGAATGGGTCTGAGTCCAACTGATGACCAGGGGAAGGGAGGACATTCTCACCATTAAAAGAGCAGCCTAATTACAAAGGCACAGGAATGGCATGGCATGGCATGTTTATCTGAGCACATATGCATGCATGTATATAACCATGCACCCATGCAATGTAATCTACATGCATGCATCTTTCACACACATGTGGAACAATTTGTATACATAAATTGGCATCGAGGTTCAAGTCTCTGACAGTTGACACCTTCTGGCACTGTGATGTTGAGAAACTCACTTACCCTCTTATTGATCCAGGTGATACCCGAAGCCTAAACTGCAAAGCAGCTGCTTTACTTGCAGTAGTAAAAACAATTTTGTCACTCCAAGTTCTATATGCTGACCAACTCACAGAATGGGACCAAAAAAATCTATCTCTACCATATACATCCATGTGGAGGTACATAGGTACATAAATGCACACTTTACACTCCCCTGCCCCCAGACCTGTAAGTGGTTTCCCCATACCTAGAAAGTCCACCCTCTTGAATTTTACCAATTAGCCATTAAAAAAATTCATACATAAACAGTGTTGTTATGTTATATTTTCTACTTTTTTCTCTTCCCATCAAAGTTTTTTTTTGGGGGAGGGGGTGCTATTTAAGCTAATGACCCTTTAATGACCCTGGGTTGAAAGGAGAGTGAGAAGTAAAGAGAAAAAAAATGATAGAGTAAAGAATGGAATTGGAACTGAAGGAGAAACAGGGCTTTTCTCCTACAGCTGGATTTGTTGCAGGATCAGAGAAAGATGGGAAGAGAAGATAAATGCTCATGTAGTAAAAGAATAATTATCCCCAGGAAAGCCAGTACTCAAGAGCTAGCTAGAGATCATTTTCTGTCTAAGAAGAGGACAGGGTGAAACACTTGTGAAGTGCAGAACTCGCCCTTTGGAGGATCCCTTGAAAGAGGTTTATACCTGTAAAAGGCTCCTGGGCAACAGGGAGGTAGGGTTCACTTTGCATTTCTCCTGTCGTGAAATCACCAGAGCTGTGGCTTTTCTGGGGAAGCTGTGGGATTTCTGAGCAGTGATTATCAAAAGAGTTGGCATAAGGACACACACTTCAGAGATGTGTGTTTTAACAAGCCACCTGTGTTGGCAAAGCCATGGAAAACCTACATTGTTCTTAACCAACAAGCAACTACCAGCTTCTGGTCAGCTCTTCCTTCCTGAAATCTAGCAATTAATCAGCATTTATTAAGCACCTATTAGGTATGTGCTTTGGTATTGTGTTAACCACTGGGGATGCAGAACAAAGACTTTTAGTCCCTATTCTACTTTCCTTCCTTGGGCTCTTTGAAACTACATTAATTTGGTTCTCCTACCTCACCAACTGTTCTTTTTGTGTGTGTTTTGTGGGTCTCCTTCCTTCTCTGCCTTTAAACTGTGGGCATTCTTCAAACTAGGTTCTCGGTCTTTTGCCCTTATCTCATGGCACCGTTTCTCTTGGTAAACTGATTGTGGCTCAGAATTTCAACTATCACCTCTCTACAAGTGACTCTCACATCTCTATCTCTAGCCACCTCATCATATCTCCAACTGTCTATAAGGCATCTCTACCTAGATGTCTTACTATCATTTTAAATTTGACATGTGTGCAACTGAAGTCACTATCTTCTCCCCTCGACCTATCAGTCCAAACTTCCTTATTTCTGTGAATGATACCAAACTCAGCCACAGAGCCTGGAAATCTTAAAGTCATATTTGATTCTTTCATCACCTTTGCCCTTTGTTGCCTATATCCAGGCTCTAGATCATATTGATTCTCTCCTTCTATTGTTTCCCCAGTCAATTACTCTCTTCCTCAACACAGTATCAGCACGCTAAACTTTATTCTTATCCTGTCATGATTGAACTTTCACAATAGTTTTATTACTGTTCTCTTTGTCTTGCTCTAGCCTTATGATAGATCATGGGACCAAAACCCCTTTTCCCTCTTCCCCCTTCCCTGCCAAGACCAATAGCTGCCTCCCCGCCATCATGTCCAAAGCATGAGACAAAGCCCCAGTAAAACCTGGTAGAACATCAGGACTTTGCTGTCAGGTTTAGACAAATGACCTCCCACATCACTGATCATCAGGCCTGAGAACTTCCCTACCTCAGAGATGGAGGTTCCCAACACCCTTAGGGCCATCCAATCAACTGAACCCAAATAAACACAACTTGACCAATAGAAGCAACACAGGTTACCTCATCCCAGACCACCACCCTATAAAAGATTGCCCCCTCCTCACCCAGATGGAGACCCCCCTAGCCATCTGCAGGTTTCAGCCTCTCCTTTCTCTCTCCCTTCCTTCCCCTCTTTCACTGGCACTTCTATTGCCATTGACCTCTCATCCCTATCTGCCCCCTCCTCTCCTCCAAATAAAGCTTTGCTGCATTACTCAATTCTGTCTCATTTGCCTCTGGTCAAACCCCCATCAGCCAGGAATGACACTTTGCCTGCCTCAGTCTATCCTCTTTCTTCTCCAGTCATATGGGACAATTCTCTGCGTCCTGAAACACATGCTACTCTCATGACTTTATGCCCTGTGGAGCCTCTACCTATCCATAAACAGCAATTCAGATATAAATACATTGTTATTATGTTACGTTTTCTGCCTTTTTCTCTTCCCATCAAAGTTTGGGTTGACCCTCCTTCCCTTGCTTAGTCACTGAATTCCTACCTATCCTGCAAAGCCCAATTCAAATGCTACCTCTTCTGGGAAATATCCCTTGCTACTCTTATCCATAGTGGCCTTCCTATGTATCTTAAATAACACATCATTTATGCATTTATCATGTAACGTTGAAGATGATAAAATTACCATCTATTTATTACTCTCGATTGCTGACAAATTAAAAGTCTAAATTCCTAATCTGCCAATGAAAGACCTCTACAATCTAATCCTTTCCTATTTATTCAGTTTAATTTTAGAAGCATTATCCTCTAAAGCCATCATGCTCATTCTTAACCTCACAGTTCAAATTTAATTCAAAAACAAAACCAAATATGTAAAGGATCCATAATTTTATCATTTAGGGCATTCTCTCCTTGGATGAAGATTTTATAGCAAACTGGTCTGGCTTAAAAATATTCATGACTTGATGATCAAAGTTTTCCCTAATGAAGAGTTTCAGAATTTAACAGAGAGGTCCTTTGATGTGCAGCTTATCTCTTCAGTTTGAACTCAAATCCTTTCCAACTTCTTGGAAACTGTAAGAATTTTTTTTTCTTACTTACTTTCAAGAATCTGAGGTCCCACCCACACCATGGTGAGGTATTGGAGCTAGCTATGTAGATATATATCTCTACATATTTTTATCATTCTATCTCAGGATCTAAAAGATCCATAATTTTATCTGCAGGGGTATTCCTGTACCAGTGCAGCTCTATAGATGATCTTCAAGAATTTCTGCAGCCACAAAATTCAAAACCCTAAAGCCAAATTGATGACAAACTTCTCTGAATGTAGCTAGGTCAGTCCTTGGTCTAAGGTGATATAGAAACTGTATGTATCAGTTAGTTAATCAAGTCACTACTAGGTACCCAAGTAGTGTATTAAGTGCTGGGGATAAAAAAAGTATCAGAAGACAATTCCCACCTCCAAGAATCTTACAGTCTTATCAGGGAGAAGAATGACAGTGACAAATACATACAAACAAGGAGAGAGAGGATGAATAGGAAAAAAATAAGAGAGGTTAGAATTAAGAGGAGTTGGCAAAGACTTCCTGTAGGAGATGTGATTTTCATTTAGGATTTACAGGAAGCCAGTTAAGTTGAAATGAGAAGGTAGAACATGCCAAATATGAGGGACAGTTTAAAAAATGACCAGCGCAGAGAGATGGGGCAGTACTCTTATACAACAGTATAAAGTGTTGCCCTTCTCTAACAAAATTTTACAAAAGTTAATTGAGGTAGAGTCCAAAGACCTGAGTTTAAATCTACACCCAATACCTACTAGCTTCTTAGTTCGTGGCTAAGGAGTAACTGAGCTTATTTTTTAGTCTGTACAATGGGGACAATTTTTTTAAACGCATACCTTCTTTTTTAAAAGTGATTCTGAGCGGGGGCAGCTGGGTAGCTCAGTGGAGTGAGAGTCAGGCCTAGAGACAGGAGGTCCTAGGTTCAAACCCGGCCTCAGCCACTACCCAGCTGTGTGACCCTGGGCAAGTCACTTGACCCCCATTGCCCACCCTTACCAATCTTCCACCTAGGAGACAATACACCGAAGTACAAGGGTTAAAAAAAAAAAAGTGATTCTGAGTATTGATTTTAAGACAAAAGAGTGGTAAGGATTAGATAATTGGAATTAAGTAACTTGCCCAGGGTCACCCAGCTAGGAAGTGTCTGAGACCAGATTCGAACCCTGGACCTCCTATCTTTAGGTCTGCCTCTCTATCCACTGAGCCACCTTGTTGCCCCAACAATAATATTTGTAAAAGCTACCTTACTATGTTGTTATGAGGAAAATACTTTTAGTGCTTAACTTAATGTACTATGTAAAATGTGATTTTTAAAAAATGTTTCCTAGTTGTTTTCCAAACAGTGATTTATTGCAACATGAAAAACTGAAAGAGTATTAAACCAGATAATAGGAGATCTATAAAGTCCGAGTTCTGAATTCAAATAACTGTGCAACTTTGAGTAAATCACCAATCTATGATTCACTTTTTTTTTTTTAAAAACCCTTATCTTCCGTCTTAGAGGCAGTACTGTGTATTGGCTCCAAGGCAGAAGAGTGGTAAGGTAGGCAATGAGGGTCAAGTGACTTGCCCAGGGTCACACAGCTGGGAAGTGTCTGAGGTCAGATTTGAACCTAGGACCTCCCGTCTCCAGGCCTGACTCTCAATCCACTGAGTTACCCAGCTGCCCCTATGATTTACTTTTATTATTGTAAATTGAGAGGGGAGGGACAGATGATCTCAAATACATGTCTATTTGGAACATTCTAATTCATTATTATGTGTGCTAATCCATTCATACTCTAACAGTGATGGGCAACCTTTAGAGCTTGGTATGTCAAAATTCACCAAAAAACCAAGCATAACTCGGGTGGTGTGTCACTTTGAGAAAAAAAAACATAATTTTGTGATATTTATAGTTTAAATAACAAAAATGTATAATTATAATATATAACTGTATTTAATAAACCAAAATAGGTAAATTATTATAGGTAGAATTGCCATCTATGGTGCACAGAGTGTCTACACCACACTACAGCAAATGTTTCATCCTTGGCATGTGGCCCCACACTTCTCTGTGTCATCAAAAATAGCTACGCACACGTGTCATAGGTTGCCATCACCACTCTAGCACGAGAGATAATACAACTTGCACACACATACACATGTGTATATATATACATATGTGTGTCTATATATATCTCAATATGTTGTCACCAATGGAAAACATTTGGTTAATGGCTAGACTAAGTCAGGAGTTTAGTCTTAGTTCATAGGGCACCAAAGACTTACTTTAATGTTTTATTTCTGGTATATATATATATGGTATTCTTTGTCTATTCTTATCTACATAATACCATTTAGTAGCTTTTTCTTTTTCAATTATTTCTCCCAATGGTATTCAGAAACAAGATGGCAGTGGTCCCCTTTTGACAGGAGGAAAAACTGAGGCTCAGAGAAGTTCAAAATTCTATTCATGAACACATTAGGTGAGGAGACTTAATTGGAATTTTAACAATATTGGACCTTTAGTCTTAGAGGCTAAAACTTGGGCACACTTAAACCTGTGTCCAAATGCTGGTTCTCCTTTTACTGGCCACATGACTAGGGATAACTTATTTCACGCTTTGGGTCTCCGGTTCTTCAGAAGTAAATTGAAAAAGTTAACTTCAGTGATCTCAAGGTCCCTTCCAGCTCTAAGTCCTGTCATCTGATTATTCCCCTTCCACAGTGGGTACTGACTGGCTGAATGATTGAGCAATCAGCCCACTTCTCACTACTATTTCAGAAACATGAAGATAACCAGGCTTGTTTCCCGTCTCTCAGAGGGGCGCTAGGAGGGTTATCTCCTCACAAGAGATTGTGAAACCCTTTAAAGATCCAAAATGTATTAGAAAATGCTAATTATTAAAGGTCAGCACAGCAGAAGCTGTAGCCAGTCAGGCTGGCACATAAAAGATGGGCACTGGGAGCTATCTTACATGGGTGGAGTGTTAACTGGGAGGATGATTGCTGTCTCCTTGTAGGAGATAGGAGGCAAGTAGGGGACACAATAGCAGCTGAATATCTATAAAGGGCACTCACGTCAAGCTAGGGGAGGAGGAGGAAAATCAGGGTGGTGCAGAGATCAGGAGGGGGAGGCCAGTCGGAGTAGGAAACTGGGAAAAGGGCATTTTAATTTTAGACTCTAGATCAGGAAGCTCTTTTCAAACAATGGGTGATGAAGTTGAGACTTGGTCTCTAAGACCCCACTGCATAGAACAGAAGTTCTTAACCTTTTTTGTGCCACAGATCCCTTTGGAAGTTTGGTAAAGACTATGGACCCCTTCTCGAATGTTTTGAAATACCAAAAAAAAAAAAAGTTATTGAAATATAAATTTATTTTTATTATTTATATTTAATTTAACAATTAAATTTTAAATTAAGACATATATTACAAAGGAAGCTAATTATATTGAAATTAAGATGTATTTTTTTTCCATCCAAACTCATAGACCACCCTGAAACCTATCCTTGGGGATCCATGGAATTCAGATTAAAAACCTCTAGCATTGAGACTATGTTGCAGGTCAGCTAAACTGAGTGAAAGCTTTGAAAAGAAAGGATTTGAAGTTAAGGGAAAGCTCCAGAGGAGGCAAGTCCATTCCCAGCATAGACCTGAACCTCACTTTTCCTTTGGCCCATAGCTGAGATATGGCCAAGGAGATAGCTTCTCTCCCCAACGGTAACATGCAAGGCTTAGTGGTGATGCAGTCCAGGCAGTCTGGATGACTCTTCAGATGATAACATCTGAGGCCACACTTAGGAATCAAGGCTCGGCTGAAAATTAGGCTTCTATTGGTGACATGCTGAAAGGATTGCAAGGTGAGAAAGACTGTTAAAGGTCAGGTCACAGCTCCTGGATGCCTGGCTTTGACGCTGTCTCCCTGACTGATCTTGGCTGAAGTCTATGCTAAATGTCAGTGTCTGGCAACTCTGATCACAGAGAAGTCTCTCATTTGATGGGAAACTTAGAATTCTTGGGCAATGCCATAATTAGGGTTCTGTGGTAACCTCAGATTCACTCCATAAAGGGGAGTGTGGAGAGTGTCACAAGATTATGGGGTACAGTTCTGTTCTAATTCATAGGAATATAAGTGGGGAAATCCAATTCTCAGAATTCTGCCATTTGGAAGTAGGAAAATGTTATATATCTGGGGACAGAGTAATTCATACAGTAAGACATGTTGATGGTTGAATTAAAAGTCAGTTTTTGTTGAAGATTTATCATTCAAGAACTATTCAGTTCCATTATTATTCACTCATTTTTTTTTTAGACCCTTGTACTTTGGTGTATTGTCTCATAGGTGGAAGAGTGGTAAGGGTGGGCAATGGGGGTCAAGTGACTTGCCCAGGGTCACACAGCTGGGAAGTGGCTGAGGCCAGGTTTGAACCTAGGACCTCCTGTCTCTAGGCCTGACTCTGACTCCACTGAGCTACCCAGCTGCCCTATTCACTCATTTTTTAAATTGGGCCTGAGGAATATCAAGATAGATATCAAATAGACCCTATTCATAAGGAGAAACTAATGGAAGAAGGATAAAATATGTATACAAATAACTATTGATAGAACTGACAGTATGATAAGCTTCCTCACTGGAAAAATAACAAGGTTGGTCTATAGCATGACCTCTATGCTCCATCTATCTGAGCTCTAACTTTTTGTGTTTCCATGAAATGCAAAGGAGAAGTCCAGACAACATGCCATGAGAAATCTGGAGAAGGAATGAACATTTTCAGCTACGATGGAGATGCTTTATGGTTAGAATGGCAACTGAATTAGTCTTTGAAGGCAGAAAGGGACGTTAGCAGACAGAGGTGGAGAAGAGAGGAGTAGGAAGATAGTCTATACCAGTCATGGCAGATGGTAAGAAAATGGCCCTAAAGATGAAAGACAGTGCCATGAGACAGAAACATATGGTGGAGCCAGATTGTGAGGGGTTTTAAATGCTAGGCCTGGGAGTTTGTAGTTATTTAATCAGCAAAGGGGAAACAATGAAGATTTTTAAGTAGAGGAATAAGGTGGTCAGAAAGGACACTAGAAAATGGTTTGAATAATCAGTTGGAGATGGGGTAGCCTAGATTTGTGAAGACCATTTAGAAAGCTGGAAGGGAATAAGTTAAGTACCATGTAGAATATAGAGTTGGAGGACTGAACTGAACAACAAATATGGAATATATTTATAAGGTACTGACCCTTCCTTACTTATGGGTACTTTTATTTACTGAAAGAAATCAAATAGTTCTGAGGACCTGAAAACAATAAAGAAAATGTGCTTACCCTGTGCAAAGTACTGTGCTAAGCCCTGGGTATATAAATAGAAAAGCAAGACAATAACCTCTCTCAAAGGGCAAGTAAATGGTGCAGTGAATAGAATACTAGGCCTAGAGTTGGGAAGACTCATCTTCTTGAGTTCTAATCTGGCCTCAGACACTTACTAGCTGAGTGACCCTGGGCAGGTCAATTAATCCTGTTTGTCTCAGTTTTCTCATCTGTAAAATGAGCTGGAGAAGGAAATAGCAAATCATTCTAGTATCTTCGGCAAGAAAACTCCGATTAGTGCCACGAAGAGTCAGATAACTGGTATCAACTTAATAATAACACTTGCTCTCAGAGAGTTCCTATTCTAAAGTGGGAGATTAATCATGCGGAAAGGCCCAGTAGACCTTTGGGTGGAGCAGCAAAGTAGATAATGTCTTCTATTTAATGTCATTTTCACTGATAAAATCATATCTGTTTCTGATGTTGAGCCACTTAACAAGATCTAGTTCCCCTTATTTTATTTTTTTTTACTCTATTTCTCTTTTGCTCTTACATCACCTTCATTTCCAAAAGAGAGAAGTCCCTCAGTTAAAATTCCTTAGAGGACCTAAGTGAGAATACCTCTGCAAAGTGCAAAAGCAACTCTCATACACACAAAGCTAACTTCTAAGATGCAACCCCTGTTTGACACTCAACTCTTTGAGAATGGAGGCCTCATTTTTTTGTAAAATTTAATCTCTTTATCGCAGGTTTCAACCTGCATATCATTTCTAGCCAAGTGTCCTCTGTTAGTGGCCACCCCTAACTTCAGTCCCAGGAAGAATTCTGTCTGGCAGCATTTGTCATATGGCTTTCTCCCATGTTTCCATGATGCTGATCCCAGATTGCTTGTCAGTCTGCTTCAGAATTCTCAGAAGAAACCCTATTAGGTCTAACTACTGTTGTTAAAGAAAAACAAACTAGGCCTTCTGAGTGAAAGTCATGGAAAAGGTAGAGGGCCTATTTCTGTGTAAGCATTTCCAAAGACTAATATATGTGGAGGTAGAGAAGAGAGGTAAAGGGTGTGTGGACAGCCAAAGCAGTGGGCAAGTAGGGATTGCTCCCAAGGCGGCCCAATTAAAGGGCAATTACTCAAGATAAGAGAACCAGGTCTGTTTACACAATGAGGTTGTAAACTACTGGCCTATGGCAGGAGAACTTTGATCTTGGTGGCAAGGATCTCATTTTTTTTGGTGGCAGAGTGTGAGGAAGCAAGTGGGTTTTCAAATGAGAATATCCTTATCTTTAACTTCTGGTAACTTCTAGCTGATTCTGCCAAATATTCCTTTATGAGTGGAAATTCTCAACCCTTTCCAAAGAACCATCTAGAATAATGCAAATATTAAGAGGAGGAGGACATGGGAATGGGTAGCCAACATAAGGGAAGATAAAAGTTGGAAGTTTAAGGGGCACAGAGGAGAGGGTGGCATATCAGAACATAAACCAGGTAGCTTGGTAGGATATCTGAGGCAAAATCTAACCAGTTCTATTTGATATTTTTTAACCAGGCCCTATTTAAGGCCCTAAGTTGATAGGTCCTAAAGATACAAATGGTACAATATCTATCCTCACAGAATTTACAATTTTAGTAGAGATGATGAGGGACATGCAAATACTAACATAATGCAACAAGTCAGTTTATAATTATGTTCATGAGTGATTAAATACAGTGTCCTGAGTGATGTGAGGAAGGAAGTCAAACAGAGAAAAGGTGAGTTCAGGCCACCCCTACCCTCCCAATCAAGGAGAAGGGAGAACAATGGTTACAAAGATCTACAAAGAAATGCAAAATGGCCACAGGATAGTATCATTCCCCAAATGCACAGGTACCTCTTCAGGGCTCAGCAATATAGATGGAGTAAGGTGGTTGAGAAGGGAAAGCTGAATAGCTAAACTCTATCTCTTCCCATCCCAATCCTGTTCCCCTGGTGGTGTCAGCAAACCCCAAATTCCTTTCCTAGGAAGCTCTGCTCATTGACCTGATGTCATGAAAAATTTGCTCATCCTTTTGGTCAGACGTAATAGGATCCTTTTCCCATCCCTCACCTCTTCCTCATCTCACCAGAAAAATCAAAATTAACCGTCCTAGCACTCTGGGCAATTAGCCTATGCTCCCTGAACAAGGCTAGGTCTCAAAAATAGGCAATACTGTCTTTTTTTTTCCTCTGAGTACTTCAAGGTGCTTCCTAGAGTTGACATGACCCAAAAGTGGGTAATCCCTGTGACTCTCCCCCTACATCCTCATACCTCATGTGACAGATGAGGACTCAAACATAATAGGTTAAAATTAAGCTGTTAGCTTTCCCTTCCTACCTCCCACTTCTGCCCTCAGGAAGAAAAATCTATGCTCAGCAAGTCCAGGTGACATGAAGGAGAAGATGACACACCAGAAAATGAATGGAGGACTGAGAGGGACTTTCAAAGACTAAATATGTTTGCTGAGGTAGCATAACAGGAAGAGGAGCTTCCTCCCATTGGATAAAAGAATTCCTAACAGAAAGGCCATATAAGTACCTGAAAAGTACTGGTCTGACCTACACAATGGCCAGATGGCTTCCACCACCTTTATCCTCCTCCCCCGCCATGACATCACTTTGCTCTAAACAATCCCCCAGGGGGACAGCCCTTGCCAGAGGAAAAAATACGTCTTGCTTTTGATAAAGTGGCCTGAGATAACTACTGTACTACCTGCCTCTAGTACGTACTTCAAATAATATTATCAAGATCATTTTATGCATTACAATAAGATAACAGAATATGCTTCCTATTAGTGTGTATAGATTTTATATGCATCAAGAAAAGCTAATGTTACCTCTGATTGATAAAGGCTTAAACAGAGACACAGGAAGTTTTTAAGAGGGTGTGCTTCATAAATCCTCATTTAAAAGGTTGATTCTCAATTATTACATATGGTCCTTACACTTTCATTCTTATGGATTTTTATTACAAATGAACATCAGATCTGATTTCATTAATATGGGAAGAGTTTGAGAATGGAAACTCTCTATACTGAGGCAGATCAGCAGCTCTCTTGTAAGCTATGGTTTGGAAAATTGCTTGGGACATTGAGGGCTAGCTAATTGGGGAGTGGATAACAAGTTGTGGTGCATGATTGTGCTGTACTGTGAGAGAATGACAAACAGGTTAATTTCACACACACAAAATGGAAAGACCTACTGAATTTATGAAGAATAAAATGAGCAGTATCAAGAAAACATTATATACAGCAACAGAAATATGATTTGAAGAATGATTTGTATATGTCCTTCTCCAGAGACAGTTCCTGTTTTCAAAGAGTTTATACTTTTTTTAGGATATGATATGTTCATAGATAAGCGAATGTAAAAAAGATACCAAAAAAATACAATGTATTTGGTGGTACCTAAACAATCTAGGGACTTGGAAAAAGAGGTGATATTTAAGTTAAATCTTTAAGGCAACTAGGAATTCCAAGTAGCAGAAGAAGCAGAGATGGAAAAATCTGTAAGAGCAAGTAGGGAAGGAAGGGAAGAGCATATGAACTTATTTAGTACCAACTATGTGCCAAGCACTTTGCTAAGCATTTTTTACAAATATATCATTTGATCCTCACAATAACCCAATGAGGTAAGTTCTGTTTTTAATCTCCATTTTATAGTTGAGGAAACGGTGGCAAACAAAGGTTAAATGACTTGACCAGGGTCACATAGTATGTCTGAGGTCATATTTGAACTCAGGTCTTCCTGACACCAGGCCCAGTGATCTCTCTCCCTTGAGCCACCAAAACTGCCTCAAATTAGCAGGTTTGACTATAGTGTAAAATGCATAAAGGGGAATAATGCATAATCATCTTGGAAAAATAGAATAAGTAAAGAAACAAATGACCCTAGTAATGTAGTAGTTGATAAATCTGAAGACCCCAGCTACTGGATTAAAGATTCACTAGGGCCAGGCCATAAAAATTTCCAGAAAAATAGGATAGCAATCTGTTGGGAATTAACTTTAGATCAATACCTCATATCATAGACCAAGATTAGCTCCAAATAGATACAGGGCTTAGATATAAAAGTTCACACAAAATAAAGAAATTAGAAAAATAAAAGGAAGAAATTCCCTTTCAAATCTATAGAAAGAAAAAGAACTTGTAATTAAATAAGGATAGAGAAAATCACAGAATATAATATGAACAATTTTGATTACATCATTTTATAATTTTTGTACAAACAAAACCAACACAGCTAAGTTTAAAAGGGAAATGGGTAATTGGAGGAAAAATCTTTGCAGCAAATTTCCTTGATAAAGGTCTCATTTTTAAGACTCATAAGGAATAAATTCACATTTATAAGAAAAAAAACCAACCTTCAATTAATAAATGGTCAAAAGATATGAAAAGGCAGTTTTCAAAAGAAGAAATCCATAGTATTAACCATAGGAAAAATGCTCAAATAACTAATAGTTGTAAATTAAAGCAACTTTGAGATTCTACTTTCCATCTAATCTGATGGGAAATCAATGGAGCAAAAATCCTCAGGTCTGAAAGGGTCTTTATTGGTCAGTCCTCTGTTAAATGAATAAAAGCAAACTTTTTTTGCTTAACTAAGAATATCTATTCCAAGGATTTTACTTTTTCCTTTTCAATTGGGGAGAAGATAGGGAGATAAACACACATGTTAATTGTACATTTTAATTAATTTATTTTTTTAAAGAATGCCAAAAGCCAGAAAGCAAAGGGTTTTAAATGAATATAAAAGTATATTTTAATTGTTTTTCTAGAAAAATATCAATTCAGAAATAACAAATATATTTGAAAATAACCATCATGTGTTCAATGCTAATGCTGTAAATAATCTAACCTCCATTCCTTTCCTTCCCCTCTACTCTCTACCAATGACATGCCTGCCTCATACCACAAGGGCAGAGAAACTCTCTCTCCAGGAATATGAGCCATCATGAATGTAAAGTGTAATGAAAAATAAATCTTTAAAATGTTGTGTGAAGGTCTTTGTATTTACTCTTGTTATTCTGTATGTCTAGCTAGCAAGTTACTATTCTATTATGGTTCTTTGATATTTAACATTGGATGAAATGGTTGAATATAAATATTGAAATGTAAGCTCATCTTCTCCAGGCTTGTTGAAAGTATCTTCAGGAAAACTATAGTAGCAGACAGGATGATGAAGATATGTAATTCATTCTCTTTGTATATGACTTTGGTCCCTTCCATTTGCCCTCTCTACTTTGAGATTTTCATTCTACGTAGCCTGAGAGTTCTGACCATCTACTATGATGACATGTATGAAGAATATCGTTATTCTAGGGTCAGTTGAGTGATTAAGTAGATTGAGAGCCTAGCCTAGAGACGAGAGGTCCTGGGTTCAAAGCTGGCCTCAGACACTTCCTAGCTGTGTAACCTTGGACAAGTCACTTAACCCTCATTGCCTACCCCTTACTGCTCTTCGACTTGGAACTAATACACAGTATTGATTCTAAGATGGAAGATGACGGTTTAAAGAAAACAAACAAATATATTCTTAAATTTTTCTGGGTTGTTATGTACAAGTGACTGTAGGGAACAGTAGTCTGCGATAAAAATTCAGTTCTAATATGCTTATTTGTCAAGTTTTCAAGAATATTTTGGTGTCTGTATTTATAGTATGGAGATTTGTCATCTGTTTATGAAGGGTAGAAAACATTATTATTATGTCGTTCTGCTCTTTTTCAATAGGATCCAAATATAAAGTTATTTTCATCATCATTATTATGATTGTTATTGTGATATCAGACCCAAAGTCACACTGGTTGAGTTTACTTCACTTGATTAAATACATGTGTTTGAATTCAGGGTTTTCTAGTGCCTATAAAATCTGAGAAGGCAAAGTTTGTAGGCTTTACAATTTTCTCTTGAGACTAGAGAAAGTAGAGGAAATCTTGGGAGACCCCGCCATGAAATCCTGGATTTGGGATTGAGATTTTGAGCTTTGCTTTCAATTATCCCTCTTAACCAACTGACTAATGCTAATGCCCCTGAGTTTATATCCCATCCCCAAGTTATAAATCACTCGAATGTTTATTCCTTCTAAGCCTGATGTTAGAGGTTATCTATTTTGCTGGTGCTGGTTTATTGAACTTGAGCTCACACTAGGTGAATGTTTTCTCGAATGAATCAGGATGAGGAAATAGACCTTATTCAGTTTTTCTAACCCTTCTGCAGCCTTGATGGTGCTAAAGAATTAAGTAAGATGTTTGAATGATAGAGAAACTGAGGTCCAGAGAAAGAATAAATGAGTGGAAGTGTGGAAATATGTTTTAAAAGAGTCAAGAAGGTTATAATTAGAAGAGGACTTCTGATACTTAATCTTTTTTTTTAAATCACTAGAACTTTGAATTTAGCTAAAGAAGGCAAAATAAGTTTATTCTGATCTGGATCTCCTATCTAATTGTCCTTTTTTGACTCTAACAGCTTTATTTGAATGAGAAAGCCTGTGAAAATCTGACTAAAACCTATATGTTCTAAAATCCACTTTTAGTTTAGAATACAGGGAGGAGAGGAAAGAGACAATATATTCAAAATATGACAAGTCTCTTACATGAAGTATTAACAAATTGGTGTGATTTAAAAAATTATTATGTAGATATAGTAGGGAGTTTCTTATATACTTGGTCTTGGATTGAATATACTGGTATAATATGTAGTAGTCACTACTACAATATGTAGTAGACATGTTTGGAAGTAGGACTTCTTGAATTCAGTGTGTAAAATGAAGCAATGAAAGATACAGATTGAAGTGTGATATTATATTTCGAAAGTTGTCTTGCCCTGATTTAATTGGGTTGCTGACCCAAATAGAGACATGATGAGTGCCAGATTATAAATTGTTTGTTGAATTGAATTTGGTAATGGAATCACAATTTTATATTTATTTATTTTTTATTTTAATTCATCTCTACACTTATTTCCCAAAGAACCTTTCCTTAATCATTAGGAGCAATGTTGGCCTTTATGTGGGCCTTAGAAGATAATCTCTCTCTAAAAAAAAAAGAATAATTTTTTCCCTAGCAATTTCCATGAGGTTCACAGAGTGACCTTACCCATCTAAAAGTCCCTTTGCAACTTTCTATTAAGACAACTTGAATGACTTCTTGGCTGAGCTTATTTTGACACTTTTCTGATCAAAGGTATGGCACGACTGTTTTAATTTGTTTAGGGGGTGAGTGGTGTCTGTGAGAGAACAGGAACAGCTTTGGGGAGGTGGGAGAAAAAGTTGCAGAACAACCAGTGAGAAGGGATTTATTAACCCTCCCTAAATGCATCCTTCCCCTTGAACTTAGTACAGCTTTTGATCCACCATTCTCTCTGACTCCTGCCACCAAAAACAAATATGAACACTTTTGATCTTTGAGTGTAAATGACTCTAGGAGGCAATGATTCAATGAAGGGTCCTGGCTGTCAAAAATCACAAAATGGTATTCAATACTAAGCTAAATTAGAGGTTTGATTCATTTGTAAAAGCGAAATTCTGCTTTTACAATTATAGAAGTCAAAGAATCTACCAATAAAAACTTTGATTTCTGAATCTACAAATGATTGAATTTATTTAGATAATTGCATGGAAAAATTTACTAGAATAAGATGTAACAGATAGAGGATGGTTATGGACCATCTCCTGGGGAGCTTTGTGAGATGTGCATGCATGTCAATGGCAGCATCTCCAGACTGATTATTTTCACTAGCTGTCTCCCATTCCACCATTTGGTTTCCCTGGCTTCCCTCAAGTCCCAGCTAAAATCCCACCTACTACAAGGAGCTTCTTCCCAAACCCCCTTAATGCCAGTGCTTCCCCTTTTCTGTTGATACGCTAATTTATCCTGTGTATATCTTGCTTGTGCAACTTTTGTGTTGTCTCCCTCCTTAGACTGTGAGCAGGGATTTTGACTTTTTTTGCATCCCCAGCATTTAGCATAGTGCCTGGCAAAAAATAAACACTTAACAAATGTTTGTTGACTGATTGGCCAGTGTGTAAAACCATTGGAGCAAAAATCCTCAGTTCTGAAAGGGTCTTTATAGGTCAATCCTCTGCCAGATGCATGAATTCCCTCAACAACACTCCAGACAATTTGCATGCCAATGGCTTAGGTTCTACCTGTAAATAGGAGACTTGATACTAAAAGTTTGCATTGTCTATTTCAGCATTCCTTTCATTCCAGGAATCTAGAGCTTTTCCCAGAAAATCTTTCTCTGGTTAGGTTCACTAATTTTAGATGCTGTTGATATTTGGAGGATTTAGACAATTCAGCCCCCGAGAAAGCATTCCAAATTCAACTGGTCAGAAGACACTAGCTTTCTGCAGGAAAAATGTGTTTAGAGTAAATTCTGTTAAATCCACATATTCCATAGTCCCTTGCAGCAGAAATCAAACTATTCTAAAATAATGAAAGTCAGCTAGCATTTACTTGGTGCTTTAAAATTTACTAGGCACTTCACAAATTCATTCTGCTCTCACAACAATCCTGGGAGGTAGGTATTATCATTATCCCCATTTTACTGATGAGGAAATAGAGGCAGGCAAAGGTTAAATGGCTGGACCATATCACACACCTAGTAAGTCCTGCGGTCACATTTAAATTCAGGTCTTCCTGGTTCAGGTCTAGTCCTCTGTCCACTGTGATGCTTCTAAAATGAATTTCTAAACTCACTTCATTGACAATTGAGTAAAGGTTTAAATGAGTAGGTATTCAGTTTCTGGCCCTTTTATCCAGAGAGTAAAAAAAAAAAAGTTGAAATCGGTAGCAAAAAGATTCCTGAATTTTGATGGAATATAAGAGGAAGAAAGAGAATACAATTTACCAGAACTCCAGGGCGAGGAACAGAGTAGGAGGCAGGGTTGCTGGCTGTTGAATCCACATAGTAGCTCATCATCTTGACAAGTCCTGCATGGGAGAGAGAGAATCTATTGAACATGCACTTCTGGATGTGTGGACTGGGAACTCTCAACTTGAATTGTTAATGTTCAACAGTGAGGGAATAGTAGAGATTATCTGGTTTAAGGCTTTTTATTTTATAAATGAAGACACTGAGGGCCAGGGTTATTTAGCAAAGGTCTCACATAAGAATAAGTATTTATTAAGCTCCTCCTATGTTCTACGCACTATGTTTAACTTTGCAAATGCTATCTCACTGGATCCTCACAACTCCATAAGATAGGTAAAGCTAAGTGCTATTATCATCTCTGTTTTACAACTGAGGAAACTGAGACAGACAGAAGTTAAGTGACTTGCCCAGGGTGACATATTTAGTAAGCGTCTGAGGTCAGATGCTTTACCCACTGTGTCTCCTAGGCTTCTCACAGCTACCAATTGGAATCTGAATCCATAGACTTTTACCTTCTATGACGTTGCATTCTGATTATCAACAAACATTCATTCACTGAGCATTTGCTGGATATAAAGTACTCTCCTGGGTAATGAATATACAAAGAGATAGAAAATATACTCTATCTTCTAAGAATTCTCAGACCATTTGACAAGGGAAAGCTTCCAACTTAATTCAATTCTATTTAGTTTAGTAAACATTTATGAAGTGCCTATGTGTAACATGCCAGTGGTGTTCTCTGGGAGAGGCATCAGGTAAGAGATAGTGTGGTATAATGTGATATATAGAGTACCAGCCTTGGAATCAAGAACACCTGGGTTTGAGTTCTGCCTCTCAACATACTATATAACCATGGGCAAATCACTTAAGTTCTCCATTTATTATTTAGTCATTTCAATTGTGCCCCACTTTATTTGGCTTTTGGGAGGTAAAAATACTAGAATGTTTTATTATTTCCTTCTCCAGCTCATTTTACAGAGGAAGAAATCGAGTCAAACAGTATTAAGTGACTTTCCCAGGGTTATAGAATGTTGTTTAGTCATGTCCAACTCTTTGTGACCCTGGGGACCATCATGCACCTATACTATCCACTGGGTTTTTCTTGGCAGAGATACTGGAGTGGCTTGCCATTCCTTCTCTAGTGGATTAAGGCAAACAGAGGTTAATTCTAGATTTGAACTCAGGTGTTCCCGTCTCCAAGCCCAGTGCTATATCTACTGAGTCATTTAGCTGCCTCGTGTTCTCCATGCTTCCAGATAACTCTCTAAGACCATACGTTACAAATGGATTTCCAGTTGGCTTTGGTGGAGGAAGTTTCTGCAATAGGCAGACTCCAGGTCTATGAAATCATAGATCTAGACCTTCCCCAACTACCACCTTTAAAATCTGTGAAAAGTAAAAAAGAAATCCTTCATCACACTGGTGAAGAACTTTATGGAGTATTTTTGGAATAATACAGAGAACAACTACACAGGATGAGAAGTGAGATTGTGAAAAGAATTCTAGATTTGTCATCAGAGAAAGTGGTTTGAAACTCTTCCTCTGCTATTTATGAAGTTTTGGATAAATCATTTAATTTCTTTGGTCTTCATTGTATCCTTCTCTGTGAAATGAAAAGATTGAACTTAATGGTCTCCAAAGTCCCTTCTATCTCTAAATATGTATTTGAGTGATAGGAGAGTTAGAGGGAGTGCCTACATTGATGGTTGGCAGATCTTTCAACATATTAAAATGCACACATGATCCTGCACTGGGGACTGGAGACTCACAAACATAAAAAGAAAACCCAAGGTGGTGCCCAATGAGCCCTTGTACACAAGTGCTCGAGTTTGGAGGAAGGAATGACCCCTGAAGGCTTGTATACAAAAAAGGAGCCCTACCTAGGAAAGAGGTAGAAATTGAGTTGGGACCCAGATGAAATGTAAGCTCTAAGGAAGCAGACAGGGACCCTTATTTAAAGGATTAGAGATTTTTGCTGGGGTTGGAGCAGGATGAGAGAGAAAGGGTAAGAACATTAAGGAACAGTTATTATCTAAGAGAGCTTATTTAAAAAAATTTTTATTAGTTTTAATGCATAAGGAATAAGGTATTCTGATTGATTTAATTATCTTGCTGGGGATTAATAAAAAACCTTTTTCATTTGTTTGTTTCACTCATTGCTGTTGTTTCTTTCTAAAATGCATTAGCTCCATTTCCTGCCATACTAGTACACTGAATATAAAGATTTCTTTGATGTTACATCATCCATCAGTTTCTCAGGTTTATTATTGATTCTAACCATTCTAACCATTCATTCTAGCCAAAATTAAAACATTCTATAAGAAGCTTTTCCTTTTCCCCTTTTAATGCCTTTCCCTTATCAGCTATCTCCTTTACCCTGCATATATTTTATTTGTACATGGTTCTTTGTATATGGTCAGGTACCAGCAATTTATCCTGCCCAAAGCTTGTTTGTATGTTGTCGCCACCCATTAGACTGTGAGTTGCTCCAGAGCAGGAATCATCTTTGCCTTCCTTTTGATTCCCAGCCCTTGTTACTCTCCCTTACACATAGTAGACACTTTAGAAATGCTTGTTGATCTGACTTGATATCTCCTTCAAATTAGTCACCTAGTAGCTAGCTGTCAATCTCTTCTTCCTGAATGTTTCATTGTAATTCTTAAGGGACTATTGACTGCATTTGACAACAAATAATAACAGGAGACAGGTATATGTAAAGTATACAAAATGCTTCATGTTCCTCCTATCATGATATCCTCATACCATCTCTGTGAGATGAGAACTTCATATAATATGTCTTATTTTACAAATGAGGAAACATGTTCAAATATCTCTCTGGCAATTACTAGCTATGCAACTATAGACATACAAGAAACCTCTCTAAGCCTCAGTATACTTGTCTGTAAAATAGGAACAATACCCACAGTACCTAATACATAGGGTTGATGTGAGAATTAAATGAGGTATGTAAAGTATGTAAAGCACTTTGCACACCACTAGTAGGTCTCTACCCTCAAGAGGTAGAAGAAAGAGGAAATGAATTCATGTACAAAAATATTGATTGCAGCTCTTTTGGTGGTAGCAATGACCTGGAAACTCCCATGAACAACTGAGAATGAATGAATAATTAAGGTATATGTATGAATGCGATAGGATATTATTGTGCTATAAGAAATGATGAAAAGCATGATTTCAGAGAAACCTGGGAAGACTTGTATGAACTGAGGCATAATGAAATGAAATGAACTAAGATGACAATTTCTATAGTAAAAGCAATTCTGTAAAAATAAATAACTTTGAAATACTTAAGAACTGTGGTAAAAACAATGATTCTATCCTAAATCCAAAGGGCTTATGATAAAACATGCTATTTACCTCCTAGCAGAGAGGTGATGGACTTGGTGCATTGGAAAATATAATTCTTGGAAATGACCAAAGGATAAATTTGCTTTGCTTGATTATGCATATTTTTGTTCTAAGGATTTCCTTTTCCTTTTCCTTTAGTGAGTGGCAAAGGAGATGGAAGAGAGAGAATATAGATTTTTGTTAACTGGGAAAAAATCATTTAAATTTTTAAAAGAATATTAAAAAAGAAAAATAATAAAGCACTTTGATTATTTAAAGTACAAATAAATATCACCCTTTCTCCCTCCTTCTGATTCTTATTTTCTCCTCTGCTTCTTCTTTTCCTCCTTCATTTTCTTTCTCTCTATCCTTCTTGTAATTGTGATCCTCCTCCTCCTTCTTCCTCTTTTTCCTCCTCCTCTTTCTGTTCCTTCTTCTTCTCCTCTACAAATGGCCACATAGCCCAATGCCACATGGCAACAATAAAAGTTGCCATATTTTTCAAAGAAATAAGCTATATTGACAGATAAGAAGGAAATATTCACTTGCACTATGTAAAATAGATATTTCATAGTATTGAAGATATTGACATACTAAGTTTGTTAGACAGGATTGAATAACTAGAGACCTGAAAATATATCCTAGAAATTTAATTTTTTTTAAATTTATTGCTGAATCTATGATATCAGCTTCATTTTCTTGTGATTTGAATTTTTAAATATTCCACTACCTAGTAGTAATTAGAATAATATATTAAGAAAGATTTTGATCATCTTTTCCCAGAATTTATGAATGGTCTGAATTTGGTCCCACTTCAAGATTCAGGGAGAGACTTTAGGACCTCTAAGACCCCTTCCAGATAATATATTCCCTACTTTCATCCTAAAAATCATAGGATTCGGGGCTGAAAGGAAATATGTATATACCATCTAAGCCAACTCTTCCCTCCTACAGGTGAAGAAACAGAACAACTCTAAGTGACTTGTCAAAGTAGTAAATGGAAAGCTCTGATACAAATCCAATGACCTTTCTCCTATGTGACAAAAGCTAAGGGAGAAATTACCTACCCATCATTTCTGTCCAAGTCTAAGAGTTTGTTCTATCCTTGTTTGTTTGGACTGTGTAGAAAGAAACCTGGTATGTGCCAGGCACTGTGGCTAAGCACTTTTTTTTTAACAAATATGTTCTCATTTGAGCCTCATAACAACCTTGAAGTTTGCGCTATTATTATCCCCATTTTACAGGTGACTTGTTTGCATCACAGTTGATGTGTTTGAGGTCAAAATTGAATTCAAGTTTTCTTGACTCTGTACCCAGTGCCCTGTCTACTACACCACCAGCAGCAGTCTATTGGTATAGAATTCACAAGATCAGTTCTGTGGAGAGTATTGTGAACTTTCTAATTCAGGTTGTTCAGATGCACAATTGGCCAGTTTTCCATAAGATAATTCATACCTTTTATAGCTGTCCAAAGGAGTGAGCCAAGAAGTTCCTTTTTGGAGGCTTGGTATCCATAGAGGGTTTTTTTTACTCCCTATTTTGTGGAGTTTGCTCAACCCTTCCTATAATCAGCTCTAAAGAAAGTACTCACAGACCTCTAAGTCAACGTGGGCCACAGAAAAAATCTATGGCCACAGTCATGTAGTCATCAGACCAGATCTCCTCAGTTCCCTATTAATATTATATAATATCAATTATATGTATATTATTACATATGCATAAAACATTATTTTATATGCATAAAATATAATAATAATATAAAGGGACCTTTCTTCTCTGCAGAGTGCCCTGGGAGAAAGGTCCTTACTGGCAGCCATATTCAGATGCCCAATTGTGGCTTCAGAGACCCTTGGTCTGCCTGCCAGACTGCACTCCTCCTCATGGAAATGTACTTAGAAAAATGTTTGGAAGAAATATGTTTTCTTTTTCCAACTGACAGTGTGAGGGAGGAAACCCCAGGCCCAACATATGGTGCATTCCGTGCTGTGCTAGGTTCTTGAAGCTATATTCTATATGAGTGACATATCCCTTGAGGAAAAGCCCTTTGCCCAGGGAGGAAACCCAAAAGAGGGAGTTGCCAGAGCTCTCAAGGGCTCTCATCTCAGGAAATAACTCTGGGACAGAAATGGATTACTGCTTTATTATTTTTTTGAAAAAAAGCATACCCTTTCACCATTTGTAGATTGTGACACAGACCAGCTGCCACGGGCTTGCAGAAGCAGGCAACAGGGGCATTCAAAACTTTCTTGGCTTATGAAATAAAGCTCCCACCTGAAAATGATATAACTATTATCTAAATGCATTCTTAGAGCCAGAGAATCACATTATGTTAGAGCTGAGGGGGACCCTAGAGCTCCTCTGGTCTGGCGTCATAGAGGAAAAAATTGAGCCTGAGAGAGAGGAAGTGATTTGCCCAACATCACAATCAGGAAGTGGCAGAGATGGACCCAGTTCCTCTGACTTTCCTGGCTCTCTAATCTCATAGCATTTAAAATCTAGAAATTGTGTGCCATTAAGTCAATGCCCTTGAAATGGAAGTCAAAAAACCTGCTTAGATATAAAAATAGACATCATGAAGGATGAGTGGCAAACTTAAGTGGCAACATATACACAATTCATGCCTGTATTTCATTAAATAATCAAGTATATAATCCCGTGGCACCAATATGGGAGATCACACCAAGTGGAAATCCATTTGGGTTGTCCACGCTAGTCAAAGGAGCTAAAAGTTTTCGACTCTGGGTGCAAATCCACTACAAATAATAATATCCCATGTCTATCCATTTCTAAATGAAAATGTGATTGTATTTTTAATATTTTATAATATTAAACAGTTTCCAAAGTAAATTTCCATGTATGTCATTCAATGCTTAACAACAACTCTGTGAGGCCAGCAGAGCCAGGATTATCTGCATTCCCCCATGAGTTTGACAGAATTTGTAATTTGCTCAAAGTAAATCTCAGGCAGAACCAGACTAAGTCTGAGTGTTACTGATTCCCACTCTAGGGTTCTTACCATTCAACTGTAGCAATGACATAAAGGTGTATATAGAACTCTGCTGAGAGTAAGAGGTCAAATCATGAAGCTGGTGACATTGTGAAGGTGCAGCCTTGAGCCTCCAAAACTAACATTAGCGTTGATCTTTGACAATCTTCTTTCTCTGGGCCTCAAATTTCTCATCTGTAAAGTGTTTGGTGACTAGCTTTCTATGCTTGTGTTTCATATCCACCTTCAGACAAGTGACTTAAGGTTTAGTCAATTGACTAACAGTTCCCTTCACCCATTTCTCATCAGGAAACTTATTTATTTCAGGCTGAATATAAAGTCAAGGGGATTGGAAGGACTGGAGATTGAGAAAGAGAGAGAGACAGAGAGACAGAGAGAGAGAGAGAGAGAGAGAGAGAGAGAGACAGAGACAGAGAGAGACAGAGACAGACAGAGACAGAGACAGACAGAGAGAGACAGAGAGACAGAGACAGAGAGACAGAGAGAGACAGGAAGTCCTGGTCTTCCTATCTCCAAGAAAGAGATAAGTTCCTTATAAGAGCTAGAGGCCAATTCACGTCAGTCCTGGGAGCTCTAGCACCTGTAGGTTGATGTTTATTTTCCCATTAGTTCAAGGATGTCTGTTCTGTGATAAAAGTTCTTGGGGACTATTCCTGGTACATGTTAAGTATGGTAAGAAGTAAAAAATACAATATTTTAAACACTAATTAATCAATCATTTTTGCTAGCTCACCAATAAAGCAAAGGTTTTGAGGATAGGGTCATAAATGTAGGAACTACTCAATAACCATTAATTGCTTGATAATTGAATGAACTACTACTAATAGTTCTTTGATACTTTAATATATAATATGGGGCATATGGGAAACAGAAAAGACTGTGGTGCAAAATGCAGATGATATATTATTTTTTCCTAAAAGCTGCAAAATTCAGATTGGCATACAATTATGTTTCCTTCTAATCTCCAGTGATTTGAAATTCCAATGAGCAATTTAACCAAAGACTCAGAGAAAGCCACTTGCTTCAGCCTGGGAAATAGAAAGGAAAAAATGTGGTCACAAAGACCAACACATCCAAGGAACCTTGTCCAAATTAGAAGTACCTTTGCCATTACTAAAAGCTCAGTTGGCCCAAATCTAGCCCAGAAATATCATTTGTTCCTTTGAAATTGGAGCTGGAATGCTTTCATTTTATAGATCAGGAAAATGAGGTCCAGAAAGCAACATGACAGGAAGCCTCTTTTAGTGGAATGAGGACTGGACCTAAAGTTAGGAGAGATATAGGTTCAAATATCACTCTGAAGTTTCTTATCTGTTCAACCGTGGATATGTTATTTAATTTCTATGAGTCTCACCAATCTCACAACATTAAACACTGTGACATTAAAATGCTATATAAAATGTCGCTTATTAATAGAGATAGAATTTGAATCCAGATTCTTAGGTTCTAGGATGAGTACTCTTTCCATGAATAATAAAAGAAAGAAAACTAATAATTTGATATATAATGATTTAAGTTTTGCAAAATGGTTAATATTTACTATTTCATTTTATAACTCTATGAGGAGGATACTATCATTATCTCATATGAATAAAGAAGTATCAGAGATGTTAAATTACTTGTCCAGAGTTGCACAACCCGTGTCTACCTCTATTAGTTGTGTAATTAGTTAGGATTGGACTTTATAGCAAAGTAATTAAGGGGCTATAATTTTATTTCCTTTCATAAGCTATTGAAGTTCTTCTGAAGCAGTAAGTATTTGGCTGGATGAAGCTACATGTGAGATAGACAACTGATGAAAAAATTACAACACATATAAGTATCTAAATAAATTGAGAGGGTGAAACTCTCTTGGACAAACAGAAGTGGACATATGTGAATATCTGTGTGAGCTTTGAGGTTGGTTTAATAATTCCTAAAAACATTTGGTGGACTTTGCGATGGGTGTTTAAGCATATCCCCTCTTAATGTTGTTAATTGGTTCTGGAAAAAAAAAAAAGATGATTTTAAGTAAACAAAGAACAGTTTGTTCCATGTGAGCAATGCTGTGAACATTATAAATGGGCAATCAGCCGAACATTGTTACCATGGGGTTTGGCAACCTTTCAGTGGGGTTTGGTTATACTGGATTAACAATGTTATTGTGAAGAAAAAAAAATTAGCATTAGTCAATCAGCTTCATTCAAGGTAAGCCTGTACTCTACCAGTGCTCCCTTCCTATGACCCTATTCTACCAGGAATTACATGGTACACGCCACGTAAGTAGCCAAAGAGCCATTGCTGGGAAATGAAGCCAGGAAGTAGATTGAACTAGGTACCTCTCACTCTTGATCTCCCTTCATAAGGGGTTACCATGTGGTAACTTTTCAGTAGGTAGAAAGGCAAGTAGGCTTTTCCTTAATCTCTTTCATTTGAACAAGAAATCTCTCTATTGGAAATCTATTTTTGAATAGACCTTTAGACCAATTAATGCCTCAGCTTTATCTCTTTCCACTGTTACTTCTCTCTTTACCACCCATCCCCATTTGAACAAGTGACCTAAAAATCAGGTAAATTTATTTTCCGATTCTCAAAATAACTTCATCCTCTAATAATACATGATACTTTCTAATGTCAGATTTGCTATTGTTCACATGATATCGATCCAGTGCCAATTAAATCTCAAGCTCAATTAGTAACTCGGATACTTAAAGCTCCCCCAGGAGCAGAACAATGTGAGAGTATTAAATGTTTGAAGTTTAGAGTTGGAAGGGACCTTAGAGATCCAGTCCTTTTATATGATACACTGTTATACTTTTTAAAGCCCTGTCTAATACTAGGATACTTTCTCAAAAAATAAGTGTTTGAGGTTTATGGGAAGCAGATTGTGACTCAATAGAAGGAAGAATTAAGTTCCTAATAACTAAAGGCATCTGAAAATTAAATAATCTGTCTCATGAGGTAGAAAATTCTCCAAAGAGTATGACCATTTGCCAAAGATAATGCAGAGAAGACGTGTGTATGAAGTAGACAGTTATAATACATTACTTCAATCTTTCCCTACTCTAAGATTCTGTGATGTTAAATTTTTGTATCAGAAGCTTGAAATTTATTGAGATATCTTTGAATATTCCTCTTTATTTCTTATTAATTTGTGACTAAAACTACCCCACCCCAAATTATTTTGGATTCTGGAAACTGCTTTTTAGGAAGTCAAAGCATGTACTCAGTTAAGTACAGAAGGGAGATACTGGATCATATAAGAAAATATTTGCATTGATCTTGAAGCCATCAAGGATGGAGGCAAGAATGTCAGTCCTTAGCACTGAAAACTAACCTGAAATCAGCAATTTGTTTCATCTAGTCAGTTCGGACTGCTTCCCTTCTGCCTCCCCTCTCTCTGAGCCCTTGTTTGGAATGTACCCCTTCCTTATCACTTCCTGCTAAATTCTTCCTTCCTTCACAGATCAGCTCCAAAATGAAGTCTTCGCTGATCTTTCCAGCTGAAAACGGTCTTAAGTCCTTAAGTTTCTTTAGACAGTCTTTCTGGATTTCCTTTTTTGTCAATATCGCACCACATATTTTCTTGCTATACTCCCCCTTGCCCCAGGAAAATGGCAGCACCTTGAGGACAGGGATTGTATGTTTTTTTTTTCTTTTTTAACTTTTGTATCCACAATATGCAACAGAGAACTAAAGTGCTTTGCATCTACTAGCCTTAACTCAATAACCACTTCTAAATGGCAAAGGGCTAAAAGTGGATTTCAGTCAATGACAAAAATGATTCCATAGTCTATCTTTCAAATAGTACCCCTAAAGTCCTCCTGATAGCTCTAGGGAAGATTCATTCATATTTGCCTCATCATCACAGCACAAAGCACAGTATTTTGCCCCTTGTAGAAGCTCAGTTTTTGTTTTTTTTAATGAGTAGATGAATGAATGAATTTAGTTTTTGCTTCTTTGTTTTTAACCTTTACTTTCTTTCTGTCTTAGAATCAATACTAAATTTTGGTTCCAAGGCAGAAGACTGGTAACTGGTTGGCATTGGGGTTGAAGAATTTGTCCAGGATCACACAGCTACAAAGTGTCTGAGGCTTTGAACCCAGGACCTCCCATCTACATCCTGGCTCTCTATCCACTGAGCCATCTAGCTGCCCCTGAATTTAGGTTTAAGGGATGGTTTTAAGAGCTCATTCACCCATTTTTCACAATCAAGAATGTTAGCTACAGTATGACCTTTGGTTAGCTTCTTGATCAAATCTAAATAATGGATAAACTTTAAGACTGAAAATACCACAGAATTTTTGCAGCCAAAAAAGTCCCCAGAGAGCATGAGAATTTAAATAATTGTTATTTTCAGTCTTTTAGTGTGTTTAGGGTGTGGCATTCAACACTAAATTTAGATATGGCCCCAACTCTTAAGGAGACTGGAGACACAATGAAGAAGTTATGAATACAGAGACATGCTGACAAAACCATTAAAAAAAATATGGACAATGTCACTCTAAATGGAATAATTGAGCATCTTGGAACCAAAAGTCCCTAAATGCTTTGATCTTCCCCATATTCTTGTGTTATATTGAATTCTTATTCTCAGAAGGAAGACTCATTCATTTTACAGTCATATGTTCACAGATTTAGAACCAGAAGTGCCATCAGAAGTTATTCTGCCCCTCATTTTAGAGACCCAGAGAAGGCAAGTAACTTTGCTAAGGTTACACAGGTTCTAAGTAGCAGAGTCAGGATTAGAACCCAATCCAGTATTCTTTGTGCTGTCACCATGCTGTCCTGACTCTTGAGTTTTGTGTTAACTATACAGGTTGAAATTGTTACTCCACACTGATGAAAAGATGAGCATGATACTGGAAAGGGACTTGGGAGAATCATAGGATTTTAGAACTATAAGAGATTTTTCTAATTTTTTTAATACTGAATTTAACAAACATCAGCAAACACAATCCCTTCAGTATGCAAAGAGTACAAAGAGAATTGGGTATGAAACTGAATTTCTATTACCTAGGCTGTTTTTAAGCTATGTTCAATTTATTACAATAGTATTGAGGCTGCTCACCTTGTCTAAACACTTCATTGTTGTGGTTTTATTGCATCACTCCCTATCTCCACTCCGAAGATTTCCCTATACATAATAGAAGTCTTCCTTTGTAATAAAAGATAGCAAAAAATTTACATATTTTCCAAGTCTGAAAATAAATGCAATAAAATAGCCAGCACTAATATAGCACTTTAAGGTTTGCAAAGTTTTCTCATAACATTTTTACAATAACCCTAGGTGGATAGGTGTTGTTAAGAGAATTGAAGGAGACAGAGGGTAAGTGATTTGCCCAAGGTCATACAGCTAGTGTCTGAGGCCATATATAATAATTATAATAACTATGATTTATATAGTGCCTACTATGTGTCAAACACCATACTAAGTACTTTTCAAAATATCATCTCATTTCATCTTCACAATAACCCTGGAAGATAGTTGCTGTTATTTTTCCCATTTTACAAATGAGCAAACTGAGTCAAACAGAGGTGAAGTGATTACTTTAAGGTCATATAGCTAGGAAGTATTTGAGGTCATATTTGAACTCATGTCTTCCTAACATCCAAGTCCTGTGCTCTAGTTCCACCACATTGTCTCATTCTTTATTACCTAGTACTTAAAGAGATTACAGAGGATCGTTTTATCCTTATTTTACAGAGAGAGAAACTGAGACTTAGAGATTAAATGACTTTTTTCAAAGTAATGGAATAGCCTGGACTAGAATCCAGGTGTCCTGTTTCCCCAGTCTCTTTATATTTTACTTCCTAGTGCAATGGTACTTAGGTATTCACTAAATGGTCCCTTACCTACACCCTCACACAGAGCAGTTCTCCATTATCCAAGGATACCTAACCTGATTTCATAGAATAGGTATCATTCATGTCTGCACTATAATCCCAGGTATATGCAACAAACTCTGAGATCAATCCTTTGTCTAAGGGTTAGGAATCAACTTATTATTCAAGATTGCACAACAGAAGTGGGAAAACATTGCCACTTCCTGAGACAGATGCCTCTTTAGCAATTTGACATAAATATAAAGAACTAGCAAGTCTCCAAGAGAAGATTGACAGAATTATAATTTTCTTTATCATATTTAATATCAACCAGGAATTCTTTAGGAAATTTTCTGTTGATACAGAGAAATCAAAGGACAACTGAATAGAGTTCAACCATGATGATGACTCCTTTTTTGAGCTACTACTATTATTCTCCAGGAATGTCTACCCCATGACATCTGTAGGCTTTCAGAACAAACTCTGAAACTGGAGTTTTTGGCAATAAACACAGGAACTTTTTTTTAATGGATTGGAGGGACAGAGAAGGGAAAGGAATTTCTGGGGGCCACCTATGAAAAAGAGGCTCTCTGGCGAGGAAGCAGAGACTACTGGGGACAGGGCCACAATAATATGGAAAATCTTCAATAGTTTGATGCTTAAGGTCAGTGACTATCTTATTTTATCATCTGGGTTTCTCCAGAACCTTGTGTGGTCCCTTCCATGAAGTCTAAGCCTGATCAGTATGTTGTATTGAATTGAATCAAAATGGAATGAAAATGAAGTTGAACTTAAAAGTGAACAGAAGCTTGATTTTTATTTGGTGAAATTTCAAGTTGTGTCTTTGGTCTTTGGAGCAATAAAATAATATTTTAGCTTCATTATCTTCATCTAAAAATGAATTAGATTAGATGATCTCTAGGCTGTCTTCCTATTAAAAATCATATAATTTTATGAATATTAAAACTATAATAGTATATTATAATAGTATATTAATGAATAAATGATAATGTTTTCCTATTACTTCTAGAATCTAATATAAACTCCCCTCTTTGGCTTTTTAAGCTCTTCATGATCTGTGTTCTTCTTGTCTTTCTAGCCTTTTTACATATTACACTCCTTTTACTCTAAGGTCCAATCCTACTGACCCTTGTTGTTGTTTTTCAGTCACGTCCAACTCTTTGTGACCCCACTTGAGGTTTTCTTGGCAGAGATACTGGAGTGGTTTGCCATTTCCTTCCTCAGCTCATCTTATAGATGAGGAAACTGAAGCAAACTTGCTGAAATCACATAGCTAGTAAGTATCTGAGGCCAGACTTGAACTCTCAAATATGAGCTTTCCTCACTTCAGTCCTGGTACTCTATCCACTGTACCACCTAGCTGCCCCTCATTCTGACCTACTTGTTCCTTTTATAAAACAGTCCATCTCTAGCTTTTGCCCTTGCTATTCTCCATGCCTGGAATGCTCTCCCTCCTAATCTCTACTTCTTAGAATCATCAGTTTCCTTTAAAATTCAGAAAAAAAGGCAACTTTGGCATGAGAGTTTTCTCAGACCTTCCTTTCTCCCTCAACTTCAAGTTAGTAACTTCTCCTTTAAAGTTACATGGCATGTACTTTGTACCTATGTATATGTGTGTCATATAGACATGTATGTACAGGTTGTCCCCTCTCCCCTGTTAGAATATAAGTTCCTTGAGGGCATGAACTGTTTTTGCTGTTTCACCAATGCTTGGGATACTACCTGGTTCATAGTGACTGCTCAGGAAATGCTTATTGATTAATTGATATTACTTTGCTGTTTAGTAATTCAAAAGTCACATGCCAACTAAAAGATAGCCAAGGACTTTTCTGGGTTTACTCTTCTTCCTGAGAGTCTCTAGTTACGGCTCTCTGACCTCTTATCTAGACTAAGCAACCCTCCCTCAATTGGTTTAGCCAAGTTTTGTTGATAATAATTAGCCTTACAAGCTTCTCTATTTTAAATAACTTGAATGATGGGGTTTTCCACGCTACCACTTCCCTTGGGAAAACCGTATAACAGTTCTTCCTGTTAAAGATATTTTATTGACATTTGACCTAAAAATTGGCTTCTTTCTGTTCATTCCTTTGCTTACTGTGATCTTGGTTCATTACACATTTCTTCTCCCTCTAAATTCTTGGCATATCCCCATTTTTTTGAGGGAGATTGGCTTATTCAACTCCAACATTCTCATCATCTTCCTAAAAAAGGAAATTGGCTCTTCCCTGATTGGGGAAAGATTATGAACTCAAAATGAGGAGACTTGAGATCAAGCCCTGACTGTGCCGCCTAAGAGCCATGTGATCTCAAGCAACTTATTTTACCTCTCTGGTCTTACTGCCCCCACTACAAAATGAGAGTTCTTGACTAGCTTGTCTATAAGATTCCTCTCAACTTTCGAAATCCTTGCCTCTGATTTTACCATAGCTTTCACTGAGCTCCTTTGACTCTATAGTACGTACAGTCTTGTATGATGGCATTAGCTTTTAGTTATATATTAATTTTATTGTTAACTATTATCGCCTTGTGCATGAATGTCATCCCTCCAACTATATGATAAACTTATGGGAGGTATGGAGGGAGAAACATCTGCTTCCTTTTCTATTCCCAAAAGAGCACCTTGTACAAGGCAAGGTAAGGCAATTGGTGTTCAATAAGTATTCATTAACTGATTTACAAATGGATTATGCTCAGTAAATAATTTTTGATGGATTAGTAGGATGAATTAGTCTTTCCTCCTTCAATGAACCAGATCTCTTCAGCAAAATTAACATGTTTCTGACAAAAAATGTTAAAAGACCAAATGTACTATCACAGAACTTCAATGAAAAGTTCTGTGTCTCCATGTTGGAATGAATAGGAAAGAGGAAAAAAACATTTATTAAGCACCTACTTTGTGTCAGAAACAATGCCAAGTACCTTACAAATATTATTTCATGTGATCCTTACAATAACCCTGGCAGTAGGTGCTGTTATAATCCCCATTTTCCAGTTGAGGAAATTGGGACAAATAGAAATTAAGTTACTTTGCCCAGGGTCACACTGAATGTCTGATGTCAGGTTTTAATATGGGTCTTGCTGGATCCAGGACCAGTGCTCTATTTATTATACCAACTAGGAACTGTTTCATAATGATTCATAAAGTATGGCGACCACTGGAGAAAATGATGTATAAAATTTTGTAACTCCAGGAATAAAGAAGACCATCCTCAATTAGACGAAGTCTTTTGGGAGTCCAGTTTGATGCCCAGAGAAAACTTGAAGTTTAAAACTTGTATTGAGAAAGTATACCTTGCTTTAATGGTACAGTCTTCTAAAAGAGGCATTGTATTCTTCACCCAAGAATCAACCCTGGGAGATAGGTGCTGTTATTATCCCCATTTTACAGTTGAAGTAACTGAGGCAAACAGATGGCTCAGTGGATAGAGAACTGGGCCTGGAATCAGGAAGAAAAGTTCAAATCATCTTAGACACTCACTAACTATGTAACCTAAGGCAATTCACTTAAGCTGTCTAATCCACTGGAGAAGGAAATGGAAAAGGATCCGAGCATCTTTCAAAAAAAACAAAACACTAATATAGGATCACAAAGAGTTGGATATGACTAACAACAACCAACGTCACATAGTAAGTATCTTAGGCTGGATTTAAACTCAGGTTTCCTGTCTCCTGGACCAGCACTCTGTCTATCCACTGTATCACTTGGTTGCCTTAAATGCTAATCTCTTTTTGCTCTGGGCATGTTTCTAAAACTATGAATTGTAGAGACAGTGCTGAGCTAAGTTAGTAGGTAGAATTATCTCATCTGGGAGCTGCCCAGACCAATGAAATCACATATCTGGTCTATATCCCCTTTGAACAGTTTGAGAGGAAGAGGAGAGTGAATAATGGTGAAAGAAATAATTCTGTATCTTCCTGTAGAACCTGTCTTCCTGTCCCAGCTTATTCATAATTAGAGGAATAGAGAAGACCCATTCATCCTTTTTCCAAATCATTGAGAGCCCCAACAGAGGTTTTAGGTATAATAAAAATGGTACCACACCTGAAATCTGTGGATAAGGGTAATAACCATGGCATCTCACCCACCAAGTAACTTCATTAAGAGAGAAATGAGAGATTTGAACATTGGGGAGCAGATGTGACTAGCCAAAGTAGTCACTGCAGTCACTAGAATCCTGAATATTTGCTGATTGCCATCAGAAATCATTGGTGAAAAATGAAAAATCTGACTTTGAGATTCAAAAAGAAGTGGTTTTTTGAGAAAGATTTATGTATTTACTAAAAAAAAAGAGATAATGAGCACTGGAGTTCTCAGGAAGGAATTATGTGTGACCATTAAGGGCTCTAAGTCTGGCAAAGGGGAGAAATCTGACCTTAATTAACTCTCCTTTTTCTTAAACCCAAGTTTCTCTCTCTATCCTACTTAAAATCCATACTACACTGTTTCATTCTCTCAACAAATATTTATGGACTTCCTACTATATTATATATTAGGCACCATGGTTGGCACTCCTGAAGGAGAGAAACCTTCCCTTCAAGGAATTTTCCTTCTAGTTTAGATATTTTGGTCATTTACTTATGAAATCACATATATGGCAAGTTTAGGTATTTCAGTCATTTGCTTATGTATCACATGTATTGGTAATCAAAATATGTAAATCATCCTAAGAATTGAGAATTATAATATCTAACATGACGATGTGTAAGGAAAAATAAAAGTGCCACAAGTAAGCTGAAAAAAAAAGGGAGGGAGCAAATCAGAACATAATTAGTGTGCCATATGGCAGAGGAGGAAAGTTTTTTCACTAGCTTGAGAGTTCATGCAGCAGTTTGCTTAGAGAAACATAACTGAATGTATAGAAGGGTTCTATACAGAGAGATGGTATTCCAACAACAGGTGCTTCTTTCAGCAGGCTATTGGGAAATAAAGGAGAATGTCCCATCAATGTACTACACCAGGCAAGGTGAAGGAAAGGGCTGTGTGATGGAAAGGAGCTACTAATTAGAAATCAAGCTCAGTTCTTTGCACCTTCAAAAATTTTTCCACTATAAGAGTCGATCATTCCTACTTTACCAAAACAAAATATTTAAGACCTGGCATGTGTATTTTGGGGTTTTTAACATGTTATATCTGTTCTTTTATTTATTTTCACAGTCTTCATGAAATAGATAAGGTCAGTGATTTCACTGACATAGAGAATTCTCAAGGCAAGCCCCTTTATCAATGCAATTCAGTGCTTTTCTCTGTAATTTCTACACTCAGAAAGCATTACCTAGATCAATAAGAAGTTAAATGACTTGCCCAGAGTCACACAGCCAGGATGTATCAGAAGCAGAATTTAAACCCAAGTCTACCTGATTCCATGATAGATGATAGAATCTATCCACTATTCTATCATAAGCAGATGAGATGCATATTAATGTTCACATTTCAGAGACATCAGCATCATAGAAATAGTGAGAGGTAAAAACCAGCTGGCATGAATCCCAGCTCGTATTCTTTCTTTGACGAGGCCATACAGCCATCATCTTTTAGATAATTATTCAGACAGTTCAATTTGGTCAGTGTTTCCTCCCCACCTACTAAGGTTCCAGGCTGCCAGAGGTGTAACGGCCCTATCCTTATTCACCTTAATCTCTGCCTCCCCTCCACACCCAGCCAGAGCATTTGTGGGGAAGAACTTAGGTCCCAGAGAGACCTTTCCTGTTAGGATTCTGATTTTGGCCTCTAGGACCCATCAGCTGCAGAATCAGGACGGAAGAGATTGGGTGGCTGCTGCTGCTGTTTGTTATTTCACCATTGAATTGGCAAGGATGGGGACTGTTGATTTACAATTAGAAGCAGCATGCCTTCTCCAAATATTAATATTAATAACTTTAATAGTGAGCACATGAAAAGAGCTTTTCATCTTCAAAGAACTTTGCCAGCATTAAGTCATTAGTCCTCCCTTCCCTGAAACAACAGGTTAAGTTTGAACAAAACCAATAAAGGCAGGAACAGCAACAATCCCAACCCTATGACCCCACGGCTAAGAAGCGAAAACCTTCTCTCCCCAGATAAAAAGGAAGAGATGAAATCCAGAAGCCCAAGGGATGAAAGAGTCGAAGTGTCAAGACTTTTCCAAATCAAATGAATCTGCCTAGGTTATCACTCTTAGATCTGTATTTCCTGTTGTTTAACAAATATCTCTTTTCCAGTTGCACAACAGTGGTATGAAGCAGGAAGAAAATTGGTCTTAAGATCAGAAAAATTTATCCACAGTGCAATAAGTAAAACCTCTGTGAAGAAATTTCACAGTCCCAGAGCTACCCTGGTTTATTAAACTCTTTGCTCACAAAAGATGCTAAGGAAAAAGAGGCTGTGGGGAGAACTTAGCTCCAGATTACAAGACGCATGCAAAGGTAGAAATGCCTGTCGGAAATACAGAATGAGAAGGAATCACCACTTCATACCTACAGTTTCTTCCAAGCCTGTCCTCAAATGCCAGTCACATTCTATAGTTCGGGGGGATGGAGGGGTGGGCAGAGAGAAAAAAGAAATCTCTCAATGGAGACTTCCTTGTCTCACCTACAATTTTATGGGCTGCTCAGTACTTTGGTTGCTGGGAGATATAACCCAGGAGAGGAAAAAGAAAAAGAAAACACAACAAGCCAACTTAGGTTTGCAGGATTCAAATAGTTTGCAATTTCCTCTCCATAGAAGCAATTCATTAAGCTGAAGGGGAAAAAAATGTAAAATGATAGCCTCAATAGGAGAGAAAGACAAAAAGAAACTTCAATCTTTTAACTGCAGCTTTATTCTTTTGGAAAGGTTCCAATATGCCAAAGAAAAGCTTCATGGTCTTGACAAGTAAATCGAAAACTCTCTGAAACACACAGGATTTTGCCTTTTAAAAGTCAGACAAGGGGGTAGGGGGAGGCGGTGGAGAGGGTAGAGGGCGGGGATGAACATAGATAGAATTCTAAAATGCATACATTTTAAACTATACCAAAGAGGTTAGCAACTAATGATGAATATTGGCATTTAGGAAACCTGTTTAGGGAAAACACAAACGAATTTTAAAAGAGAAAAAGAAAGCTCATTCCTGTCTTGGAAGATCCCCACCTTTTAGTTCCCCTAAAAAAAATAAAAGAAAGATAGATTCAGAAATTCCACACCTCACTTACGACTTTGCTGATTCAGAGGCAGAGTGAAGGATGTGTCCTGAGCTTCCCACACTTGACTGTGGTTTCTTTCCAACTACCTGCGGGAATCCTCTGTTCAGAGGCTAAAGAGGATGCAAGGACCATAATGTTCCTAATAGATTTGCCTCCATAAATTGGGGGGTGTGGTCAAACTAGAGAAAGATGGGGGGCGGGGGGAGGAGAAGGGGGATTGTAATCCTAGGCTAGCCTCTGATAACATCAAAGTAGCAACAGCATGAGAAGCCAGCCTGCTAGCTTTGTCCAGAGAGTAAAGCTGCTGCCACTGGTTGGGGCAAGAGGGTCCTGGCTGATTCCTCACTTCACCACTCCGCTCCTAACGAATACACTGGAGTTTGAGGAGGAATAGCCTTCCTTTGTGGAATGTCATTGGATTCCGTTATATGCCTGTGCATTAAGTCTAGTCTCTACGGTGATTTTATATTTGTGAAATGTTCCACATTGCTTTGACTTCCTTTTAGCTCCAAATCTCAAAATCCTTTCCCGTGCACATACACCCATACAGACACTCATATACACACCCACCCCAGAGCACAGACATAGGCACAGAGGAATAATATACTTGTATAATAGAAACCTGTCCAGATAATTCAGATATATGTTTACAAAGCATTTTCCTCGAAATAACTGTGAGATATGGGAAGTAAAAGTATAATTCCCATTTTACAGATGAGGAAATTGAGGCTCAGGATCATAGCATCACAAATTTGGAGCTAGGAGGGAACTGAGAGTCCATCTATGCCAACAGTTTCATTTTACAGAGGAAGGAAATGATTTATCTGAGTTCACACAAGGAGTACATTGCAAAGGCAGGATTTGAAACCATGTCCTCTTAATTCCAGGTCCAGTGTTTTTATTTTCTATGCCCCTAATGTCTCTGTCAAACTTCAAAGTACCTACAATAATTTTTATTTCACGTAGGAGAGAGATAATGAGGAAAGAATACTTCTGTAAGCTCAGAAAATTTGTCTTGCATCCTAGAACTATAGATTGCCAGGGACTTACAGAGGATCATGCTCATTTATCTCTATTTGTCTGATATTTAATGCCTTAAATAACTTAATGAAAACCAAAGAGAACATAGCTATTTTGAATAGAGCCAGTCCAATGGAAACCTGGAGATGGATGTCACTGAGAAGTAAAATTAAAATGCCTACTTTACTTAGGGCAGCTTTAGTTCTGTGTATGCTATTTCATAGACCCTGACAGTAGTGTAAAAGTCTCCTGTCAGCTCTCAGTGAGCTAAGGTGGTGTCTGTTCACATAAATAAGAGTCAGGAAGACCTAGGTTCAAATTCTTCCTCAGATGCTTATTAGGTATATGGCCCTTAGCATATCACTTTCTCTCTCTCTCTCTCTCTCTCTCTCTCTCTCTCTCTCTCTCTCTCTCTCTCTCTCTCTCTCTCTCTCTCTCTCTCTCTCT
>NC_058132.1:159503658-159583089 GCF_016433145.1 Gracilinanus agilis | reverse complement strand
TCTCTCTCTCTCTCTCTCTCTTTTTCTTTCTCTCTCTCTCTCTCTCTCTCTCTCTCTCTCTCTCTCTCTCTCTCTTTTTGAAGTGAATTCAAATATACAAAAGTTCATTTAAAAAAGAATTAAAGGGTTACAGGAATTTCTCAAATCTTACCTGTCATTTCAATCAAATGAAACCAGATTTGTGGTTAAAATGGGGCAGTGATGATAGCCTACATTTGTTTAGCCTTTCCCCCCACAATGGCTCTGTGAAGTCAGTTGTATAAATGTTATACTTACTTTGTTGTTGTTCAATTTTGTTCAGTCATGTCTAACTCTTTGGGGCTTTCTTTGGAGTTTTCTTGGCAAAGATGCTAGAATGTTTGCCATTTCCTTCTCCAACTCATTTTACAGATAAGGAAACTGAGGTAAAGAGGGTTAAGTGACTTGTACAGGATCACATAGCTAATAAGTATCTGAGACCAGATTAGAACTCAGGAAAGTCTTCCTGACTCCAGGTTCAGGATTCTATTCACTACACCAATCAGAGAGTTTAAAAGACTTGCCTCACTGTCACACAGTTTATAAATGGCAGAGATGAGATCAAAATCAGGTCTTCTAATGCAAAGGCCAATGCCTAGCTCACCAGATCATGCTATTTCTTCTCTACAAATGAGATATATTAAGAAAGCCAATCAATTGGGACAAAGGGGAAAAGGGCATAGGAGGAAGGATTTGTGTTATTTGGGCTTTCCACTTACAGAATCTCCCCCTGATAATGAAAGTATAACACACAAGCTATCCCTAGGTTTCTATAGATTCTCATCAGCCTCCTTAGCTCACCATTTTCTTTTGCTAGAGATCTGGACTAATTGTCCCTATTATATCGAAGGAACAGTAGATCATCCTTGTCCTGTTGGGATGCATCTATGGAAATCACTGAGGTGATCTTGATTTTTGATTGTCTCATTCTATCATGGTGAACTAAATAGATAGACAATTGGAAGTTGTCTATTTAGAGTTGTCTGTTTAACCTGGGATGATTTCAGGGAGTCCATGAACTCAGATAGGGAAAACAAACAGATAGATAGATAGATAGATAGATAGATAGATAGATAGATAGATAGATAGATAGATAGATACTAGATAGATGTTTACATATAATGCTTATATATGTCCTTATTTTTACTAACCTCAAACTGACATCTAGCATATCCTTTCATTTGAATTTTTCTAAAAACATCATTTTAAAAAAGGGTTCACAGACTTCATCAGATTTCTAAGAGGGCCCTGAAAGATACCAAAAGGTTACCAGTCCCTGATTTGAGTATAGTGTCAACATCTAAACCCAAGTTAATTCTGGTCCCTACTAGCTGCACTTGGTTATTCTAAAAGATGAATTCTAGAAATATGAATGGTGTAATGTAAGCCACCACCATTATACTAGAGTTATTTAAACATATTCCTATCATTCTTAGGAAACAATAGTGTCATCAATGTCATCTTTAGTTGTAGAGTTTAGGGATCAAATATCCCACATAGGGAAATCTCTCAGACACATATACATGGAATAAGACAAGATAAGAATTTACTCTTTAGGATGGAAAGTAAGAGTATCCTGCTAAATGTTTAACATTTCTCTGGGAGAAAAATGTGTGCATAACATACTTCTTAAGTTTAATCTTAATTATTAACATTTTCTCTATTACTTTAAGCCTAGTCAATGAAGAAAAAAATTAAACCAAGTTATGATTTGTAGCTTTTATAGAATCCCAAAGTGTAATTGCTCACACTCAAAATTTAAAAATCAGCTCTCCGAGCTAGCATAGATTGGTTCCAGCATATCCCTGAAAATCAATACAAATAAATAATCTTGAGGTCTGCACTGTAAGGATATAAACTTGGATTCTTTCCCCCAAAATATGTGAACATGATATTACTGATTTCATTCTCCATATTTTGTATGGTCAGATGGAAATGGGAGTTAGTTTAGATGCCTTTACCTCTCACTCACTTACTATCCACTAACAGCCTTCAGAAGGATGGAATATGTCTAATGAAGAAGTAAGATTATGCCATAAAAGAAGCATTAGACAGTATCCTGAAAGATCTGAATTCAAATCCCCCCTTCGATGTTTATCAGCCATGTGGCCACAGGCAAATCAGTCAGGCTCTCAGTCCTTAATTTTTTCATCTGCAAAACAGGAATAACAATGCCTCTGGTACTCATTTTGGAGGATTACTGTAGGGCTCAAATGGAGTAATATATGTATGGCATAGATGCCAACTATTACTTGCTATATTTGTATTCTAGTTAAGAGAAATCACTTCTCTTAACCTTTTTTGTGCCACAGACACCTTTGGCAATTTGGTAAAGCCTATTGATTCCTCCTCAGAATAACAATCTTAAATTAATAAAAATAAACACGTAGAATTACAAAGGAAACCGTTTATGTTAAAATAGAACCAACATTTTAGATACCAAGTGAAAAATCTCTGCCTAGAGTTGAGCATAACTTGAGGTTTCTCTTCTTCTCCCAACCAAATGATTCTGCACATGAATGCTTTAGAGATGACGAACACATAGTCATCCTTGACGGTGATCATGGCTGCTTCTGGATGAGCATGTATGTGACTCAGCACTAGGGAGGAGAAGCCAATGACTTAGCAAACCAGAGTTCTGTCTTTGGCTTCCTCCTTTCTCTTCTTTTTCCTAGTTGGAATCATATCAAGACTGTTTCAAGTTGCTTTATCTAAATGGAGAGGGAAGAGCAGGCAGCCATATGACCATAAACACTTGGTAGCTAAAGCCTATGTTCTAGGTTGGTAAGCCTAATTCTGGGCATTGAACTGTGTTTGTCCTTTCCTGTCATGTTTTTGTACTTTCCTTTCCTTGCATTAATGAATACTGATCCCCAGACGGACATGATCAGGATCAGAAGCCACCTTGAAAGTCAGAGAGTTTTATCCACCATATTGTCCTCTGATTATCTTTCCATTTTAAGTAAATCTTTCTTGGCAACATTGAGATAGGTTAGGTAACAAACTGAAGAGTGTGAGTGAGAAAGGGATATTGGCTCCTACTTATTAGAGGTCAGGCTTCTCCAGCATTGACCCTAGGTCTATTAGATAATGAGTCAAGTGACAGGGGTCCTTTAGTATAAAGAGAGAGTCTGCCACAGCCTCTCTTAGTCCAGGAGGCATTTTTACTGTTAGACAAAGGGAGGTTGATTCCATTGGAAGAGTATCCAAATGGTAGTTTGAGCGAGTCATGTGGAGAACTAAGTAAATTTTAATTTGGACCAGATTTCTCTTCATTTACTTCAAACTTTTTTTTGGTTATATCTATGTAGAAATCCTATGATTCTGGGTTTTTTCTCAACAGGAAAGAAGAGGAAGTGGAAGAAGAAGATTAAGACATTATGGTTGGAAATAGAGAAAGGTATAATAAAAGATACAAAGTAAAAGCCAGATGACCATGGTCTGTTGCATTACATTCACTATTTCCTTCTTCCTCCACCCTTAATCATGCTGCTCAAATCCAGAAGAATTCCATAATCAAATGAATATCCCCAGAAGTCCATATCAATGAGGAAGCAGCATCCAAAGCAATTATCAGAATGGAAATGGGGAGAAAGTCAAGAGACCAATACAACTTAGTATTTTTAATAGCTAAGTTACATACAGAATGAAAAGGAAACCCAAAAATAAGATGAAAGGAGGCTCAGAAGGAGAGTAGATCCTGTTTCGATTCATAATCCAGCTCTGGAACCTCTTCTGTGTTCCATCATGGATACTTCTCCTTTCCATGGCCTAAATCAAAGCCTTTGACTCATTCCTTAGACAGATCAGCCATGGCATGCAAACACGTGTGCACATCTGGCATGCAGGTGTTTTGTGCTTCTGTTTTCCAGATACCCCAGGGAGAAGCCAGATTTCTTGGCAGAATCATCCAAGGGCAACATAATATGTTGTTCAGTAATCATTCATATTAAACCTTCTATTTTGTCTTCTTCTCTTCTCTATGATATAAAATGGACTAGGGATGGTGTCCCAGACAAATAACTTGGAAAATAGCGTAGGTAAGGTTTATGAAAGGAAGGAAGCTTCTTTGCATTGGATCTGGCAGGCTTGTGGAAATACTCTTCCAATTCCAATATATCAATTATTTTAATGTCAGATAGTGAAGAAATTTAAGCTGTGAGAAATTAAAATCTATAGAAAATCTCACTATACTTGGTCACTAAGCCTCTAGGTGCTCAATCCAAGTGACCTTTTCACCTTCACCCAGATGTGCCAAGCTATTCATCCTTCCACATCTTTACTCAAATTTCCCTTAACTCCTAGAATAACCCTTCCCTTCCAGGACCATGCCTCCCAGTCTGGATGAGTTAATCCATACATATTTGAACTCTACCTGGGGCTGAGCTTGATTGACTTCTGGTGAGTGAAAACTTGCCTCACGGTCTACATTTAGCTGAATGCAAACCTTGTTTCACATCCAACCACCCTGGGCATCATGGGATATCTTGCCATATACCCTGCCACCTTTTCTTCCCCTGCCTACCCCAGGAACTGTAATGAAATCAATATTACCATTGCTTCTGGGCATGTCAATTGGCCGCCGTAGGGCTCTGTTCACTATTCCTGTGACTCACTAAATGAAAATTCCCTTCACTATCTACTACTCCCTGATAAAAATAGATAGATAGATAGATAGATAGATAGATAGATAGATAGATAGATAGATAGATAGATAGATAGATAGATGATAGATAGATAGATAGATAAAAAGAAATATAGGTTTTGTTTTCCCAAATAGAATGATTTTTAGATTATAAGCTCCTTGAGAGAAGGAGCTTCCTTACTCATGTACAGGTATCTCTTTGATGGAAAATGGAATGCCACATATGATAAACAATAGTTAAATCATCCATGGAATACAGTATAAAAAGACTGAAAATGTAAAGAGGAACCAAATTGGGAAGTATTTTAAATAGCAAATGTAAGATTTAAAATTTGATACTGTAAGCAATAGGGAGATATGAATTTTTTGGAGTCTGGATGATTGGAAAGGGGGAAGGGTAACTTGGATTAGCCCTGAGTTTCAGGGAAAGCACTTTGGCAATTGAATGGAGAATGCACTGGAGTAGAGAGATGATTTAGGGAAACCAGTTGGGAAACTATTATAATAGTCCAGGCAAGTGATGATGGAAGTCTGACCTACAATGATGATTTTGTGAATGGAGAAAAAGGGACATATTATTTAAGAGATATGGTGAAAGCAAAAATGTCAAGATTTGGCAATGGACTGGATACACAGATGATTCTCATATCTATTTGTCTAGCTCTGAACTTTCTCCTGACCTCCAGTCTTGCATCTCCAACTGACTATTCATACACAATCTTAAACTCAACATATTCAAAATGAATTCATTATTCATCATACTTCCCCCCAAGCCATCCCCTATTCCCAACTCCCCTATTATTACTGCTACCACCATATTCCTAGTCACCCAGGCTGACAGCATAGGGGTCATCTTTAACTCTTCATTCTTTCTCCCTCTATCCATATCCATTCAGTTGCCAAGTCCTATCATTTCTACTTTCTTAACATTACCTGTATATGCCCCCTTCTCTCCCTTGACTATGTAACCACCCTGGTAGTTGGTCTTGCTAGATAGTTTCCCTTCCTCAAATCTCTTCCCACTCCAATCCATCCTCCACTCAGCCATCAAAATGTACTTCTCAAAGCTCAGATGTCATGTCACATTCCCACAAATTTAATCCATTATAATGGCTCCTTAATTATCCCCAGTATCAAATATAAAATTCTTTGTTTGACTTTAAATACCCTTCATTGCTTGCCCCCTTTCTATCTTTTCAGCATATTTATACCTTTCTTTCTCCACTCCCATCAGGTAATCTGTGATCTAGTAACACTGGCCTCCTTATTGTTTCTTGTATGAGATATTCCATCTCCCAATTCCTGCCGTATTCTCTGGTTGTCAAAGAGGTGTGCTGGGAAATGTTTAACTACTAACTCTCCTGGAAAAGAAAACATGTATGTTTGCAGGGCACACTTTAAGACTAATATGCATTATTAATATTTACTCCATCATTTAAGTCTAGGTAATAGACAAAACATTATATCAAGCCCTGATTTGTAGCATTTGCAAATTTCTGCTCAGCATTCCATGAATGTTCACACTGACAGTATAATGATCAGCTCTTGCTAGCTGGTAGGAACTAGTTCTAGCATATCACTGGGCTGTCCCCATGCCTGGAACTTTCTCTTTCCTCATCTCTACCTACTGGCTTTCTTTAGGTCTTGACTAAAGTCTAACCTTCTACAAGAAGCCTTTCCTGGTCCTCCTTAAACCGAGTCCCATCCCTCTGAGATGATAGATAGATAGATAGATAGATAGATAGATAGATAGATAGATAGATAGAAAGATAGAAAGATAGATATTTTGTTTTCTACACAATTGTTTGCATCTTTTATTCCTCATTGCACTGTGAGCAACTTGAGAGTAGGGACTGTTTGTTTGTTTTTTAATTTACTTTGCATCCCCAGCACTTAGCTCAGTGCCTGGCACTTAGTAAGCAAATAATGAATTCTTATTGACTTGATTTAATGGATCACAGTAAGGAGTCAAAGACAATACCGAGTTTGTAAGCTCCAGTCGCTTGGGAGTATGATGGTTCCTTAGAGAGTAATAGAGAACTATAGAAAAGGGGAGGATTTGGGTGAAAATACTTAGCTAAACCAGCCTTGTGGTATTTGAGATATCTACAGGACATCAAATCATAGTGATTAATTAATAGTTGAACTCATTTAAATTCAGTTCAGTCCCTTAAATACTGCACAGAGTTGCTACAAGTAGAGACTTTGTCCATCTTAAAACATTTGTCACTATGGTTACTGATCTATATTGGGAAAAGTGATTCAAAAGTGCTAAAGATATAAAATTTTAGAGCTGAACCTCAGAGTTCTGTTTGGTCCAATCTGCATTGACCAAGAGCCCCTTTGACTGCACTACTAATAATGTGGTCATCCAGTCTTCGGTGGAAGCCTTCCCTCTTACCTGGAAACCAATGAAAAGTCTCCCAAAACATTTCATTTCACTTTGGAACTAGTCTCATTATCACTAAATTTTCTTTACATTGAGCCTAAATTCATTTCTCTGAAACTTCCACCTATTACTCTAAGATATGCCCTTTAGAGATGAGCAAAACAAATCTAATCACCGTAATACATGATAACCCTTTATTATTTTTTTTCAGTTTCCTCTACTGTTTATTTCTTTTATAGAAAAGGCATCCCTTTGCTGAACTTTCACAATAAAAACAACAGCAACAACTGCACCTCACATTAAGAGTCATGAAAGCTGGTATATTTAGATAGCACTTAGATGTTGGCAAATGCGTTACATAGGATAACCCTTTAAATAAGTCAAGAAAAATATTGTGCCATCATACACACATATGCACACATACACACAAACACAAACACACACACACATACAAACATACAAACATACACCCTCCTATATCTTTTCTTCTCCAGGATAAAACACACCTTTCCTTTAATCAGTTTCTTATGTCATGGTTACAAAGACTTTCAATCATCCAGGTCATCTTCTCCTGAGATCATAGAAGTATGGAAAAATAAAATGGAAAAGACAGCCAATGTGACAGAAAGGGGCTGAGATAGGGCTAAATTCCAAGTTTCCTAATTCTTAATTCAGTACTTTTTAGATATATTTCCCATTCACAAGGTTTCCAAGTAACCTCTTTTTCCAGAATTCAGTAGTTAGACAGTACTTTGGACAAAACATAAATTGTGTATTTATGTATGCTTGCATTAGTCATAAATTACTTATTTAGAGCCTCAAGCACATAGTATCTAGATCAGGGATACTTTCCTGGGGTTTATGAACTTGTGTGAAGATATATATACATATATATATATGTATATATATTCAAATAATTATAATAATATATATATATACAATAAAATGAATTTTAAAATAAAATCATGATTACAAAGGAAACCAGTTATGTTGAAATAGTTATACTTTCTTATATCCATTCATACATTTAAAACTTGATATAGATTTATATGTATTATTTATGAATACATTTACATATATGTATATATTTATTTGTATGTATATATTACTTGCATAAAAGTATTTATAATAAAATACATTTGATAACTTTCAATATGTTTGTTTTCCTCTATAACCTTGCCTATTTTATTGTTATTTCATTGACATGTAAATATATATTGACAATTATATTCAACAAAATTGGTTTCTTGTAATCTTTTTTATTTTATTTTATGCACTTAAAAATGTGATTCTGAGAAAAGGTCCACAGTCTCTACTCGCCTGCCAAAGGGCTCTATGACACAAAAAAGGCTAAGAACCCCTGAGATGCTATGAGAAATTCCAAAGTAAAAATGGGTTCTGTCCCTGAGAGACCATGCAGTCTAGCTGAAATATTGAAGGAGTAATTTTCCTTTACACCAGAATAAGTCCCTGGGAATCTCTCATGACAGTCCAGTCATTCCCTCACTGGGCTGAGGGAAGACAAGGAACCTAGTGTGTCCTACAAACATCGCAGTAGGTTTTCTAGTTTCCAAACGTGTGTCGGACCAGAAGCCCAATAACCAAAGTCAGCTGCAGCCATGAACGTGATGAAAGATTTGTGGGAAACCACACTCATCAGTTCTTAATGTTCTCCTTACTCTGGGCTGGCACGGATGAGTGACTGGAAGTGGATTTGCTTATGTTAGATCCCTTTCAGAACACCCCTCAGAGCAAGCGAGAGGCTGCTGCTGACAACGGTCTTATTCTGCACTCCACGCTTCTCTTCCACCCTCCATGCCACAGAGACTTCTCCCCAGTGTGGAGATGCTGGGAAGCAAACTAAGGAGATCACTCTGGAGCTCCAGGGATGACAGTGTTGGCTAGATCTTACCTCTCTGCTCATAACTCTCCATTTTTACCCCACCTCCTTCCCCTTCTGTTCCTCTTGGTGTCATTCAAAGTGGGTTTTCTACCCAGTTCCATCATCCAGCTGTACCTCTTGGGACTACATATCACACAAATGTCTCAGCATGTACTTTTCACAATCTACATAAAAATAAACCTGCCTGGGGAATAATTTATCTCTTATATAGCATAAAATGAAGTGAAGAGCTGGCAATTAACCAGTAAATTCAAGCTGCAGAGATAGAATAAATGTATGATTCCCATACAACAATCTCCTTTCCCTCCATCTATCTATGGGAACTCAGTTATCTAAGAGATCTTAAAGCTAGGATGTTTGGGCTTAAATATCTCAATAATTACACAGTATAGTCCTGCATCATTGTTCCTTAACATATTTAAAATAAAAGCAACTGATTCATGTTTTCTGAATTGCATTTCTGGATGGCTTTCAAGTTTTAATTTATCTCTTTGGTATTTTTTCCAAGTGGTTTTAGGTCAGGGAAGCCTGCAACATGCCATTCAATCTTGTAAAGGACTACAGGTTATGAAAGGCTCTTCTATACTAGGAGGGAATTGAAGGTGGATTGGAGTTCTGAGATGAGCTGGGACAAGTATAGGGTGTGGAAGTACTTGGTTAGAGGGTTACACAGTCTAGTGAATTTGATATCTTATTGATCTATGAACAATCTATTACATGTAGTTCCTTTTGGAGAAAGCTAATGAGGAGAAACCACGAAAACTCAGACTTCCACCCACTTAATAAATTTCTCCTTATAGCACAACATAGTACTGGAGTAAAAGACTTAAGAGTTTCCAGAGATGCCTGATCACATTAACAAAGTGTAGTTTATAACATGCAATAGTCTAGACCCGTTTTGGTGAACCTATGGCATCCCTCCCCATCTCCATGCATACCTAAGGGCATTTTTCTCATCACCCACGCCTCTGCCCAGCTGCCCAATGGGAACACTTTTTCCCTCCCCTGTCTGGGATAAGATGGGGGACTCACATGTGGTGAGAGGGTTACAATTTGGGCACTTGGTCTCTAAAAGTTTTGCCATCACTAGTCTAGATTTTCAAGTGAAATTGAACTGCTAGGTCCATTCTTGATAATCCAGAATATGACTGAGTCCCAGTCAAGAAAAATACAACATGATTTGTTCTGGAATTTTGCCATTTTGTTCTGGGTGTCATTTTCTATCAATGGAGGTATAAGGTTAATGATTAAATTAATCAAACTATCATCCCACTTCACCAACAAAATAATACAAGACTCTAACTCTGATACTTTTCCCAAGTAAGAACATCTCTCTTGAATCAATCAATCAAAGGTACTAAACTATTGTACCTCCTAACATATATCATGGTTCTTCTATCAAATATTGTCAGTTTTAAAACCAGCAATTTTCTGAGATCTAGCTGCTTAGAGAAGAAAGCAAACCTAATCAAGCTCTTGAGAGGGAATCACTTGAGGGTTCTGGGGTGGAGAAAGGAGAGGAGTAGAATCCCTGTATCCCCATTTCCTTGACTAAAGGAAAATCTTGTGAACTCCAGAAGGTCAGAGGACTTGGACTTCCTATCAGCATTTCAACATTGTCTCTGGAATATCAATAACTGATAACAATACCTAAATAGAAAGACAAGGACAACATAGGCACCATGAGGAAAAGCAACTTAAGGACACCTTGAGGAGCCCAACAGAAAGCTATTTGATTACCAAAAAGGACCTTTAAAAAGTTCCCACCAAAAGGAGAAAAGAAGTTATGTTATAAAGGATCTCTAAGACTTTCGAATTACCCCTTTTGCCATATATGTTCTAAGATAGGGCACATGGTGATTGTATATATTTATGGAGAGAAAACCTCTGTTTTGGGGACATATTTGTACCAACTCTTCTTTATATAACACCTCAGTAAATAACCATTTCTGAAAGCTGTCTTGTTGGTTAATTGGTTAAATAGATAATCATTGGAGTAGAACACAACAGTGGGAAGTTTCTGAGGTAAAAAACTAAGGAAAAAGCCCAATCCCTCAGGAGCTACCTCCTGAGTCCCTGAGGGGACATAAAGTAGTCTCTCTCTGGGAACTAAAGAACACCCCAATGAGAGTCAAAGTTAGTAGAGTAATATGTACTCCAGATGGAACACGCAAATTGGTGAAATGGTAGATATCATTAAAAAGTATTTGAGAAGCATTTTGGAAATGAGTTCTGAGAGACTCTGGGCATTTAGGAAAAGGACACTTTCAGATAAGCTCAAGGGAAACAACTTCTGAATGACAGAATCATAACCCTTGAATTCCTCTAAAGAATAGTTCATGTGCTCCCTCCTATGTTTCCTGATTCCTCAAATAATTAGCACTCTCCCCCTCTTAATAATAGTAATAATAATAATTATCATTATTATCATCATCATTATAATAATAGTTAACATTTACACTTAAAAGGTTTGTAAAGTGATTTACAAACTCACTTTAACTCACTCAATCCCTACAACAGCTCTGGGAGGTAGGCATTATTACTATCCCTGTTTCACAGAGGAGGAAACTGAGGCAATTATAGGTTAAATGACTTATGCAGAATCGCTAAACTATCAAGTGCCTGAGGCTGGACTTGAATTCAAGTCTACTTGACTACAGGTCCAGTGCTCTATCCAGTATTCCATCTAGTTGCCTCTTAAAATTGCTTTTAGTTACTTTGTATATATTTTAAATTTTGCTTACTTGTATACTTGTATCCTCAGTAGAACTTAAGGACAAGACCTATCATACCTTCACTTTTATATCCCAGGTGCCCAGTACAATGATTTACATATGTTAAGGATTTAATTTTTCTTTTAATCGAACTGAATTTACAGAAGGGGGATAAGAACAGTTCTTTTCTTCAAGTTGTCCAAAACTTCCTCCAATAGCAAAGCTAAGAAAAGGGCCTTGTATATAAGTAGGTCATGGAACAGGTAGACTCTAGAAAGCCTGTCAGAGATACTTATAAGTCATAACTCACTTCTATAGAAACTTGGCTTCTCTCACTTTGAATCAAAGAGAAACTATTCAAGAAATCTTTCATAATGGAAAGACCAGACTGGGAACCTTTATTTCATCTGAGCTCTTTGAGATCATGAGAATTTTTTGATGGGTTTAGGAAGGTCCATTTTGGTGTGGTTGGAAGAAGCATAGCAGTCAGAAAATGAATCTGCCACTAACTGTGATTTGGGGCAAGTTGTCTCCCGCCTTTATGCTAAGTTTCTGGTCCCTACGATGAAGGGGGTGGCCACATTCTATAATGAGCAAACATTGGGTCCATGAAAGTTGAATGAACTTTTATTTCACAAGCCAAGAAGGCTGTTTTGTTTTGTTTTCTTTGCACTGACTACAGTATCCAAAATCCAAGTTAGAGATTTTCTGCATGTGTATTCTTCAGGACAGAGTTTCCTTACTATATCAGTTCATCCCCTCAGTGGAGAGAGGGATTTCCCCTCCCTCTTCATTTACTCTTTAGGTTGTTTTCCTTTAATTTTCCAGTTTCCTTTCCTCTGAAACAATGAAATGCAATGCCTTTTATCTCCTAATTAGAAGATGGCAGTGGCTTCTTTTCCCCACTGCTTCTGCAAAGTCAGCACCAATCTCCTACTGTGAAATGAGACCTCTTTTCTGAGCCCCAGGGGCAAATGTGCCCACACAAAACTAGGCACATCAAAACTTAATGCGATTGGGGCAAGACAGTATCTAATGCCAGATTTCAGCTTTGTAAATCTCATAAAGAAATGTTAAAGGCACATTCATTTTTTTTGGAACAGAATCAGAGAAATGAATCTCTTTCTCTCCAGAAGGGACCAGTAAGTAATTGTGTGATCTCACTTTAGGGAAGATGGAAAAAGTCTACACTTTCTGCTAAAATGAGGTGATGAACTCAATCTGTCCCTCTGTTTCTAAGGTATAATCCAGGAACTTTAGAAGGGATAAAACTAGGGTCTTCAAAACTAAATCCCAGCAGAGATCAACATTTATAGATATCTTCCACTTGGTAATTTTTCAAAGTAATTTTCATTCCCACTAATGGAATTGAGTTTTAATTTCCATCCTAGAAGAGACAGGCCCCAAAGAGAGAAGTATCCATGGTTGTAACTGGATTAAGATACCAATGGTAAGGAGAGTGAAGACAACTTGGAGAGTCTTATCTACTGCATATCTCTGGAGTCTATCATCAAGGTCTCTCTGAGAAAGTCAAAGATCCTTGACAGAAAGATGCACTGTGGCATATCCACAGAGGAGATATGGAGGAGTTTTGGATATCTTGCTATTATCATGGATGCTATTGACTCAGATAGCCAGTCCAAGTGTGAACTAGAAGGGGAAGGAGAGTGGATAGGAGAGGAGACAGCCCAGGCTCATTTTATCTCTAAAGGTAGAGATACTCCCATGTATTAGCAAGCAAGATACTAGGCAAAGCCTGAACCTGGGAGACATCTGATCACTGTGCCTCTCTTAAGGCATTTCCCTCTTGAAAGTTTTGCTCCTCCCCTCTAGTCTGTGGAAATGACAACTGCATTATTCATTAAGTCAGGCATTAGTGCCAACAGTCACCTGTGCTCCTAGTGAGGTCTCTTCTCCTGGAGATATCAGGATAGTAAAATGAGATAATAGATACATAAAGTACTTTGAAAATAGAAATGTTATATTCATGAAAGGAATTGGGGGAATATTTATTCTTGACAGCTCAGATGAATTGTGCTTTATCATATAACAATAGTAAAGACCTTGTTGACCAAATACGTTATACAGATATATCACTGAGAAAAAAATTGTCTTTTAATAAACAAATCTCAAGGAACTAGCATTTTTGTGTCCACCTTAGGGAGGAAGATTTTGCAAGGTAGATTTTCAATCAACAGAAGGAAGAATTGTACAACAATGGACAAAAATTCTACATGAAACAGTAAGGTTTCTATCACTGAAAATGCTCATTAAATAACTGTAAAGCCATCTGTCAGGAATGTGGCAGAGACACCTGTAAATGGGCAAGTGGTAGAACTAAGTTACTTTTAGATTTCTTCCAACTCCAAGATTTTATGATTCTCTGCATGGATGTTTTTAGTAGGAATAATTGATTTTGTAGAGAAATAGATGGGGCCCTTTGTTTTGTGCCTATCATATTATTAAATTAAAATTTACTAAACTTTATTCCCCTATCTAAGATTTCATAGACCCAAATAACTTCCATTCCATTTAGTACTCATTAAGTTGGAGCAAAGGCAAGTGTGTCATTCCCAATAAAGACACTAAGTCTTTAGTGATAGTGAGACATCAAAAATAGCAGCTTAAAAATTTGAGAGTGTGTGTGGTGGTGGAATCCATCAATTTAACCTAAACAATATCAGCAACTAGCTTTTTGGTTTTGTGAATTTTTTCTCTCAAATTATCATAATGTAGTAGAAATAATGCTACATCCAGAGTTAGAAAACATGGGTTCTGATCCCAAATTATTTAGGAATTGAAAGTTGGCTAAGAAGGTGGGATCTTAGACAGGAATTTGGATTTATATACTATGGCTTAAAATAGGGGACTGACAGAATTCTGGCCAGAGATGTGTATACATTACAAAGGCCAATAAAAATATTTTCCTGGGTGTCTTATAATTGAATTAATAGGCTTTAAACTAAGAAATAATCAAGAGAGAAGACTGCTTATGCATATCATTTCAGGTAGATACTATAGAGTGTACTATGAGGAAAGAAGAACAGCAATTAAAATACTCAGAAGTTCACAAGAGGAAAAACCCCCAATAAAATAGCCAGTAGCAAAACATCTGACCTAAAAGATCTACATAAAAATGTCCAAAGAGTAGGCAATAAACAAGAGTATCTAGAAGTTCCAAAGAAGAAAATTCGAGCTTGTAGGTGACATTGCGGCTTGATGGGATGAAACCCATAATGGTATCATGGCTCTGGATAGGTATAATTTATTCAAAAGAAACATGATAACTAAAGTTTTGGGGGGGAATGAGGAAACTGGAATTACATGTTAAGAAATTATACTCATGTAAAAAAATAATCAGAAGGGGAGAAACCTGGAGAGAGTATATAGATAAAGATCAATGGAGAGAGTAACTGTAATGTCTGGATATTGGAATATACTCCCAAGTAATTGGGAAGACAGAGGAAATAAATGAAGAATTTGGGAAATAGACATAAAACTAGCACAGAGGTTCAATATAGTGATGAGTGACCTTAAGCATTCACACATTTGATGGAATAGTCTTTCTGCGAAAAGTAGAGAAACGAATAACTTCTTGACTGGCGATAAATCTGATCTTCAAAAAGCAACCAACAGGGGGGCACCTGGTAGCTCAGTGGATTGAGAGTCAGGCCTAGAGACGGGAGGTCCTAGATTCAAATCCGGCCTCAGACACTTCCCAGCTGTGTGACCCTGGGCAAGTCACTTGACCCCATTGGCCACCCTTACCACTCTTCCACTTATGAGCCAATATACAGAAGTTAAGGGTTTAAAAATGTAAAAAAAAAAAAAAAAAAAGCAACCAATAAGATAAAATTCTATTTTAAATCTGATTCTTACTAATAGTGAAAAACTGGAGTGGAAATGATGAGAACCCTGAAAGGAAGTGACTATTCACTCCTAAAGTTTGTGATAATAAAGAGGAAATTTTGGTATAATTTAACATGCACCCTAGATTTGGGGAAAGTGGATTTCAAAGGATTCAGAAGAAAGACAGGTAGGATTTCTTGGACTAACATGCTATAGGGAAAGGAAGTCCAGGAAGGCTACTATATGCTCAAGAATGAGACCCTATAGCCACAAAAAGAAACAATTCCTATGAAGGGGAAAATAGACTTTGTTAAGAGACTGATGTGAATGTACAAGGAACTCATGCATCAAGTTAAATTTTAAATAAATGTGGAATTTATGGAAGTGGTCGAAGTAACAGAAGATGAATATAAGAACATGGCACAGTTCTGTAGAAGTAGTATCTAAATGCTGAAGCCTGAAATGAGCAGAGACTGGTAAGGAAACAGAGGACAACAGAAAAAAAGAGCTTTGGGTTTTTTTTTATTTTTTTTTTAATTTTTATCTATAATGGAAAGAAATGGAGGATAAAAGAAGGCATAAGATCTTCACTTAGAGTGGTCAGTTGATGATGATATCTGAAAATGGAGAGAGGGCAGAGCTGCTTAATTCATATTTTGCATCTATTTTCTCTACCGACAAGATTAACCCCTCACTAGAAACAACAATAAAAAAAACAAAAGATAAGCTGGCAGGAGATTATAAGAGGGATCCAGCTGATTTTGATGAATTCAAGTCACCTTGTCCAGATGAAGAAATTCCCACTGGCTGAAAGAACTGGAAATGATATGATTGCTAAGCCATTATCAATGATATTTGAAAGATCATGGAAACCAGATCTGGTACCAATTAATCAACAAGCATTTATTATAAGTTATTATGTGCTTACCACTTTGAGAATGCATAGATATTTAAAACCAAAACCAGAAAAACTCTATAATCTCTGCCCTCAAAGAGCTCACACAAGCCTGAAGAAGGGTAAATGACATCTTGATTTTTAAAAGCACACCTTAAAAATGAGAAGAGAACTACATCTGAAAACTATAGGCCAGTGAGTATGACTGTGCCTCCTGGGAAGATTTTAGAACTCATCACTGAAAAGATGGTTGGTGAACAACTAGAATGTGAACTATGAATTATAATGAAATAGCATGGCTTCAAGAATAATTTGTGCCAAAAAAAGAGTAGATGATAAGAATGTTTTGGATACAGTTTAACTAGATTTTAGTCAAGTTTTTCAAAAATTATTGGATGCTATTCTTTTAGAAAATATGAAAAGCTATTGAATAGTGGAGGTGTGGGATGCAACAAACTATGGCCTAAGGGCCAAAAACATTCTTTGCTGTAGGCCATACCACCACCACCCAAAAGGTGGAAGGCCAGTAATTTTCTAACTTCTAGATTAGACAATAATACAATTAGGCTAATTCAGTGCTTGTTGTATATATAGTTGGAGTCTAAGAGAAGTTTTATTGGTTCAACAAATTATGTCTCCAGTGGAATATCCCAGAGATCTGTGTTTAGTCCCGCTGTGCTTAATATTTTTATCACTGACTTGGATAAGGGCAGAGATGATGTGTTCATTATATTTGAAGGTGACACAAAGCTAGAAGGGAAAGCTAACTCATTGGATAAAAGGATCTTAACAAGCCAGAACTTTGGGCTGAATCTATTAATATGAAATTCAGTAAGGATAAAGTATTTTTTTTACTTTTTATTTGTTTTTTTTTTTCAACCATTACCTTCTGTCTTAGAATTGATACTAAACATTGGTAACAAGACAGAAGGGCTAGGTAATTTGGGTTAAGCGATTTGTCTGGAGTCACACAGCTAGGAAGTATTTGAGGTCATATTTGAATCCAGGAACTCCCCCATCTATAGTTCTGGCTCTCTGTCCTCTGAGCCACCTAGCTGCTTCCTAGACAAAAACAAACAAATAAACAAACAAACAACAACAACAACAACAACAACAAAACACCCAAACTTCCCAAGTGTAGGATAGAACAGACATTGTTAGACAGCAATTTTCAAAAAAAGATTTGTGGGGTGTAAGTGATCTGTAACCATAGAATGAGTCAGCAATGTGATGACAGCTAATGTGATCTTGAGATGCATTGAGAGGCATAATTTTTACAAATAGGGAGGTAATAATCCCACTGTACTTTTCTCTCCTTAAACCTTATCTACAGTATTATTTTCACTTATGGGAACAATGGCTTATAAAAAAGAATGATAGTTTGGAGAATGTCCAGTGAAGAAAAATAAAGATGATGAAGGACATAAGGTCCATGTCATATGAGAATTGGTTGAAGGAAAGTGGGTATGTTCATGGGGTGAATGATAGCCATTTTCATATATTCAAAGATCTGCCATATAGAGGAGAGGTTAGAAGTATACTGTTTGGTCTGAGAGGGGAAGAATCAGTGGCAAAGGATGAAAGAAGTAAATTTAACCTTGGAGAAATAGAGCTCTAAAATGTGCTATGAGTTCTACTTTCTATGTCTTCAAATATAAGATTGGATGCTATCTTATCAGTGATATTATAGCAAGAATTATTTTCTTGATTAGTTTGGACTAGATGACTACTGAAATCCCTTCCAATTCTCAAATTTTGTGTTTCTGTGATTTTACGATTCTATAATGTAAGAGTTTTCACTAATTATCTATGTGACTATGAACAAGACATTCAATTTCTGTGAATATCAGTTTCCTCCATCAGTAAAGTAAGGGGATTAAAATAAGTTAGTGATTTTCACAGTATGGTCCTTGGACTACTGGACATCTCCAAAACTTTTTCAGTAGGTCATTGAAGTCAAAATTATTTTCATAAAAATGCTAAAGCATTACATGCTTTTTTTGGTTTTCATTCTCTTATGAATGTATAGTGATGTTTTCCAGAAGCTACATGATCTATGATTTGAACACATGAACAATGAGTTAATATCCCATCCATTAAATTGTACTTTTGCCTTACAAATGGATGATTCTCAAAACATGGCTGGACTAGCTGTTTTGTTCATCTTGGACCAGTTAAGCACCAACTAATCATCAAGATCTTCTTTTATGTGAATACTTATAACAAACCCAAGTGGTGCTAAAATATTCAAAGTACTGAATAACTATTTTTGAATCTCATGGTTTATCCTGGAACAATTTGGATGTCATTTGCACTGATTGTGCAAAAGCAATGGTAGGTAAAACTGTTGGCTCCTTAGCATGAATCAAGGCAGTGGCACTAGATAATACTAATCATCATTGTAAACTTCAAGGCCATCCACTCACATTATATATATATATACATACATACATATACATATGTATATGTATATGTATGTATGTATATATATATATTTGCCAAGACTTATTAAAGTCCTTGATGAATCAATAAAAATTATTCATTTCATTTGACCTTTGATATTCTGTAACCAAATAAGAAATATGCAGAGAGCACTTCAGCTACATACTGAAATCTAGTCTTTGTATTCTGGAGAATCCCTTGTGTGATTACTTGAGTTGAGGGCTGATCTAGCCACTTTTTTCATGGAACAACAGTTTTTTACTTGAAGGAACTTAAATTTGCATATTTGTCAGACATTTCCTTTAAAAATGAATAAAGTTGAGGGCTACTAAATAGCTCAGTGGATTGAGAGCCAGGCTTATAAATAGGAGATCCTGAGTTTAAATCTGACCTCAGACACTTCCTAATTGTGTGGCCTTGGGCAAGTCATTAATCCTCATTGCCTAGCCCTTACCTCTCTTCTGCCTTGGAATTATCTTCTAGACAATAGAATTGATTCTAAGACAGAAGGTAAGGATTTTAAAAAGTAAATGAAGAAAGCCTGTCACTTTGAGGAAAATAATTGATGAATTTTGTTGCCAATGACAAAATTCAAGCTTTCAAAAGAAAACTCAAATTTTGGAAAACCTGTATCTACCACTATAAGTTTGACCATTTCTTAATATCTAAGACTTTTCTGATGTGATCTCTGATTATATTTAAAATATGAATTTGAACAAATATTATAAAATAAAATGTATATACATTTAGAAGATCCACATAATTCAATAAGTCAATATTGTCCAGTTTTAGTAAAATACCCGAAGAAGAATATCCATGATTATCTGAAAAGGCAATTCAAATATTCTTCCCTTTTCAATTATCATATTTCTGAGAGACTGGATGCTCTTCATATTCTTCAATCAAAACAACATATAACAATAAACAGAATGCAGAAGCAAATAGGAGAATTCAACTGTCTTTTATTAAGATAGATATTAAAGAGATTTGCAAAAATATAAAGCAATGCCATTTTTCTTACTCAATTTTTTTGGTGGAAAATACTTTTCAGTATGATATTTATGTCACCATGCAAATTGGCCTGTTGTTGTTATTTAGAACAAATGCATATTTCAAAATATATTATGTTCATCTTAATTTCTAATATGATAAAAACCAATAGAACATGATCTACATAAGCAAACATTTTTAGGGCTCTCAATTGTTTTTAAGAATATATAAGGGTCCTGATAACAAAAAGTTTGATATCTACTGCACTAAATGACCTCCAAGGAAACTTCTCACAATAACATGTATTCTATGATTGGATGTTTAATCCTCAAAGATGTAACCATAGGTAATAAGGTGGAAGAGTGCTGTGGTCAATATGAGTCTTCCAAGATTAGATAATTCTTGTTTGATTCCCAATTCATTTCTTTATAGCTCTTTCCAGTCCAAAGTCACATGTCTTATAGAAGAAATCAATATTCAAGCAGTTTAAAGCCAAAGAGATTTGTTGTATAATGTTTAAGCAGGAAAAGGGAATGATATGGTCACATCTCTATAGTAGGAAGACCATTTGGTAGCTTTGTGAATAATGAATTGGAGCAAGGAGAGGCTGAAATCAGAGAGACTAATTAGATGACTATTATAGTAGGCCAGATGATGGTGACGATGTCCTGAACAAGATTCATGGCTATGTGAATGGAGAGAAGGGAAAAGATGTGGAAGGTGTCATGGGTCTGAGCATATCATTCTCCACTCCCCACTCCAACCTCATTAATCTCCAGTGGCTAACACGTCTCCAGAAGTAAATTCAAAGTGCTCTGTTTGGCATTCAAAGTCCTTCACAATTTAGTCCACTCCTACCTTTAGAGTCTTCTTATACTTTACTCTCAGACATATAATCTTCAGTCCAGTGACACTGGCCTCTTGTCTCTCTCACTAGGAAGACACTCCTCTCTTGGATCTTATTAACCAAAGGCAGTATGAGACTATTACCTCATGGTTTTGAGTTTATGAGGATGATAAATAGGAATACTTTTTTTTTAAGTATCCTGAGCCTCTCAAATTAAGCTGGATATCTTCAGAACCATCAATACTTGCTGTTTCTGGTTAGATATAGATCTCCATCCATGTAACAGGGCTTAATCCATCTCAGGATCTAGGTGGTTAATCCCATAAGGCCCCTGGAACTGCCTCAAAATGAATGATGCACATATTTTAAAACTGGGCCAAACTATTTAGGAACCTTCAAAAGTGTTTAGTTTGTCTGGATGGTTGAGATTTATTCTCAGTTCACTTACCATGCACTTGTTAAGTCTGTGATGAGCAAAAGGAAGTAGAAGTTTAAAATGAAGAGTCAGCACCCATTTTCTCCAAACTCATTATCTCCCTCCCTCTCCCTCAACCCCATTCCTCTTCCAAACTTCAATTTATATTAAGGGCACTGCCATCCTTCCACTCATCCAAGTTGGCCACCCAGTGCCATCCTTGGGCCTTTCCTCTTCCTCAACCCTTATATCCAATCATTTGTTTCATTCTTACCTCCATCAATGAATCAAAAACTCATTAAGCACCTACTCTTTGCAAAGCACATTCCTAAGCATTGGGGCTAGAGAAACAAAAGATAATCCTTGACATTAAGGAGCTTACAGTCTAATGGGAACAACAATATGGGAACAAATATGTACAAAATGAGCTATATACAGGAGAAACAGGAAATAACCTTAAAGGGAAGACACTGGAACTAAAAGGAGTTGAAGAATGTTTCCCATAGAAAGTAGGACTTTAGTCGATTTAGTCTGTCCTTAGAAGAGGTCAGTTGCTGAAATATAGAAGGGAGAGTGTTCCAAGCCTGGGAAACAACCAGAGAAAATGACCAGAGGCAAAAAATGGGGTATCTTTTAAGTGAGAGATCCAGGAGGCAGTGTCAGTGGACTAAAGAGTCCTATCTGGGAATTAAGTGTAAGAAGACTGTAAAGGTAAGAGAAGACTAAATTATGGAGGCCTTTGAATGCCAAAGAGACCATTTTGTACTTGCTCCTGGAGGTGAGCTAGCCTAGAGATTATTGAGGTGGAGGTGGGGAGTGGAGAATGACATGCTCAGACCCATGACACCTTCCACATCTTTCCCCTTCTCTCCATTCACATAGCCACAAATCTTGTTCAGGCCATTGTCACCTCTACCTGGCCTACTATAATAGTCATCTAATTAGTCTCTCTGATTTCAGCCTCTCCTTGCTCCAATTCATTATTCACAAAGCTACCAAATAGTCTTCCTACTACAGAGATGAAACCATATCACTTTCCTTGCTTACACACTTTGCAGTGAATCTGTGTTGCCAGTAGGCTAAAACACAAACTCCTTAGCCTAACCTTCAAAGCATTCCACTAGACCCAACCTATCTTTTGCAGGCATCTAAGTGGCACAGTAGATAGAGCACTGGGCCTGGAATCAAGAATGCCAGTCTGAGTTCAAAATGACATTGGACACTTGGTTGGTTGGTTGTTATCTCTTGTATTTAAAGAAGACAAAAATGGCATCACTTTATCAGGATCAATGTACAGTGTGTCCAATTTTGACTAATCAGACTGATACAGACTCAGAAAGTTCTACCATGGATCAGGCACAAATAACCCACATGAACATTTGGGATGGAGATATGTCTAAATGTGTGCATCCCACGTTTCTTGTGAGCTACTGCAATTCTGTTTTGTTCATATAACACAGCACCTTCTTTGATGCACATACACCATTCTAAATAGTCCTGTGCCAGTATCTCCCATGTCTCACAATTAATACCAAATAACCCTTCAGAAAGACTTTGAGAGTGTCTTTGTACCACATCTTCTGATCTCTATGTAAGGGCTTACTTTGTGTGTAAAATAATCTTTTGGGCAAATGTATGTTTAGCATCCAAACATCATGGCCAGCCCATTGGAATTACAGTGCTGTAGAGTCTGAATGCTTGGCAGTTCAGCTCCAGAATCTTATCCTACCAGATAATCTTCAGAATCTTCCTAAGACAATTCAAATGGAAGCAATTCGGTTTCCTGGCATGGCAATGGTAGACTGTCTGGAACTCTGGCAATGCAGACATCAACCTTATTATCTACATGGACATCCCTGGAAAGTAAACTGCCAAGTTAAGTTAACTTATCCACAATACTCAAAATGTCTCTATTTACTGTAATTGGTGGTTCTACATAGGGATGGTACAGTGCTGGCTGATGGAGAACCTCTCTTTTCTTGGTGTTAATTGCCAGGTCAAAATTAGCACAAGCAGCAGAGAAGTTGCATCTCAAGCTCAGAGGCTGCACTGAGTGAATAATCATCTTCAAACAGAAAGTCATGCACCCACTGTTCCTCCACTTTAGTCTTAGCTTGTAACCTTTTCAAGTTAACTAATCTACCGTCAATGGAGTGGTTGACGTTGATACTGCTAAAAACTTCATGCTAGAAAGCATGGGAGCAAGCACACAGCTCTGCTTCATGCCATGGGTAACTGGGAAAGCATGAGAGCATTGTCCATTATCCAGAGCCCATGAAAGCATGCCATCATGAAGCTGGCTTTCAATATTGATGAACTTCTCTGGGCAACCAAAGTTTTTGCCATTATCTTCCCCAAACCCTTACAACTGACAGTATCACAAAGGCCTTGGTCAGATCAATTAATGTTGTGTACAGATCTCTGTTCTGCTCATGGCATTTCTCTTGGAGTTGTTGGGCAGCAAAAGCCATGTCTATAGTTCCTTGACCCTTTCAGTGGACTGAAGCCACACCGACTCTCGGGGACATGACCATCTTCTAGGTAAAGGATCAGCCTATTAATGAGGACCCAGGCAAGAATCTTGTCAACAATGACTAAGAGACTCCCTCTGTGATTGTCACAGAATAATCTATTTCCTTTTTTGATTCAGAAGGTGGGCCATAAAAGCATGTTTGATCTTCTGAGGAATTGCTTCCTCTTGCCATATAACCCAGAAGATTTCAGTCAGCTTTTGTAGGAGTAGTGGACCACCTGCCTTAACGAATCTCTGCTAGAATGGAATCAGCACCAGGCTCTTTGCCACAGAAGAATCTAATGACATTCAAAATCTCTTCTTCTGTTGGAAGTTGAGCTAGAGAAGGATTGACTTCAACCTGAGGTATACAGTCAATAACTTCAGCATTGGTTGATGACAGTTTGTTGAGAATACCATGGAAATGTTCAGCTCATTTCTCCAGCATTGTGTCCTCAACACTGATCAGTATGGCCCTATAAGAGCAGTTGAGATGCACCATGGATCTTTTGCCCATAAATAGCTTTCAGGATCAGATTTCAAATGTGTTTCTAAATACTTATTAGATGTGTGACTTTGGACAAGTCACTCAGCCTCAGTTTGCCTTAGTTTCCTCAATGCAAAGTGGGAATAATAATCACACCTACCTCCTGCAGTTGCTATGAAGATCAAATGAGATATTTGTAAAGCTCTTAGCTTAGTGTCTGCCACAGGATAGACAATAGATGCTTGTTGCCTTTCTTCCTTACTAGACTTAACTCACATTACTACTATTTACATAGCCTAGTTTTCAAGCCAAATTAGACTACAAGTTATTCTCTGAACCCATCTCTCACTCCTGTGTATTTATGTAAGCTACCTCTTCTGTTTGGACTACACTCTCTCCTCAATCTGGGCTGATGAAATCCATCCCTAACTTAAGGGTTCAACTTGACTACTAATTCTTCCATCTAGCATTTTCCCCCAGTTTAAAGTGTCCTTTCCCACCTGAAATTGTCCTAGAGTGCTCTGTGTCACTCCTTTGTCTCTATCACATTCTATTTTGCCATACTTTATCTGCCTCAAGTTTCTGGAGGATGAGGATTAGGTCATTTTTCCTTTTATAACTTTTTATCTTTGCATTTAATTAGTTCTGGAGATGCTTTGCATATGGTAGGAGCTAAGGGAGAAAGGGAGGGAGGAGCATGTGAGATAAGGCCAGAAAAATTGAGGGGGGGTGGCTACTGGATTGTAGAGAGCATCAACTGCCAGATTCCAGAATTTGAAGTTCATTCAGCAGACAATAAAGAACCAAAATATTCTCTCCCCAACTAGGGGACATAAAGAGATAAAGCATGCAGAGCTGAAGCTTAGTCGGTATTTGTTTCCATGATGAGACAACCCAAACTATGGGAGCTGGGAAGAGTTTAAAAGAAGGGCAGGATTGCTTTGTTTCTTGGTATGTAATGCTAGGGGGCAGCTATTTGGCACAGTGGATAGAGTACCAGGTGGACTCATCTTCCTAAGTTGGAGTCCTGTCTTGGGCATTTTCTAGCTGTGTGATCCTGGGCAAGTCATTGAATCCTGCATCCTCTTCTGTAAAATGAGCTAGAGAAGGAAATGACAAGCCATTCCACTATCTATACCAAGAAAACTCCAAATGAGATCACGAAGAGATAGACACTACTGCAGATCACTCTAACAATACTGTGTGCATTTGCCTATGTGATTTCTGAGTTAATAGCTCTAAAGTTTTGTCGCAGAATTGTATTTCCCTTTGAAAGAGTCTCTAAGTTTACTTTTTAGGGCTCACCGCCATGATCATCATGCTGAAACCACCCACGCAGCTCACAGCATGAATCATACGTGATCTAGGGGGTGGAAGTGGGGTGTCACTTCACAGCAACCTGCAAAGGCTAGCATCAACCCCCCATCTCCTTTGTCCTCCATCTAATCTTTGTTCACAGACAATCGCCATCATTAGCCTGTAAGGCAAAGACTGTCCTGTTCCTGCTTTAGACACTCAGTAGACAACTGATAGGAGCCCTTAAATCTTTTACTTCATCTCTCCCTTGCATTCCCCACTCTCACCTTTTGCCTTCAAACAACCCCCTCTTTCCCAGGCCCAGGTTTCTTCTTAATATACTGATAGCATTTGTGAGAGCCTCAGTTGGGGAGAGGAGAATGCCTGGAGTGATGTTGTAAGCCTAAAGCAAATGGCAGACAACTATGATTTGTGCAAAACCTCATCTGGGAAGCCTGCATTCCTAGTTGTCTGAATTCATGATATTGGGGGCATGGGGGTGGAAATTATAAATAATGTAGACAATGAATGAGGATGAATCAGACCCTTTATTCTGAGGTCTGCATAGCCAGTGATGCTAGCATCTAGGCAAGTTACTAATCGGCTGCATCATTTTTAGAGAGATGACTTTAAGTGTTGCCTAAGGTCCATTCTCCCCCTTCTGTGGCTGATAGAACACAACTGGATGCCCTATGAGTGTGTGGATCATAAGAGGGGCATATATTCTGCAATATATGCATAAATGAAGCTAATAAAAGATAGAAGTGGTTTCATGGCCCTCTAAAGGGACAGAAAACAGTGAAATTGAACAGAAAAACAATAATAATTCTCCATATTCACACTCAATGTGGAAGCCTCCCTCTCTCAGTCACTTTCCAATCAAAGCATGGCCAGAGGTGAAACTTGGAATAATCTATAGCTCTGCCATAAATCTATCTGAAAGGATAGGAGAAAGGACAGTTAATAATTTGTTTAAAACTTTTTACCCCAATAAATCAGAAAGCATTTATTAAGTTCCTATCGTCCTTCTGGCTTCCCTGTCTTCCTTCAAGTCTCATCCAAAATCTTACCTTCTGCAAGAAGCATTTCCTGGTTCCCCTTAATGCTAGTGCTGCCCCCTGCCATGAGATTTTCTCCAATTTCACCTGAATGTGGCTTGATCATGCATAATGGTTTGCATGTTTTCTCCCCCATTAGATTATAAACTCTTTCAGGGCAGGATCTATCTTTTCCCTTTTCCTGTATCCCTAGCACTTAGCACAGTGGTAGGCATTTAATAAATGTTTATTGATTAATTTATTGATCATTGTCTCCCCTACTGGACCATAAGCTCCTTAAGAGGAGGGACTTTTGGCTCTTTTTGTATCCCCAGCACTTAGTACAGTGTCTGGCACATAGTGGGCACTTAAATGTTTTGATCATATCGGTTGATCGACTGTTGTCTCTTCTATTAAACCATAAGCTCCTTGAGAGCTGGGACTGTTTTACCTTTCTTTGTATTCCCAGCTCCAGCTGTAGCAAAACATCTGGAACATTGTAAACACTTAATGAATGTTTTTTGATTGACTGCATCTACAATGCTTAGAAACTGGTATGTAAAGACAAAAAATAAAACAATCTCTGAGTGTAAAAGAATTTTCTCTGTCAGACTTATATGAGGTAGAGAGAGTGGCTGGTGCCTCAATGGAAAAAGTTTCCACCCAAAAGTAGTGGTTGATTTTACTAATCCAGTATTCCAGTATTTCAGTTAACCTTCACCTTTGTGAAGTTGGTTGAGCTAGAATTATTATCTCTATTTTACAGATAAAGAAACTAAGGCACAAATGAGTCCATTGATTTTTCTAAGATCAGGTAGTGCCAGACTCCAGACCAGAACCAGGTTCACTCAATTCCTAGCACTGTGGCGGTCCTATGGAACAATACTATCTCTGTGGCAATCAATGCCCTCACCCACAGCAGAACCCCAGGCAATAGCAATAAAAGGGTGAAATTTCCAGTGAAATATAAGCTTGATGTAGACAAAAGTCAGGTCGATTTTTATCTTTCTTTCCAAAGTATCTAACATAGAGCTGCACACAGTTAGCACTTAAAAAAATATATGTTGAATTGTGTTAAATCAGATTGAATCCTAACCACTAGGCAAAACAGGAAGTTTGCAATCGAGGGCTGCATTGCTAGAGCTGTACTAGTTTCAAAGGAAAGAATCAAGGCTTAAGTTCCTTAACTACCCTTTCCATGTTTACTTGAATAAACCATAAAACCAGAGGATCTTAACCTCAGGATTGTGAACTTTTAAAAAATGTTATTTCATTAATTTTCTTTGTAATCCTGTGTATTTCAAATAAGGCACTGAAAAACATGATTTTGAGAAGGGATCCATAGATGTTACCAGAATGATGAAAGGGGTCCTTGACACAAACAAAAAAGATTATGAAACCTTAGCTTAGACACTATCCTTCATGGAAGCAAATGAGGGGACTATATGATGCCTTCTAACTCCAGGATTCTCTGGAGCTATTTGATTGTTAGTGATGAGAATTCTATTTTTTCAGACAAGTAAACTGAGGCATATGTGTATAGCAATGACTACTCTGGCCTTTACTGCATGAAAGACAAGCATATTAAATTTCACCTAAGGGTTCTTTGGCACCCATAAGAGGAGTTTGGTGGTATCTACTGTCTTCCACTGGCTTAAGCTCCCAGTAATTGTTTTCCCTCAATTATAGGGTTCCCCTGTACCCCAGTTCCATTTAACCACTTAACAGTGAGAATAGCTTTTACAAAGAAGTGTTAATTTCAAAGGTAAAGCAAGAACAAACGTATATGTGCCTTCATCATAACACTATCCACCACCACCACCACCACCCTCCTTTCTAGTTTCTGTGATCTCAAGAATCAGGCTTGGGGTTATAACCAGTTTTGTTGGTCCTTTTCAGTTCTAGATGCAGAAGGCAGAGTCCCTAGACAAGGAACTTGAGCCCTGGTGATCTTGGAGCTAGGATTCTAGGCTGGATGTTGCAGCCAACCCATTGAAGAAACCATGGTTCCCCAGACTCAAACCCAAGAAAGACTTTGGACTTGGAACATGTTGGGAATATGTAGGAACTGAGTTCAACCTTGAACTTAATCTCTCCCTAGAGACTGAAGTAGTATAGAAAGATTATGCCTCCTTTCCCATGGGTTAGGGGTTGGGGGAAAAGAGTAATAATGTTTATATGTTTATTCTTATTATAACTTCGAAGTAAATATTCTTCTATGGAGGCTAATTTGACAGTCAAGTTGTTAAATGTAACCATGGTCCTGGAGACCCTAAAGTCAAAGCAACACAATTGGTTGGGAAAATAGACATCTCCTAAATCTCTTGAAGGATTCTGACCCTGGGAAGGGGCAGAATAAAAAGAACCTTGACTTCAGGTAGTAGGAGCTCAGAGTTTGTAATACACCAAATTCCACAGTTTACCAGGTACCTGATTTCTAAGTCTGGCTTTGCTACTAACTAATTGTGTGTCTTTGGCCAATTATTCTTGCTCTTCCCTTTTGATATCTGTGGTTTTTTTTAAAGGAAAGAGTTGAAGAAAATTATCAATGAGGTTCCTTCCCAAAATAATAATAATAAAGTTCCTTCCTGCTCTAACATACTTTACTAAAAATTTTTTCTCAAGTTCATTATCCCAGATATTCACTGGCCAAGTCAGTTAAGCAACTTGGACAAGGGTGTCCATGTACTTGATATATGTGCCTAGCTTTCTTACGGGCAATGACTCTGTTCTGTCCTTCTATCGCCAGCACCTGGCATAGAGCCTGGCACTTTAATGACCACTTGTTGAATTGAATTAGATGGGTTTGGAGATTCCCTTTCGGCACTATCTAGTCTCATTTTTCATGTGTTTAGAGCACGGTAGCCTTGGCTTCTCACATCTTTATGTTGATGGAAATGAAAATTCAGCATTACAGGATATTAGAGCTGGAAGGGACCTCATAGGTCATCTAGTCCAACCCCAACATTTTACAGATGCAAAAACTTGGGTCTAGAGAGAGGTGAAATGATAGCACCCAAGGTCACACAGGTGGCAGAGCCAACCAGTCTTTCAATTCCAGCCCCAGGCTTTCCTGCTATACGTTCTTCTGTCCTTTTTGGTCTTTGAACCATCTTTCCACAGGATAGCCTGGTGTTTTAATGGCACTTCCATTAACACCACAGCTGTCATAGCAGTTAGCAATGGAAAGACCCATTAGATCATTTGACCCTATCTCTCTGCCAGGACAGGATATAGGTCCTAAAACTCTTCCTGGTCTGAAAGCCACCTAAGGTCTATTTATCCTAGCTTCAATAAATAAGACTTCACAAACAGGAAGTGTGGTCTTGTCCAAAGCTAATTATAATACTCACTATAACAATGTTGCTGTAACATTGTTGAAGCAAGTTTTTCAGAGCCATGCTACAGAATTGCCCTACTATCCCTTTGGGGGTAATTATAAGCTCTTTTAAATGTCGATCATTAAGCTGAGTGTGCAGCCATTGCTGACCAACCAGAAATATATATCTCTATATGTGGATAAACACAGATATATTTATTATATTTATATACATACACATATGTGTAAATGTGTGTCTATATATTTATGAAGGTAATATATAGGTAGGTAAACAGGTTTCCTTTGTAGTCCTGTATGCTTCGTGTTAGACTTTGAAAAACATGATTCTAATAAGGGATCCATCAACTTTACCAGACTGCTGGAGGGATCCATGACACACAGAAAGGTGGTGGTAAATGTTTAGCAGCCAATCCTCTGTGAGGAAAAAATGTTCCTGCGATATACTTTCTTTTAAACTCTTAGTTTTTGTCTTAGAATCAATACTAAGTATTAACTCCAAGGCAGAAGAGTGGTAAGGGCTGGGCAGTGGGGGTTAAATGACTTTCCCAGGATCACACAACTGGGAAGTGTCTGAGGTCAGATAGGAACCCAGGAACTCCCTTCTTTAGTCCTGGCTCTCTATCCATTGAGCCACCCAACTGCCCCTGTATGATACAGTTTGAATTCATTCTGCATTATTAACATTTTCTCCATCACTTCCTTAGGTTTAGACAACTAACAAAACAATAAATCAATTCTTGATTTATAGTGTTTGCTGATCTCTGAGGTAGTCACACTGAAAATAACAACTGGCTTTTGAGAGCCAGTATAAGCTATTTCTGCATACCTTTGAGTATATATACACATAAATATACATATACACCAAGGATCCAGTTTTATTTTTAGGAAATAATTTGGGAAATTCTTGAATTGACTTATATTCTAAAATCTCATAGCAGGAAGGGACATCAGAGATCATGTGCAGGATAAATGTCCTATATGAAGCGTGATTCCCTTCTAGAGTATCCCTGGAAAGCAGTTGTCTAGTCTCTCTTTGAATATTTTCAGGGTCAAGGAATTAACTATTTTCCATCAAGAATATTCTTGCATAGGTAACTAACATTTTTGTATCACATTAAGACTTGCCAAGCATTTTACAAATATCTCATTTGATTCTTACAACAACCCTGGGGGGTAGGTGCTGTTATTATCCTTATTTTACAGTTGAGGAAATTGAGGCCAAAACGGGTTAAGTGACTTGTCCAGGGTCACATAGCTAGTCTGTGTCTAAGGCTGGATTTGAACTCAAGTCTTCCTGATTCTAGATCTGCCACTCTGTGCCCTGCCAAAAAAAAATTAATATAGAGGGTAAAGTTAGCCTCTATAGCCATAGTTACTGGTGTTTTATCCATAGCCTCTTTTGGATATTGATGAGTTTTTTCCTCCCATTCTCTTACTATCTTTCCCTCCTTTGGATGCCTTAAAACTCAGTATTTCAGGGGCTGCTAGGTGAATCAGTGGATAGAGTCATGCCAAGAGACAAGAAGTCCTGAGTTCAAGAGTAACTCTGGGCAAGTCATTTGAATTCAATTGCATGGTTCTTATAGCAATTCTGCCTTGGAACCAATACTTATCATTGATTAATTCTATGACAGAAGTTAAGGGTTTTTTTTTTTTTTAAAATCAATCCTTCAACACCTTCACAGCTACATAACCCCCAGCAAAGAGCTCCTCTATGTACACTTGATCTAATCTGGCTGTTTTTCCTGCCTTTTGTTCTTTTCATTTCTAGTGCAATTTATGCCTCTTCTATCAGCACATCTTGGGCTGTGATGATGGAACTCAAGCATTGCAGATCTCCTCAACTTGGTGAAAAGTTTGTTACCAAAAAATCTTTGCAGATCCCTCCCATTTTCCTTTGATCAGTAGTCCTCCACCCATTTGCATTTTTAAATATCATCAAAATCAATTGGGTCTCCTACAAACCCTCACAACTAATTTTATCTTCTAAATAATTATGGAATTGTTATGGCAAGGATAAAAATTAGTATAAAGTAAGAAGAAACAATTAGAAATGAAAAAACATACCATTCTTCATTTTATTTCCTCCATGAATTTTTCTTTATTATAAGCAATGCATGTCTTGTTTCTCAACATGACAAATAGGGAAAATATGTGTTATAAGATAATATATGTGCAACCTAAAATCATATCACCTGCCTTCTTGGGGATGGGGGAGGAGTAATATGGAGAGGAAAACAAAAAAGGGACATAGATTTTTGTGCATAACTAATTTGAGAATTTGTTTCTCTTGCATAAGCATATTTATTATTGTTTATTACATGCTTGTAACAAATCACATGTATTGTATTATTGTTATGTTACAAGTTATTTTTATTTTTACATACTATCTTACATATACTTATATTGTATTATGTATACAAATATATATTAAAAAGAAATGGTAAAAATGAGAAAAATTATGGTGTACAATTAAAACAAAACACACTGATCTAGTTAAGAAGTTGTTGGTAATGAAAAACAGAATGTGAATTAAAGAAAAGGCATAGATAGAGACTACAATAATTTCTTATAGAAGTGTAATGTGTGTAAACCAATTGTCACAACAAGTTGATTAAGAGGAACTAAAAAGAGCAGTTGCCTGGAAACTCTAAACTTACATCTCTTGCAAAGAGGGAAGATAGAGTTGTCAAGGGCAACTCTGATTTAGTATATAAACCCACTGTAAAATCTTATCAGCTGGACATGGTGGTGCATGCTTGTAATAATCCCTGCTACTAGGAAGGGTGAGGCTAGTGGATTGTTTGAGCTCAGGAGTTTTGAGATAAGTAAAATCAGGTGTTTGCACCAAGTCTGGTCCCAATGTGATGAGGCCCATGGAAAGGGATAGAAGGATGACACCAAGGGGATTGCCTAAAGGGGGAGCAAACTGTTCCAGGTCAGGAACAGGGAATACCAAAGACCCTCTGCCTATCAGCCGATTATTTTGTGTGGCCACCACACTTCCAGCCTGAATGAAATTGGGAGATTTAGTCATTAACAACAACAATAACAATACAAAACTCAAAATCTTTTAGAGGATGATAGATTATTTGCATTATCATTACAGAATCAATAGACAGTTATAAGTGTTAAGAAACATTTGCTTACATTGAATTGAAATCTGCCTTACTATAGCTTCTACCCATTGGTTCCAGTTCCACTTCCTGGGACCAAAAAGAACAAATCTAATTCCTCTTTAGCATGAGAATCTATCTAATAACTGAATGCACTGGTGGTCACGTTCTTCTCTCAAACTAAGTCTCTTCTTTCCCAACCTAAACATCCTCGTTTTTTTCCATTCATTTTCCCAGAGTTAAAATAGAATAATACAAGGTGTCCAAAAACTCTTGGAGGAGTTTTAAGCTATCAAAGCTTAAATAATAAGTCAATAACATTTGAACTTTGATAGTTTAAAACTGCAAACACGGCTTTTGGGACACTCCAAGGTGTTGATAATGAAAACATATTTAAACATAAGTGGTTTAAAACTTCACTTTTGGGACACTCTGTAAGTGAATTAAAGTCTATCCTTCAAAATGAGGAAGAAAGAAGGCTTATGAAAATTGTCAGGGAGGAATAAAAAAGGAGAACCAGTTTCCTTCAAACTCAAGATGGATTTTCCCAAATAATTAATACATTTTCTCTCAAGAGTATGATAGATGCACTAGATTCAGGGAAAGAAGTACAACATCTGCATCTTTTCCCTCCAACCTAATTCTGCTCTTTCTTATGGTCCTATCCTCCCTTCTCCCTCCCATCCTGATCATTTCTTCTTCTCTTCTTTCCTCTCATCTCTCTTACCAGTCACACCACCCACCCACCTTGCTTAAGAACTGCATTCTTTTAAGTAATATGGTTAGTAATGGGAGATCATTCCCATTCCTTTCTTTCCTTTCCCCAAATTCTGAGAGAGTGCCATACTTTTACACACTATATCCCATGAGCATGTTAAAAGCACAAACATATCACACTGAGGAGGTAGATCACAACCTCTGAAGGTTTCCCAGTCTAGCTCCAACTTTCCTTGCAAGCTAGACTTTTTTGATTTGTAGGAGTTTGTATGTGATTCTGACACTAGATTAGGAATAGGATAGTCTTTTTCCTTCTATCTTAGCCAGCATGTAACTGGCTTTCATCATGTGGATTTTATTTAAACATTGTGAAAACAATAGTAGTACTTAAACTGGATAACATTGGTGTCACACTGTTAGGTTTACATGCATCACCACATGTAATGGAGGAGCTGGCTATCACGGATTTATGCTATATCTTAAGGTCTTACTAAATTGAGCCACAGTTTTGACATATAAGTGGGAGGCTATTGATCTGCAGGACAGACAAAAGAGCAGTGGACTAGACATCATTAATTTGGTTTTTAAGTCCTACTCCAGCCATTGACTAGATGCATGCCCTTGTTTATTATTATTGTTATTATTATCTTTGCACATCAGTTTCATCATTCGTAAAGTTTGAGGGTGGAAGACAATGATTTATTGCAAAATGGGAGCAATGATACCTCTACTGTTCACATTAAAGGGTTGTTGCTTCATAAATTTTAAAGCATCATATAAACTTCAGTTTTTATTATCTCTGGATGATTCCAATTCCAAATTCCATGATTTTATTTATTATTGCTCTTTTTATGTGAGCATTTCATTATCTAACTATTATTTTCCTTGATGGGTTCTCCATCATCAGTCAGGTTGGTGCTTAAAATAGCTTCTGTCACATCCTACAGAATCTTGCCCATGACTTCATGATGTTGGGATCAGGATGCAGTGTGTTTGATTATAGCTGATCCTTCCAGTACAATCTTGGAAGGCTCTACCAGAGATCAGGTATAAATAGTCCCTTTGAACAGTTGGGATAGAGATGTCTCTAGACTTGTGCATATAGTGTTTATTTTGTGCTACTGCCATTCTGCTTTGCTCATGGAACATAGAGTCTTCTTTGAGATAGGCATGCCATGCTGGGTAGTCTTATGCCAGTGTATCTAACGTCTTACAATTGGTCCTTCAGAGGGACTTGAAAGTGATCATGTGCTGCTTCTTCTGGCTTCCAAGTGAGCATTTCCTTTCTACAAGTTATCAATTAGCCTTTTTAGATATGCATTTGGCACTTGGGCTATGTGATTAGCCCATCAGAGTTGCATTCTCTACCATAGAATTTGAAGGTTTGGCAGTTCCACTCAAGAAAAGACCTTAGTATCCAGGACCTTATTTGCCAGGTGATCTTCCAAAGACTTCTTAAGACATTCAAATAGAAGTGGTTCAACTCTCTGGTATGATAAGAATAACTGATATACTGTCATTTTCACAGGTATACAACAATGAAGTCAGTACAACAATTCTGTAGACCTTCAGTTTGGTAGACAGTCTAATACCTCTTCTTTCCCATACTTTCTTTCAGAGCTTTTCAGACACTGAGCTAGCTCAGGCACTCCATGCATCAGCCTCATCATCTATAGAGATATCCCTGAAAAGTATATTGCCAAGGTTAGTGAACTTATTGACAGCATTCAGAATTCTCCATTTACTATAACCAATAGTTCCATATATGGATGATGTGGTGCTAGCTGGTGGAGAACCTCTCTTTTCTTAGACTGTCAAGCCAAAATCAACAAAAGCAGTAGATAAGAGCAACTCTGTTGTATTTCAGTCTTAGAGATTTCATTGAATGCACAATCATCCACAAACAAAAAGTTATGAACCAACTCTTTCTCCATTTTAGTATTGACTGGTAGCCTTTTTAAGTTAAACAGTTTCCATCATTGGGATAGTTGACCTTGATGCCATTTTCATCCTCATTGAAATCTCCTGAAAACATCATTGAAAAAAATCATGCTGAAGAGCATGGGAGCAAGCACACAAGTCTGCTTCACTCTTTTTATGATTGGGAAAATGCAAGAGGAGTATTAGTTATCCAGAACCCATGAAAGCATGCCATCATGAAACTGGTGTACAATACTGATGAACTTCTCTGGCCAACCAAAGTTTGCAATGATCTTCCACAAGCCCTTACAACTGATGGTATAAAAGGTCCTGATCAGGTCAATGAATATCGTGTACAGACCTCTCTTCTGCTCCTAACATTTCTACTGGAGTTGTTGGGCAGTAAACACCATGTTACTGTTTTTCTGCCTTAATGAGGCCACATTAGCTCTCAAGTAGATGACCATCTTCCAGGTAAAGGATCAGTCTATTTTTGAGGACTCTGACAAAAATCTTTCTAGTAATAACTAAGAAAGAGATTTCTCTGTGATCATCACAGGACAAACTGTTTTCTTTTCCTTTATAGAGTGGGACAATAGAAGCATCCTTGATCTCCTAGAACAGTGATGGGCAAACTTTTTAAAGAGGGGGCCAAAGGAAAGGGAATGCTCATCTGTCAGTCTGTTTCTAAGGCAACTCCTTCAAACTTTCATTGTACTGTATCCTACTCATTGTATTCGTCAGATTAGGAATAATGTCTCAGGGCCAGACAGAACATTTCAGGGAGCCACATCTGGCCTGCCGGCCATAGTTTACCCATCACTGTCCTAGAGGATAACTTTTTCTTGCCATATAACCCAGATGATTTCAGTCAGCCATTGTATGAGCAGTGAATTCCTTGCCTAGTAGATCTCTGCTGGGATAGGATCAATGCCAGGCACTTTGCCACAGGAGAAGAGTCTAATGGCATTCAAAACTTCTTTAGTAAGAAGTTGGACTAGAGAAGGATTGTCTTCAGTTTGAGATGTACGGTCAATGGCTTCAGAAAGCAGTTACTTGTAGAGAAACTGGAATGTCAGTCAAAGGAGTTTAAACTCTACTTAGTAGTCAATAAAACAGAAGAGACTGAGAACCAAAGCTATATATAAGGAAAATAATTGGTAAAAGAGTGATCAAGGAGGCAGGTGGGTAACTCAGTGGATTGAGAGCCAGGCTTAGAAACAGGAGGTCCTAGGTTCAAATCTGGCCTCAGACACGTCCCAGCTGTGTGACCCTGGGCAAGTCACTTAACCCCCATTGTCTAACCCTTACCACTCCTGCCTTGGAGCCAATACACAGTATTGGCTCCAAGATGGAAGGTAAGGATTTTAAAAAAAGAGTGATCAGGGTGAGGAGGGGGTAAGATTAACAAATAAAGACAAGAAAATCCATTCAGAGGTTATTGCTATAATAATGTATTATAGTAAGATAATAATGAGGGACTATACTACAAAAATGATAGTGGAAATAAAGAAGAAGGAATGGATGTAAGATAACTTGTTGAGGTAGAATTGTTAGGCCCCGGTAACTAGTTTGACATTTTATGAGGAGGGAGAAAATGTAGTCAAAGCTAACAGTATTTCAAATTGAAAGAAAGAGCATATGTTGATGCTAACAGAAATATTGAAGTCACAAATTGTGAGCTTAAAGGATAAGAAAATCAGCTTGGATATGTTATGTTTGAAGTTCTAGGGGGAAGTCCAGTAGAAATGCTCTATGAAATAATTGGAGATGAATGTTTCTTGTACAGAAGACAGGTCAAGCCTGGAGACAGAGATTTGAAAGTTATCTACAAAGAGATAGTCATTGAAGCCAGAGGAGTAAATGAGGTTACCAAATAAGAGAGTGTATAGAGAAGAGACAAGATGAGGAAATGAGAGAAGAGAAGTTCTGAGAAGAGAAGACAAAAACTTTTTCCCCAAAAAAATTGACTTCACAGAAGAAAGTGATCCTGAAAGGCCAATATCCTGATTTTTTTTTTAAAGAGTCTCATTATGACCATGGTATCAGAAGTCCAGAGCTTACTTCTTATTTTTTTTTAATCAACCAAGCTCTTGGTTATAAAGGAGAAAAACAATCTGAACTGTCTTCTCCCTGGAACCACTTTGTGCCCGGACACCACAGCCTTCTGCGTCCATTTACTGCATTCTGAAACGGGTGAAAGAAAAAAAAAAAACAACAACATCCAATAATCAAAGTATTCAGGGCTGGCTCTCCCTCTCCCTCTCCCTCTCCTTTGTAAGCACCGAGCCCTCAATCGTAGGAAGCATTAGTCTAAAAATAGCCCCTCTACAAGACCCAATCTTTTTTTGAGTTCCATAAAACATCTGCTGAACAGTTTCCTATAACTGTTTTTGGCCATTAAATCAAAGTAAGGAGAAACAATGTTCCATTTCTGCCTTTAAAGCAAAGAATCACCATCAGGTCTTCCTCTCAGACCAAGACAGACAATGAGGCCAGAAATAGCTGGAGGAGGGCTTTGAAACACCTAAATGCCAGAACCCTGACTGAGAATTACTGGTGTCTGTTTCCCTCCCTTTTTAAAGGCGAGTTGCTCATTTCCCAACTACAGAAAGGAAACCTCGTTGGGCAAAGCCTCATGGGAGAGGCTACGCCATGCAAATTGCCACCTGCAGGTGTGGGGCTATGTGGTTTGTGGGCACCGAGCGAGGGCAGTAAGGACTGGTATGTGTGAAGGGCTCAGTCGGCGGAGAAGGCCGCCTGTTCTGAGCCGTGTGTAGGTGTGTGTTTGTACGAGGCTGGGCTGGTGGGTTGTTCTGTGTGTATGCGGAGCCCAGGGTAAACGAGTTTCTATTTACTGGCGAGGCCCGGCGCATATGTCATTCTGGTGCTAGGCTTCTGTTAGGTTCTGTTGGTGGCAACCAGGCCTGGTGTTTTGGGTCCATAGTGATCTGTGCTTGATTAGAAAAGGTTACAGATTAGTAAGACTTCCACGAACCCGGTTATGCTAGAAAGGATGGAGAGTGTGTATGAATAAGAGAATGACACTCCCGCTGTGGATCTGGGTGTTTGGATCTGGGCTGGGGTTCGGTTCTGAAATAGTAGGCTATAGGGATCCCCAGAAGGTTGTTAAAGTAGGAACCAGATCTCTCCCAGCACCAGGAGAAAATAATTGTGTATTTTGTTTTCCTTTTCTATAAAATTACTTTTCTATAAATCCTTTTCTATAAAAAATGAGAATTACTGGATTCTCATTTACGTGCGCTACTTTCTTCAAAGGAAAAAAAAATCAAGAAGTAGAAGATGTAGCTTTGTGTTTTACCAGCCCAGAAAGGCTGTGTGATGAAAACGAAGCCACTCTCATCGTCTCCCTAAGCCCTCAGATACCGCTAATGCTCTCAGAAGAGCCGGCACAGTAGATCTGCCTAAAACACCCACGATCTGCGAGACGCCTGCAGTGTCTGAGCAAAACAGTGTGAAGCCCCAGAGAAAAGCTTGTTTGTGAGAGTGTTTCTGCACACTAGTCACTTCTTGACGCAAGATGCATTGTCTATTTATAGACTTTTATTTTAATATATCAAATACCAGCAGTGAATTAGGTGCTTCAGGAACTGTCAGTTGCAAATAAATTGTTTCTTAAAAGGTCAGCTAACTTTGGATGTAACAAGGAATGCTGGGATTTTACTCAAAGCCAGTCCAAATCCCTCCCCAACTCACAAACTTCCTCCTCCCTCTTCTCTAGTCGCCATATACAGAAACATAGAGCCACTCAGACATGGTCGTGTGTGTTGGAGAGCAAAGGGCTAAAAAGGCCTAAGAAAAGTCATCCAGAAAGAGATGAGTGAAGAAGAGGAAGAGAAGGAAGGGGACAGGAGGGGAGGAGAGGAGAGGAGAGGAGAAGAAAGGAGAGAAGAGGAAGACAGGAATAGGAGAAGAAGAGAGAAGAGGAGAGAAGAAGAGAGCAGAGCAGAGCAGAGCAGAGGAGAGGAGAGGAGAGGAGAGCAGAGGAGAGGAGAGGAGAGGAGAGCAGAGGAGAGAAGAGCAGAGGAGGACAGAGCAGAGGAGAAGAGAGGAGAGGAGAGCAGAGGAGAACAGAGCAGAACAGAACAGAGGAGAGCAGCACAGAGGAGAACAGAGCAGAGGAGCGCAAAGGAGAGGAGAGCAGAGCCAGCAGAGGAGAGAAGAGGAGAGGAGAAGAGAGCAGAGGAGAGAAGAGCAGAGGAGGACAGAGCAGAGGAGAAGAGAGGAGAGGAGAGCAGAGGAGAACAGAGCAGAGCAGAACAGAGGAGAGCAGCACAGAGGAGAACAGAGCAGAGGAGAGCAGAGGAGAGGAGAGCAGAGCAGAGCAGAGGAGAGGAGAGGAGAGGAGAGGAAAAGAGAGCAGAGGAGAGAAGAGCAGAGGAGAACAGAGCAGAGGAGAGGAGAGCAGAGCAGAACAGAGGAGAGGAGAGGAGAAGAGAGCAGAGCAGAGCAGAGGAGAGGAGAGGAGAAGAGAGCAGAGGAGAATAGAGTAGAGGAGAGCAGAGCAGAGGAGAGCAGCACAGAGGAGAACAGAGCAGAGGAGAGGAGAGCAGAGGAGAGAAGAGGAAGAGAGAAGAGGAAAAGAGAGGAGAGGAGAGGAGAGCAGAGGAAGAGAGAATTGGAGAGTAGAGGAGAAGAAAAGGAACATTTATTGTCTTTAATATGTGATGCCAGGCACTGGCTGCCTTGAAAAAGTTTGCATGCTAATTGGAAGAAGATAACACATGAAAGATATCTGGAAAAGGTAGGGGGCAGTGTAGTCTTCCAGTGCCATAGTTTGGAAATAGTGGTCAAGATGATGTGGAGGCCTGGTTCTGTGTAAGTTAAGATGAAAGCTCAACTATCACATCCATGATGATTCCTAGGGTAGAGTACTATTTGGAGGAGAGAGAGATAAGTTTGAAGACCAAAGTGAAATGTCATGGTTTGGAAATGATAGTTGAAAGTGATATTAGGAAGTATTTGACATCTTTGTACTATGAAGTTATTGCTATCAGTAGCTACAATTAGAAAAACTACTCTTCATAAGAAAAGTGAATGGCTTTACTTTACATTTCTACTACTTCTCTACCATCCCAGATAACCAAAAATAAGTCCTCATTTCTTCTTTCTTGTTTGGAGTATGAATTACTTCTAAGGTTAGGGAACAAACTTGCACATAATGGATTTTATAATAGGTTCTAAATTAAAGTGTGGGACCTAAATATAGCGTCACTCTTCCACTAATATTACTGACCTCAAGAAATTTTCTTGATTATTAATGCTATGAGACACATCTGCAATGGTCCCTTTACTTCTAAGTTGGCAGGGAAGGCTCATAGAAGAATGTTTGTTGCTGTCTAGCATATGAACAGACCTTTGCATATCTGGGATAATAAGTGAGCCTGAGCTCCTAGGTTTCAGAAGACATCCATCTGCAACTGTCTTTTAATTTTAATTTGGTTATATTTTCGAAAAGTAACCAATGATTTTTCTGGGTACTTTCTAGTTGAGTTATAAGTACAACCTAGTTCCTCTCTAGCCCCTCTCATATCTCCTCACTTTTCTTCCTTTCTTAACTAGACACCAAACCTACCAAGACACCAAGACTTGTTATATATTGCTCCCTGGTGCACACGATATAGTCAAGCCAAACTCTTCCTCTTCCTCTTCTTCCCACATGACATTCCATCTCTCATTTATACATCTTTGAGCTTGTCCTGGAATGCCAATCTCTCTTTTTGAATACCTAGTTTCCTACAAAATTCAACTTCTGTAATACTTTCTATATGAGGTCTATGTTGATAGCTCTAGCTATTAGTTCCTCTCTTCCCCCTACTCTGACCCAATATAAGTTGTATATATTTTGTATATTCTTATATATATGGACATGTCTCTTTGAGAGCATAACTATTTCAATTTTGTATTTATATCCTTGACAGCTGGCACAGAAACCTTTAATAAGTACTTTATTTGGTTACTTAATTCACTAATGTGGAAAAAGACCTGTATATTTTCTGTAGGTTGTAAACAGGCCCAAAGCTTCAGATAGACTGCCTGTGTAAGTGAGATAGGAGTAAGCAAATGGCAAAACCAATAGGCACTTGGAGTTGCAGGAAGAAGCAAAGAATATGCCAGGTCTGTCAAGATGAAACTATCCTGAGGTTGCTCTTAAATGGCCACTGGCAGAGAAGTCCCCAATGTAGGCAGCTCCTCTGCTTATATTATGGAATTTTCAGGATGATCCATAAACTTACAGTCTATATATGAGTATAGAAGTTATCACCATAAAAACCAGAATAATAAAGAGCCTTCATGGAATATGATAAAGTACAAGAAGATCTAGAATGGACTATGATAAAGGACAAGAAGATCTAGACAAGGGAGAAAGGAAAAGAAAGGAGAATAGAGTTCAAAAGATAGAGAGTTTTGTAGGGAGAATTGGCTACATATTGGGAGTATATCTCCAAAATATTTAGAGCAGCTCTTTTTGTGGTGGCAAAGAGATGGCTGTCATTTGGGGAACGGCTGGACAAGTTGTAGTATATGATTGTAATGTAATACTATAATGTCATAAGATATGCCAAACAAGATGATCACAAAAAACCTAGAAAGACGTATATGAAGTGATGCAAAGTGAAGTGAGCAGAACTAGAACATTGTATACAGTAACAACCATGATGTATGATGATCAACTGTGATGACAACTATTTTCAACAAGGCAAGGATCCAGGACAACTCCAAGTGACTCATGACAAAAAGAGGATATCCACCCGATGAAAGAGACAGAATTTGAATATAGATTGAAACATACCATTTTTTACCTTTCTTATCCATAAACTTTTCTCTAGTTTAAGCAATATTATTTTATAGCATGATGTACAAGGAAGTATGAATTATGTGATAATATATGAATAACCCATATTTCTAATAGAGTATATAAGGAGATGAAGCATCAGGAAAAGAGAAGAGAAGGAATTGAAAGGGAACTGACAAAATACAATAAAGACAAACTTCAACAAACATTGTGCAATTGTCACTTGGACGAAAAATCTCAAAAGGACCTTAGCTTGAGAAATGGATACCTTACAAAAATAGTTCTGGCCTAAAATCTCTAGAGTCTTCGAATTCTTGAATTCTGAAAATTCTTGGACTTGAATAATAAGAGATGCTCTAATACAATGATGTTTCGACAGGGGAACTCCAAACTATAGAAAACTTTCAAAGACAATGCATATGGTCTGTGCTAAGGAAGACAACCATACTAATATAGTGAGGAGCATGAACTTAGCTATGGAATAAGAGTCATGGACTTTAACCCTATAGTTAGGAACTTTTAAATTGTTCATGAAAATGTCTTTTGAGCTCTCAGATATTCCAAGTTAAGGAATTCAGGAACTAGAAATTGGATTATTTTCTCTGAGCCAGAATAGCACCATCTATACCTTGGTGAGTATGTTTAGTTAGGCTGAAAGAGAGAAATGGGCTACACCACCTGAAAGTCAATCCACCTTGTCTTCTGCAGCAGTTCTCTGATCCTTGGGCTTGACAATGTTTATGGGTAGAAAGCCAGAGGGGGCTGGAGTAGAAGATATGGAAGCCAATGCTCTGGTCTGTTTGCTGCTGATAAGTGATTCCAGAAGCAAGCCAAAGGAATCCAGACAGAAATCTAAGAACATACAGATGCTAGACTCAGGGGGCCAGTTCCTGGAGGTATGACAGACTTCAAATGCATAGCAGAAATCTTGAAGGGGGAGGGAAAAGGTCTGGCTCCTTTTCTCTCTTTCCTGACTAAATCTCAAGCACCTTGGTCATGAGATAGGACAAGTAATTGGAATTATTTCAGAAAGCACCATCTCTCCAATAAGATCATAAATTCCAAAAAAGTCAAGGACATATCTTGTTGTAGTTCCCATAGTTCCCAGCACAATACTTGGCACACAGTAGAAATGGAATTTTTTGAGATATGGACATAAAGGCAGCTCAATCAACATTGTTCTTATGAGAAAATTTCCTCTAGGTAATGTGGGAATTGGGGGGAGAGATATCATTTGTATCAAGGGGGGAAAATAAAGCATATGGAGATTTAACACATGCCAAAATGCCAAGGGCAAATTTTGCAGCCTCTCATTTCCAGGCACCCTCCTCAGACATGGGAAATAAATTGACTGGCTTCCTCTCCCCTGATTTTGACAGGACAAAGAAACATGGAATGAAAGCCAGGAGGATGGAACTGATATTTATTTAAGTGTGGCAAATCAGACTGACCCATATCCAAAAGGTGATAATTGAAACAAGCTCCATACACGTGCCTAAAGGAGAGATGAGCTGAATGGACTGAATCTTTCCTCCATATCTCAGCTGGAAAACTACTTATCAAACAGGAGGTCAGATTGGATAAGGAAACAGAGAGGTGAGGAGAGACAGAGAGAGAAAAGAGTATCAAGATAACAAGGATGATGGCAACTAAGGCATTAAGAGACTCTAAGTGGATGACCATTTGTCAAGGATGCTCTAGAAGAAATTAGTCAGGTGCAAGTAGGCCTGGATAACTTTTGTATTTCCTTCCAATTCAGAGATTTGGTGAGTCTGTGAAAGGAAGCAAACTTGTTCTTCAGTGCCTTCCCTAAATTAGAAGGAAAATCAGAAGTTATGGATCTGTCAGTGTAGATAGGGACCAAAGGTTGGGATAAGGGGTCTGAGCTCTCAGGGGGAGAAAAAGAAATCAGAAAGAAGACAATAATAATTATTGTTTTTCATTTCCCATAATTGACAGTCTCCCAAATTAGAGAAAAGCAGAAGATGGATGGGCAGCGAAAGAAAAAGCAGAGAGATAAAAGAGGGGAAAAAAGAGACCAGAATGCACTAAGGGAGAGAGTCTTCCATAAGTAGATAGGAGAGATGCTAATGATGGATAGAAAGAGCCTAACAATGAGGGAAAGAAAGCAGAGGCCTGTTAATCCTAACCTCACTTCTAAAGATTTATCTGATCATAACAAAAATTCGACTTTATGGAATATTTGTCCATCCCTCTTGAATGTGGCCCAAGGTTCTAAATCCATTTTAAGTCAAGACTCTCCAAGATTCCTCCAGATCTCCTTTCTTTGGCCTCTTTCAGCCGCAGGCAACGTCAGACAACCACCCTCTGAGACAGGAGACAAAAGAGGAAATAGACCCTGAGATGAGACTTGCTCAGTTAGCAGAATCATTGTTCTTTCTTTTTATTTGCCATTCTCCAATCTGTCTCATGGTAGGGGGTGGAGGTGGGGAGGGGAGAAGGGAGGGTGAAGTCACCTTTAATGTAGATGCTAAGAAAGCAAGGCATTTATAATTAAGGTCTTTTGTTCTACTTCTAGAAGACAGATCTTTTGGTCTTAACAATGGAATAAGAGTAGAGAACACCAGATTTGTCCCCTTGGCTGAACAGAAAGGCTACCATATCTTTATATGTAAATTCTGGACTGTGTTTGAAAATTAGAATACTCGGGATGGAATGACAGTTCTGTCATTGGCCCTCTGTGTCAAAATAAGTCTAATCAACACATATTTAGTTAGGCTATTACTTTATGCTCAGCACTCAGGAAAGGGCGGAAAGGGAAATAAATGGTATATGGTCAAGAAGAGCTTACAATCTCTGAGGAGACAAAAAACACATACATGAAACAACTAGAACCAAATATGGGTCATTGCATAATCATTTATTGAGTTGCATGCTAGATAATCCAAGTTGTAAGACAACCTAAGTCAGAGAAGGGTCAGACCAGGGAGGGAAGGCTTTGAAGAGAAGATGGTATTTGAAGTGAACTCTGGAGGGGAAATACCATTTGTATAATTGGAAAAGAAGGAAGAAAGAATTCTTTGGGGGAGGAAGGAAGAAGGGAGTAATAGCACAAACAAAGAATGAGAAGTGGAGGGCAGTGAAGAAGGGTATGGGATGGATGGAGAGAAGCTGCAATTAAAAATAAGAAGAGATGAATTTAAGCAGGTAAATTAGGAGAGTTTGTGGAGGGCCTACCTTGTCAAGGCTGTTTGATACTCAGTTGATCAACTGGTCTGATACACAACAGGAGATGTTGAAGGATCCTAAATGAGAGTGCCAGGGGGAAATCAATGTTTAAAAAGATTAAGCAGTGTGAAGATTGAACTGTGAAAGCCTGGGGGTGAAGGGACTAATTAGGACACAGAAACAATCTAGGCAAGAGGAAACAAAGACCTAGAATTGAGTATCAGGAGTGGAAATTGAGAGCAAGGACTGAATATGAAGGATGTTTTAAAGGAAGAATCAAAAGGTCGTAGTGACTGTTGAAAAATGAATTTGAGCATTGAGGAGAAAGCAGATGATGAGGGAAAGGAGGAAGTCAAAGGCTTAATGTAGAGGGAAATAAAATAGAAGCCTGTTAACCCTAGCCTCACTCTTAAAAGATTTCTCTGATAATTAACAAAAGTTTGACTTTATGGAGGATTTATTCATCCACCCTTGAACCTGGCTTTGGTAGGTTTGGGGTTTCCATCCAGAATGAAGAAGAATAGTGGTATAATTAATAAGGAGAAGGAAAGGGGAAAATGTTTATTAAGTGCTTATGTGTCAGGCAGTGTGCTATGTGCTTTCCAAATATTATATTATTTGATCATTGATAAAATTAGGAAAGGAAGCTCTTTGGAGGCTGAAAAATGATGTTTTACTTTGGATAAGTTAAGCTTAAAGCAAGAGTGGTACTTCCAAAATATCCTTTCCTAGGAGGCCTCATATAACACTTTATTTTATGCCTTTCTAATGCACTAAGTGGGACAGTCAAGTGGTGCAGTAGATGGAATGACAGGTCTGGAGTCAGGAAAACACATTTTCCTGAGTTCAAATCTGACCTCAGACACTGACTAGCTTTGTGACCCTGGACAATTCACTTAACCTTGTTTGCCTCAGTTTCCTCATCTATAAAAATGAGCTAAAGAAGAAAATGGCAAATCATTCCAATATCTTTGCCAAGAAAACCCCAAGTAGGGTCAAAAAGAATCTTACATGACCAAAACGACCGACCAATACAATGCCCTAAGAACATTTTATCTACATTAGTGTTTTCCTCTTTTACTAGATAGTAAACTCCATAATGGCATAAGCCACATCTTAAATTAGCTCACTACATTCCCGAGGACCTAACACGGGACTCTGAACACAAAAGTGATATAATAAAGTTTTACTGAATGAGCGTTAGAGATCATAAAATTATAGATGTAGAATTAAAGGGGACCCGAGTGGTCGTCTAGTCTGGTTCTCTTATTTTTTACTTGAGGAAACAGATTCAGAGTGACTTTCCCAAGGGCACATAGGTATCTCTCTGAGATTTGAACCCAGGACATACATAGGATTGTAGAGTTAGAGTAGGAAGAATAAATCTCAGAAGCCATCTAGTCCACATCCCTGATTTGGAAACTGAGATCCAGAGAGCGGAAGGACCTAACTCCAAATTCAATTATTCTTTTGTACCACATTCCAGGTTAGGCATGACATATGAGATATTAGGGTTAGAAGTATAATTAGCTAAAGTCACCATGACTGCTCTTTCTTAGAGAGAGGTCACTGACCACTGGGGGATGTTCACAAGAGGACAGATGCCTGTACAACTTTGGGGAAACCACTTAATCCCTTTTCTTCCTCCCATATTCCGTTTAAGCTACCACCAGTTTCAATGGTTAAAGTAAATCTTCTACATCCTTCACGTGTCTTTAAGTTTTCTTTTCTATGTTGTTCTCCTTTCTTAAACTCTCCCCAATCTAGTCCCTTACCCCTCACTCTTTTTATCCTTTACTTCATTTCAGTCTTTCACCCAGTCCATCTCTTGAATTTTCCACCTCTCTCCTCCCAACATTCCTATCTTTTCCTTTCTCTCTACCCACATCTCCCTTTTCCCTTCCCTCATTTTACTCCTTTCTCCCAGGCTCCTTCCTTTCATCTCTCTTGGATTCCTTCTCAAAACACTCCCCACCCCCTTTCTTGGGCTGCATTTTTCCTAGTGTATTTTTAGCTTCAATGCCATCCTGAGGATGTGAACAATATTCCTGAGTCATGGTTTTGCAAGGAAGCAGAGGCAGACGGCTCCCTTTACATCTCAAGATCTCTTATCAACCCTTAGCCAGGCCTGCAAGGGAGAGGGTTTTATCTAAAAGTTCTTCTGGATTTAGTTTTCTGGCCCCCTACCACCCCCCTCCACCGGCTCATCTTTTCTCCATCTGCTGCATTTCTGGGCTCTTCATTCAGAAAAGCCAGCTGGTCTTGCAGCTCCCAGAAAAGTGACTGATGCTTAACATGCTCTTTCTACATCATATTATCACCAGAGTCGACCTCAGAGAAAGTGGATAGCACTGAATCCAGCCTGTGACTACTGTGTGAGAGAAACCACTGCAGGTGGGAGTACTTGGTGAACAGAGCTTTAGAATGAGACCAGAGGACAGAATTCTAATTCCAACTCTACCCCTAACTGACCATGTGACCTTGAGAAAGTCATTCTCTGGGTTTCCATTTCTTTAGCTGTAAAAGTGAAGGATTTGGTGAACTCTAAAGCTCTCCCAGTTCTAAAGCTCATAGGATCAAAGGCAGAGCTAGAAGCAATCTTCTAGGCCATCTACTCCTTCATTTGCCAGATGAAGAAATCAAGGGCCAGGGAAATGACTTGTTCAGGATCATAAAGGTGCCAGAGCTGGGATCTGAACCCTCAGCAGGCCTCTGATTTCAAATCAGCACTTACTCCCTCATGATTCTATGAGTGACAGACACAGCAATCTAAAGATACCTAGTCAGAATAAATAATTCAGGGGCCTTAGGTACTTAATAATTTAGGGATCATTTAATGATATCCCCAGTAAATGATAGGATAGAAAGCTACTTTGAAGGAAATAATACTTTATATTTATAAAAAGTTTGTAATTTACAAAGTTCTCCTCACGATGACCTGATGAGATGATGTCTATATTAGTCATTTTTACTTTGCATATTGGGAAACTAAAACTCATAAAAGTAGGCTTTCCCAATTCAACTCATTTTTACTTTTAAATTCAATTTTGTTTTATTTTCAGTTCTAAATTCTCTCCTACACACCTCCCCTTTCCCTTCCATTAAGGGGGGGGGAACAAAACCTATTACAAATATTTAGTCAAGCAAAATAAATTTTTTTTGGAACATGAATCCATGTTCCAAAATATATTTATATGTGTATATATGTGAGTATGCATACTCTCTCTCTCTCTCTCTCTCTCTCTCTCTCTCTCTCTCTCTCTCTCTCTCTCTCAGGCCATCATTCCTAACAATAGGTGGATAGTATGTTCCATCAGGAGTACTCTGGAACTACAGTTAGTTCTTGGGTTAGAGTTCCCAAGCATTTCGAAGTCGGTGTTTTCAACTAACTTTTAAGTGCTAAAAGAGCATGGGACTAGGAGACTTGAGACTTCAGGCTAATCTTGTCTCTGCCAGTTTCTAGCCATGAGATATTGGTTAGGTAAATCTCTTCATCTCTTGTTACTGTGAAGCTCAAATGAAATGAATCTAAGATGTTCTGAAAAATTAAAGCACTTTTTTGGATGTCTGATGTTATCAATATGAATTCTAGGATGATGTGATTGTAACCAAGAATGCTGGGTCGTAGATACTAGGAAATTTCTCTCCTTGAAGTGTAGGTTCGTTAGCCCCAATTCTCAGTCTTAGCATCAGACCACCTCCAGACGTCACTGGATCAGAAAATCACAGAATCAAGATTAGAAAGGAGCTCAGAAGTGAGGTAGGCTAAGTCCTACCTGAGAGAAATATATGTTCTACAACATCCCCAACCGTCCAGCCTGAAAACCTTTGGTAATAGGGAACCCACAGTTTTCAAAAGCAACCAATTTCATTTCTGGATGACTTTAATTTTTAAGAGGTTTTTCCTTGTTTCCAAGCCTAAATTTACCTCTCTGCCTGCCACCTCCATTTTGCAGTTCCCTCTAAGGAAAACAAATCCAATCTATCTTCTATATGATAACCCTTCAAATTCTTTCAGTCAGTGAAGACATGTCTAACTTCACTTTTCCATGTGAAGATTCCTAGTTCCTTCCACTGATACCACACGGTACGGTCTTTAAAACCCACCCCGATTCACTCCAATTTGTTTATATCCTTCCTAAGATGGGGCACCCAGAACCAAACAAAACACTCCAAATGTTATCTGATGAGGGTAGAGTGCTTGATTTTAAAATGCTCTGGAATCTCCCAAAGGAAAATATGAGGGTAAATCATGATAGCTATGTTGTGGGTGTAGAGCTGGGAGGAAAGTCATGGTTTAAAACAAATGTAGAGTCTGTTCCAATGGACATGACATATATTCCAAAGGCTGCTGAGAGATTGAATGGTGCTGTTGACCTTGGAGCAGTTTCTGGGACCTGAATTATCCCTGTAGGATATTAGTCACTCTACAAAACATCCAAACCAGATTCTCAGGACGTGGGATACTATAGAAGCTTTCCCATAGGATCCTATAGCCTGAGAACCATTATGGTTCTTAACTCAGCTATAAGTTTATGCTACATCAAATGTGATTTTCTTTTAATAATGTGATTTCAATGCCTGTCCCAAGTCAGTTTGGGTTATTTCCTCAGTGTCTTACTCCCAGAGAGACTGGAACCTCTGCATTAATAACAGCTTCTAGCCATTACAGCCAAGAGGCTAAGAGGCTCCTGAAGAACACAAAGCAAATTAGAGGGGTTTTTTTAATCCTTCCCCTGAGTCTCAAGGACAAACTATGAATTCTAATTCACATGACCTAAGTCGTCAATGTCATGCATCCCAACTTTTTTATTGTTGTGGTATACTGGTCATGCCATATGGTTCGCCGTTAGTTTTTGACAAAGTTGATACAGATGTCCTTTTGGGGAGGGTAAATAGGAATGAAGAATAGATATTGAAAAGTCATTCAAAAGTCGTATATTTTGCTCTATAAATGAATGGGGGCAAAAGGCAAAGAGAAAGAAGAAAGAAGAGCAATAGCCTCGGGTTCATTCGTTCACTCAACATTGAGCACTTTTTTTTTTTTTCTACATGGTTTCATCTGGGTATCTTAAGTCAGAAGTCAAAGAATGTTGCAAGAAGTAATACAGACAGCTGAGATAAAGCAAAGAAATATGTCCAGATGGACTTAGCTAGAACCATTTTGCCAAGTTTTAAAGGCACTTTTTGAACTCTAATGAAACCCAAACCCCTGGGTATTGGGGTTGGTTTGCACTGGCATAATGTGACTTCCTGTTTTTGAAGAAAAGAGGTGGGTAGAGGCACAAAGACATGTTCTGGGCATCAGTCAGCTTTGACAAAACAGTTCTCTCTTGACTTAAGCATAAATGAATCAGAAACAGGAGGATAGAATTATTCTCCAAACACATGAAGAGTTTAAAAATGGGGTGGGGCAGAGGCTTTTTACAAACAAGGTGGGGCAATTATTTGGGAAAGGGTTTGAAGGGTCCCAGAACAGAGATTTGTGGTGTGATGAAAATGAAATCTTTTTAACAAGCTCCCAGGATTGCCAGTTTGGGTCACTTTTCTTAGAGCTGGATGCAGCCAGTAACTTTGTACTGGAATTTGGGTGTTTATAAGAGCAGAGGGGCACCTGCTGCTACTTGCAAACAGTTCCATGTCTACTTATCACCAATTTAACTGAAACTATTAAGGGACAAGACCAAACAGGTGTGTGGTTGTTGCTGGTTAGTTACCAGGTACTGCAAGGCCAGGGTATACTACGGGCCAGCAAAACACACGAAAGAGAAGATTTCAGTTACTGAAAAAGAACCTATTGATGGAATTCTACATCCATGGCCCCAGCCAGATTGCAAGTTTCTTGAGGGCAAGGACTGTGCCCTATACATTTTTGTATCCCTTACAAGATTTATGACAGTAATAGGGTCAACATATATTTGTTTCCTGAGATTGTATTGCCTGACCAGGAAAGAAGAAGCAAAAGATATGGCAAAATACGACCAAGGGTTCTAGAGTAGGGTATTCTGGATAACATGGGTTTCTATCATTAGGGCTAGGAAACTTTTGTCAACTCCATGTGTCCTAAGCCACCGATTCCTTTATTAGGAATTTTAAGACTTTTGTTTCCAGAATGATGCCTACATTTTACATTTGATCCCATTCTCTGAGACTCCATTTTTCTGGAACTACTCCATGGGCATTATTTCCCTTTTAGCCTGCTTATCTTTGTCATCTCTGCATCATTTCTAAATGCTTTTTCTACTTCATCCTAAATCTTTTCAATCATTTCAGGAGGGGTTGTTTTGTTTTATCTCACTTCCCTCTCAAGATCACAGTACCTAGGGATTCAAATCCCTGGATTTAAATTGTTTGATAAAAAGTTCAACTTAATTACTCATGGAACTTATAGCTGGATTGGGATATCTTGGAAATCACAAGATTAGAGATCTAGAGCTAATGTAGTCTAACAGATTAGGAAACTGAGGCCCAATATGAAACCAGTGATTTTTCTGCTGGTTGAATTTCTTCATCTCCCCTGGGAAAATCAATCATTCAGCAAGAATTTATTAAACAACTATTTATGTACCAGACATTGTTAGGCCCCAAAGATCTTATATTTTATAAGGTAAGAGAAATATTCTCCCCATTACCAATGGAGATATTGAGGCCCAGAGGGCTTCATGCCTGTCATGAGTCATGCCTGATCTCAACTATTATTTCATGAACTCAAACTAAAAATAGCCAAGAAGCAAGGATTGTTATTTCAGCTAGGAAATATATATATTTTTATAAGTAGCAGCCTTCTAAAGACCCATTTTTCAGACACAATACAATCAATTTCATTTTCTTGAGAAAATACATATAAATTGGGAGAAGGGCTGGGGAAAAAACCAGTATTTTTCTAAAAAGGTACTTATCCTGTAGCTTATCAACAACCCTTTATATTAGCCAAGGCTTTATTAAGAACCTGCTTTTCATAATAACCACCCTAATACTTAGATTACCATTGACATTCCCATCTTATAGATAAGGAAATAAAGGCACAAGAAGCCAAAAGCCTAATCCAAGGTTCCACTGTGTTTAAGTACTTATGCAAATCAGCACTAGAACTCAGGTCTCTCCCATATCAGTCTTTTTGTTTTGCCCAATGAAATAGAGGGTCTCTTTTCCCTAGGCTTGCTTGATTGACCTAACACATTTTTTAACTTACGCACCACCTACATAAGTAATCCTTTGTATAAAAGTCATACCCTGGCAGGGGTAAGTCATTCCCTCTCTTTTCAGTGGTTATGTGCCTTAAGTCAGAGCTTTTCTTGTTACATGGAACCTTTTCAAAATCAAGTTTTTAGGATTAACTCAAAGGGTATTTTCTATCCAGAATTTCTGGTTACAGACCCCTCAAAAATGGAACAAAAATCATTACTGCACAGTACCATCTAAACCAGGATTCTCATGGTATGTGTCATCTGAAAAAAATAGCTAAGAAACAAAACTGAAATTTCTACCAGAATAGATCATTATAATTATATGTACATATACTAGATGTAGAGAAAGATAAAGAGAAAGTTATAGATCGATAAAGATATGTAGAACGTGCTAAAGCCCCATTTTCAGATATCACTAAATCTGGCTAACTCCCTTGATGTGCACTTGTGTTTTGAAGTATTTACCTCAATTCTGCTCCCTCTGTCCAACCCTGTGTAGTAGTCACTGTGCCCCATCTCCTGTCTGCTACCTTCTAAATCCCAGGGAGAAAAATGGAATAATCCCAACAAAGAGGCCACAAAAACCAAAGGGAATATTATTTTAAGTAGACTGACGTAGTTAGGAAGGGGAAAAACATACCAAGGTCTGAATGAGGCACCATGACATTCACATAGCTCAGCCATTGTATAGAGAGAAACATTCCTCAAGACTGTGTTTGTCCAAGAAATCAGTCAATTTACGGTTCCCGAGTCAAAACACTCGAGGACTGGAAACTGGAGTTTCCTGGGCTGAACCCAGTTACTAAATAAAATACAAAGGAAAGAGCAATTAGATGCCATTAATTGTTGCTAATAGCCTAGTGGTTGGCTGCCAAGACTCTACTCCAACAGATTCAACAGCAGGGATGAAATCATTCTGTGCTAAGGCTTGCCAGGGCCCCTCCCCCAGGTCTCTGGCTGCTTCCATAGCTGTCTGACTCTCCTGATTTTCTTGGTTGGGTGCCGCTCCAAGCTTGCTATCAGACCCACGGAACCTCAGGGCCTTTGGGCACACAGGAGACTTGGAAATTCTAAATGATCAGCCAGACCAACTCTATAAAACTGATTCTCTTCTCTTGGAGGTCAAAAAAACCCATGCTCTGGGGCAAGTGAAAACCATAATGACTAGTTGAAATTATGTGCCTTAGGGGGCAGCTAGGTAGTTCAGTGGACTGAGAGCAAGACCTAGAGAATGAGAGGTCCTGGGTTCAAATATGACCTCAGGTACTTCCTAGTTGTATGATTCTAGGCAAATTATTTAGGCTTCCATTGCCTAGCCCTTACTGCTCTTCTGCCACCTCCTCCTCCTCTTCCTCCTCTCAATACCCAGTACTGATTCTAAGACAGAAGGGAAGAGTTGAAAAACAAATAAATTATATGCCTTTGGGCCAATGGCACCACTTGGCATCGGAATCATTTTCTCTGTTGCTCTGTCTGAATAATGTACTTGGTCCTTATTCATTCACTCGGTCTCCAAAATAGACTATTTCACAGATGGGAATGATATGTAGATATATATAATATATAATATAGCCAGATCCAGAAAGGTCCTTAAAGCTTATCTCATCTTATTATCTCATTTTTATAGATGAGATCTAACTAAGGCCCTGGACACAGAAGTGTAGTGGCTCCCAAGTTCACATGGATAGCAAATTGCAGAGCTAGGATTTAAATCCAGGTGTTTTTGACAACAGAATTGTCTCAAAAAAGACTTTCCATGGCACCATATTGCCAAATATTAGAGTGGCTGCCAATTCCAGTTCTAAAATTCTGAGCATGCAGCTATGGAGGCAACTCTAGAATTCCAGAGTTGGAAGGGACCTCAGAAGTCAGCTAGTCCAACCCATGCCTGACCATGAGTCTTACCACATACCAAAATCATCTACATTTTGCTTAAAGACCTCCAATGAGGCAGCTAGGTGGCTCAGTAGGTGGTAGAGTGCTGGGCTAGGATGAGGAAGATCTCAGTTCAAATCTGGCCTCAAACACCTACTAACTTGTATGACTCTGGGTAAAATCATTTAACCTCTGTTTGCCTCAATTTCCACATCTGTAACCAACAGACAATAATAGTACCTATTTCCCAAGACTGTCATAAAGATTAAGTGAGACAACAATTGTGAAGTACTTCATGTAGTGTCTGGCATATAGTAAGCACTCTATAGGTGTTAGCTATTATTTTATTATTACTATTATTATGAATCCTGCTGAGTAATGCCCAAGGAAATAAATTAGCTTGCTTTAAATGAGACCCAATATGTTTGGGTTGCCCAGTGGCTCTAGACATGTCTCAGCTATCTTATAATTGATAAAAACCAAAATGAGACAGATCCTTGAATTTTCATAGCAGTATGGATTCTAAGTTGGGTCTGTTACTTAACTTGATGTAGGAGAAAAAAAGGGATTCTGATTCACCAACACTTAGCCGTGGATTCACCAACAAGATCTACACATTTTGTTTGTTCAGAGCTACTTAGAGTATTCTTAGAAACAAAAAGCTATCTTCTGGAAGCCTGAGGTTCATTTCAACACCGCACTCACAACAACAGCAAAATGCAGAGGAAGGTGTGACATTTCTTCTTAAAGGTGAAGAGGAAAAACATTTTATAAACAAATAACAACTGAAAGAAAAGAGGAGGGGGAAAAAGCCAACTGAAGCCTGCAAACCATTACCTATATCTTTGGTTTGTTTAAAAAAAAAAAGGAATTGACATTTTTAGTGCATTTAAAGAAAATGAAGACTCTAGTAACCAGGCTTCAACAGAGAAGCAGAGTGGACATGGAAAAATTGAATTCTGAGTCCCAGATCTGCAACTTCCTAGTGGGGGCGGGGGGGGAGGTTGGACAGACTTGTTCAGTGTTTCAGTCTTGTTCATCTCTTTGTGATCTGATTTGGGGAGCCTCTTGGCAAAGCTACCAGAGTAGTCTGCCATTTTTTTTCTCCAGTTCATTTTACAGATGAGGAAATTGAAGCAAACAGGGTTAAGTGACTAACCCAGACCTGTAAATCTGAGTCCAGATTTGAACTCAGGAATATGAATCTTCCTGACTCCAGGCCTGAAACTCTATCCACTAGACTCCTAGTTACTCCTTTTCTAAGCCTCAGTGTCCTTATTTATAAAATGAGGTATTACATACACCATATGTCCGTGGAAAGAAAAGCCCTTTATAAAACAATATATAAATGTAGGCTATCATTATTTTTTTTTTTACCTCCTGAGACCAGAATTGTTTTCTGTTACAAAGCTAATCCTGCTTGACTATCAGTAAGTACTTAATAAATGTTCATTGAGTAAACCATTTAAATGATGATCCTCATCATACCAGTAAACATTTATTGAGTGCCCACATCTCAGAATAGAAACAGAAGCTAGGATTGGACCAATCAACAAGTATTTATTAACTGACTTCTTCACACCAAGTACTGTGCTAAGCACAAGTCACTGCTGCCGAGGAGCCAGCATTCTGTTGGGGAGGGTAATCATGTTCACAGATGAGAAGACACACAATATAGACACAAGAAACATTGAGTGATGGTGGGGAAAGACTATTGATTGAGAAATCCTGTCAAAGAAGAACGCTACAGATAAACTTATTTACACTATGGTGTTAGAGACCAGAATATAAATATCTCCTCAAGAATATTTGTATTTTCCCCCCAAAGACTGGCTTCCTATGATTAATTAAAAGAAGTAAACCATTGATGGTAGAATTTTAAGCCATATTGGAAAAGATGTTTGAGGACAGGAGAGATAGCCTTTTGCTCTCCAGGAGCAGGAGGTAGAACTGAGTATTCCTCCTTTTAGAAATTAGTCCCCCAAAGAGAGCATATACAACTAAGAGGAAATCAAAAACGTGTACTTCTAAAGCAGGTTATTACAGTGGAGATGGGGTTGAAGTTGGTGGCAGAATCTGTTTTCAAATCCAGGTTGCACGATTTAATGCTTTGTTTAACTTCTCTTGAGCCTCAATTTCCTCATCTATTAAATGAGAAGCTTGAATTAACTATTTTTTTTCTAAGGTCTCTTGTAGCTCTGATCAATGGTACCATGAAGGATGTAGTTGTTGAAATCCCAGTAATAAAGAACTGCCGTGGAGTCTGCAGAAATGGGATGAGGAGAGGAGAGGAAAGCCCAGGAAGCCACAGAACAAGAGTGCAGTCTTGCCAGTGGTTGGTCATTCTCTTAATCCTAGAGCTATGTCAGAGGAGAGGATTTTTGCTGTTGGTTTTTCCCCAGGGTGGGGTAGGGTGACCAAGTCCTTTCCACATCTAAGAGATACACAGTTTGGTTTGTACCCTCAGGGATGCTAATAGAATAGGACCTATTATTTTCCACTGTTCAGAGAATAATTACCTCTACCTCCACCCACCCCATCCACCCACCCAGCCAGCATCTCTACCACCACAAGGAGCAAATTTCAAAGTACTTTAGCAGTTTCAGGCCACTGGATTTAGAGACCCATTTCACATCCCCTGCCAAGGAAAGGTTGAGCCCTCTGGCACTGAGTGTGGAGGGCGACAGCATCATCCAACACCTGACCAACAACAGTTTAGGACAGGAAGTGACAAGAAATCCTGCCCAACATTGGAAAGGATAAAAGGAAATGGGCACCACCCGCCTTGACTGATCTGAACAATTTGGTTTTCAAGTTGAAAGCTTCCAGGGACACTGCCCAGTTTGGGACTTTGGATTTGGCAGGGGAGTGAAGGAAAAATTGGTTCCAAATATTTTCCAGGAGTTATGTTCTCTCTCTGACGTGTGTGAATCCCATTAGTATTAACCAGAGTTAAACGTTTGTTTTGTTCTGCCCTGGGTATAGTCAGTGCTTTGGTTTAAAACTGCCTTCTCTGGCAATATTAAGCCTGTAGATTCTGACACTGATATATCTTATGAGTTGTTTTTAAGACAGTTTTGTAGCTTGCCCTTAAAGTACAAGGGGGTGAGGGGTGGCAGGCAGGAGGAGTTGCAATGAGCCTTGAAAGGTCTGGCTCTGGCAGAGAAGGGATTGTGTTTTTGAAGAGCTGTTTTGTCACATAGAGAAAGGTTTTCAAAGTTTGAATTTCAAGGCTAGAGATTTCTGGGTTTATTTCTTCTTGGTGCTTTTCCCTACCCGCACCCCCCTCCACCCCAAAACACACACACACACACGTAGACAACACACAGAGGCAGGCAGACACTTGCTTATAATTTTAAATTGTGCCTTAGTTCCTTGTGGGATATTGATGAATATGGCTCAATGGTGCCCCCTAAAGTTTGTAGCTTAACAAAGCAGGGTAGGAAACCTAGGGCCAGTTCCCTCTGCTGAGCTAATCAGTGCTAAAGCTGAAGGGCTAACTCAATGAGGAACAAAAATGGACCTAGCATCCATTTACCTTCCTTCCTTCCTTCCTTCCTTCCTTCCTTCCTTCCTTCCTTCCTTCCTTCCTTCCTTTCTTTCTTTCTTTCTTTCTTTCTTTCTTTCTTTCTTTCTTTCTTCCTTCATTTCTTTCCTTTTCAAACATAACTTCATCCTGGGCAAAGTAAGATAACCTACTTCCTATAATTTCCATTTATTTTGTTGTCACTAGGGGCTCTTCTACAGCAACTATTTCAAACTAAGATCAGTCCCTAAAGCAAGAGGGTGTCAAGATACTTCCATTTCTTCAATTCACTACATATGTCCTTGTATGTCTAAGAACACAAATAACTAAACAAGAGAATTTGCCATTAGTTATTTATTTATTTTTGGTCCAGGTCTATGGTTTTATATGGGGGATTAGGGATGGGTAAGACACTCCTGATGAAGAGGCTGCTTTTATAAATACGGTCCAACTTCATCTCTGTAATTTAGAGAGAATTATTTTGGCCCCCAAAGGGTAAGCAAATTGGTCAGGGTCCCAATATATGTCCCAGGTATGACTTGAACTTGAGTTCTTGTTGAATCTGAAGTCAGTTTTCCTTCTACCATACTACATCTAGCCATGTCTTTGCTAGGTTATATTTCTAAGATTTGTTTGTTTCAAAGTCTCACAGATATTCAGAGCTGGAAGGGATCTCAAAACGAGCTCTGAGATCAGAGAACATGGACTCACATCCAGCTCACTACCTGTGTTATCTTAGGCAAAGTATTTAAACAGTAATATAGTATATCATCCAATATATTACATGCTTCCTTGGCCACCCAGAAGTTCCTAACTGAGGCACCTAAAACAGCTTTTACTACTGTCATTGTGTAGCCTGCACAACCCAAGTCCACTTTGATTACAGATATTGTTACCGTTGTACCAGAGTATTCTTTTATGGAGAAAATCAGAGGCTGTTCTTTTTCTTCTGGTTTGTTTACCCTATCTGTATAATATGGGAAATTCAGTATTTGAGAACTTAAGGCATAAAGATGTAATCACCAGCTTCCCCTACAAGCACACAGGTTCACAAGGCTGAAAAACAAGAGTAAGTTTATTTAGAATTTAAGAAAAACAAAAAAGCTCATATGAGAGAGCCCACCAAAAACAGCAATGCCTGTCAGGGAGCAGCCCTCCCTTTAAAGACTTATATAACTTCAGTTATTCATGATTCTAGGCAGAACTTAGCATAGAATACACCAGATCCAGGATGCCTTTCCTGCTAGATATGCAAATCACACTGCCAGAAGTACCAGCAGGGGATGTCAAATGTCTTTCCTTTGTGGGAAGCTGGGCAGTGCCAGCCTCAGTCTTCTCAGCTGCCAGTAGATGGCACTAAATCTTCCCTTTCTTAGGGAATTTCATGAAGTTTATTGTTCCTCTTTAGAAATTATATGGTCAGATAGGTGGCACAATGGATAGAGTGCTGGGTCTGGAGTTAGAAAGACTCTTCTTCTTGGGTTCAAATCTGGCCTCAGACATTTACTAGCTGTGTGAGCCTGAGCAAGTTGCTTAACCCTCTTTGCCTCAGTTTCCTCATCTAGAAAATGAACTGGAGAAGGAAATGGCCAACCACTCTAGTATCTTGGCCAAGAAAACCCCAAATGAAATCCCAAAGTATGTCATGACTGAACAATAACAATAAAGGTTATATAGTTTAGTTGTTTCTTTTACAGAGAAGGAAACTGAGGCCCAGAGGGACAGAAATGACTTGTCCAAGGTCACACAGGCAGTAAGTAGCAGACCTAGGATTTAAATTCTAGATTGTGAATGCATTGTTCTTTTCATGCTTCATCCCATAAGGAGCAACATGGTTTATAGAAAAAAGCACTCCAACATTCTTGACATGGCAATGTGTTTATATTTCAAAAGGTATTTCCAGACCAGGTCCCTCCATTTCTAAAATCTTATCTTACACTGCCCCCGGACCTCTGGTCTCACACATAAGAGGCTTCTAAGGGACTAGAGGCACTATCTCTCCACGTACCTTACAAGAGGGTCTGCACCCTTAATTGTGTCTGCTGGTGGTGATTTGTCACAGTTGGTATATTCTCTCCTTTGACATTCTGCACAGGTCAGTACTCCCCCATTCTTATTACAATTATCTCTCAGTTCATCATAATTCCCCTGAGACAACTAGAATAATTCAAATAATTTGGGGCTACTTCCTAAAATATGGAGAGGAGAAAGAATCCCAGAAACTTCTAGGACAAGGAGAGAAGTATTTTTTTCCTCTGTTACATATATCATAGGTGGCTACCCATAGAATCAGTGCCCCTGGAAACCATCTATCTTCTGTGCCAGAAGAATGGTCTCCTACCTCTCACTGTAACTGCTCTTATTAGTATGGCTTCATGCCAGAAGTGGAGTCCTTTTTTCCTAACTTGATTCCAGAAAATAGTTCCCCAGGAACCCAAATCAATACTTACATCTCCTCACCCTTCCCCCCCCCATGTAGGGACCCCAAGGCATCTCAGATCCAAGATAATTGAGACAATGAATGTTTATTTTCCTCTCCTACTTCTCTATAGGTATCTCCCTTTAGAATGGAAATTCCCACTTCACTGCATTGACCTCATTTCCAAAGGACTTGCTGGGAAGACCCTATTGGGAGGTCTTAGCCTTACATGAGGATACCATAACAGAAACAAAGATAAAGGCTATCCTGGGATTTACAAAGTTGTCCCACTCCCCACTCCCCAACTAGTTTTTTTTTTCCTTATACTCTCAAGCATGAGTCTGTTCTCTCAGCCAGATAATCACCAAGCTAAAAAGTAGGATCTACTGCGCTGAACAAGTTATAAAGCAGCCAAAATATTCACTAATCACTCCTATAACTCTATATCCACCCTCTTCCTAATATTTGCACCAGTACTATCACTTCTGAGCCCAGCATCACCTATCATTACTGACTCATTGACTTAGGCAACCAACAACTGGACTTTTCTTTTCATAATCTTTTCATAATACTAACATCATGTTCTTGTGAGTACTGAACACCACAATAAACCACCCCTTTAAGTTCCCTTAATCTCCAACCAGGGGATTCTTCTTTTCCATTAAGGGGATCATTTAATTAATAGTAGCTCTTCTTTATTCCTTATCATGAAAAGCCAAACAGGTATAATATGTCATGAAAGTTCATGGTGGATCCTAAATGTTGTCCCTGATCAAAAAATTCTGTTCTTATCTCTTGAAGACAAGCAGATGGGTGGTGATGGATGGTTTGCCCATGTGGAACTTGGGTTTGCAGCCAATGTAGGAGGAGAGGACTACCATGATATGAAAAGTCAGATCCTACTGCTGCTAATCCATTTGTTCATGCACCTTCCATTTACATAACTGCCCCTGAGCCCCTGAACCAATAGATGGTCCTCCCCTGCTAAGAAAGAGGAGGATTGGGGTCAATGGTGCCAGCATATATATATTGTTAATACTTATAGCTCTCAGATCATGCCCTTTGTTACTGTTCTGTCATTTTTCACTCATGTCTGACTCTTCATGACTCCATTTGGGGTTTTCTTGGCAAAGATATTAGAACGGTTTGCCATTTTCTTTTCCAAGTCAAATTTACAGATGAGGAAACTGAGGCAAACAGTGGACTACTAAGTTTCTAAGGCCAGATTTGAACTTAGGAAGAGGAGACTTCTTGATTTCAGGCTTGGCACACTATTCACTGCACCAACAAATTATGCCCATGGTAGAGAAAGTAAAAAATTGGACCTGTAGTCAAGAAACCTAGGTTGGAACATAATTGCTACTTACTATTATTAGTACTAATATTGCTGTCAGCATTTTTATATAGCATTTTAAAGTTTGCAAAGTGCTTTAATATATTAATCCACTCAGTCTTTATTAAAACCTTGGGAAGTAGGGATTGTTTTTATCCCCATTTTACAGATGAGAAAACTGGGGCTGAAAGACAAGTGACTTAGCCCAGGTCCAAGAGCTAGTGAGTATATAAGATGGGATTTAATTTAGGTCTTAGGTATTATCAGAAATTAGGTCCTCCTGACTCTGAGTCTAGGCTCTTTTCACTGTGACATTTAGCCTCCTAGCTTTCTGACAACAAGCAAGCTTCCTTGAGTTTCGGTTTTGTAGCCTCCTATATATAATAAGTGTGATAATACATGTACTATACACCTCACAGAATTAGAAGGAAAACATTTTTTAAACAGCAAATGCAAATATCAAAGTGAGCTACTATAGCCAGTATATTTTGGGTCTCACTTTCTCTCAGAAGATGATTGTTAATCTACTCCCTCTGTTTTCTAGGGTGCTCTGAAGTACTGGGGGTGGGAGTAAAGTCTTTTCTCCCTATAGACATGAACTTGAGCCCCTACTGGTGGTGTCTTCTTTCCTATTAGGTACCAGTGATAAGTGTCTCAGTTCCATTTAATTAGCTTTTGCAAGTAGATAGTCACTTAAAATTTTTAGCAAGAACATAGAAACATTTCCCCTCATAATCTTGGATGTATATACTTGGCCCTAGTCTCTAAGGAGAGTGGGCTTAAAGTTTTTAGTTCCTTTCAAATGTAACAACATGATAAGTATAGAAATGTGTAATGTATGACAATGTACAACCTTTTTTTGTCATATTACCTGCTATCTTGGGGAGGGGAGAGAAGTGGGAGAGAAGGACAGAACATGGATCACAAATGGTCAGAAAATGATTATCAAAAAATTGTATCAATATGCAGTCTGGAAAAATTAAGATAATAAATTTTTTTAAATTATCAAGTGATTTTCTTCTCAAGTGTTGAGAAAAAGGATATTTATTATTGTTATTTTTTTGCCTTTCTTTGTGCCTCCAGGGCCTAAAACAGTCCCGTGCACAAACAAAGTCCTTAAGAAGTTCTAAAGACAGCTAGGTGGGACAATGAATAAAGTACTGGAGTCAGGAAGTCCTGAGTTCAAATTCAGCCTCAGACACTTCCTTGTTATGTGACCTTGGGCAAGTCACTTAAACTTGTTTGTCTTAGTCCACTGGAAAAGAAAATGACAAATTACTCCAGTATCTTTGCCAAGAAACATCATGGGCAGTATGGTCTAATGGGTCATGAAGAGTTGGACCCAACTGATCAACTGAACAATAGCAATAGTAAGTGCTTATTCACTAACCGATATACTGATTTCACCTTTGTCAGCTTCAGTTTCTTCTCTTGTAAAATAAGGAAGCTGGACTAAATTATCTCTAAGTTCCCTTTTAGTGCTAACATTTCTGTGATACTATTATTCCATTTGGAATCTTCTTCCTCAAAGATTTTTTGTTCTGCTGTGATTGTTTTAAATAATTAAAAAAAAAACAACTTGGGGAGAATTGTCTTTCTCAGGTGGCTTGAGTACAAACCTCCCTAACAGGGACCCCATGATGAACATTCAGTGAATTTTTTTTTCCTGAAGATTGCAAAATGCCAAGGGATTGTCCAGCTTACCAGGAAATGCTGAAGTTTTAAAATACAAATGTCCCATAAAGTCAGTCTATGACTTACAACAGGATTTTGCTTAGAGTATAATAGAAAGTGGTGTCCTGCACCTAGGGAGACCCCTTCTGTCCAAATTCTAGAGCTGCACAGGCATGATCTGAAAGGAATAAGAAATCAAAGCAGAGAAACCAGAGTTGGGAGAAATTCTGAATAAGACTCTGTATGGATTCCAAGTCTTCACCAGTTGTTATTACATCATGTCTATATATCTTATGTACCTCTGGGCGGCAGTCTTCATTGATTCTAGGGTGTGAGATAGAGGGGAAGAAGAAGAAAGAGACAGAGATAAAAAGAAGAGGAAAGGAGAGGAGAGACAGAGACAGAGAAATGGGGGAATCTCATCATAGTTCTCAAATATTGAAGGAAAACTGGGAGTTTTCTGAGAATGGGTTGCCCAGTGTTGAAAAAATATATACATAATAGACAATTATCAGTCTGGAAAAGGGGAACTGTAACTCTGTCAAAGACTTTAGTCTCAGTTTCCCCATCTTTACATTGAGATAATGACACATCATCCATCTCTTAGGAATAAACTGACAGTCAATAACAATGATACAGAGCTTTCTCTGCCCCTTAAGTGGTGGGAGAAAATGTTACTGTCTTAATTGTAGTATTCATTTCTAATTTAAAGCTCTTTGACACCATCAATAATAGAAAATGAATTTTAAAAATGATCTCTTTCACTTAGAACTGTCAACAGCAATACTAAAGGCTCTTCCCAATAGAGAAAAAATTAGGAGGGAATAAAATAACAAATTTTGAAGAGAAAAACACACACATCCCCCAAGTACTCCTCCCTCCCTTTTCAAGTGAAAAAGATTGGGAAGGATCATTTCCTGCTTTGCTTAGTAAACCTTAGCATAGAAAAGAGGGAAGCAGGATAGGAGAGAGATGACCAGTGCTTACCCAAATCTTTGACCTTTGGGGAATTTCTTTCTAAATGTCAAGGGGAATCCATGGCTAAGCAGAATTCAGGTAAACCATAAAAGGAATAATTAAACTTCCTTGAATCCTAGTTAAAATTGAGACTAAAATAGATAAGATAGGTAGCCATCTAAAGAGAAAAACAAAACAAAGGGCCCTTTTGTTGTTGTTAAGTTGTTTCAGTCATGACCAATTCTTCATGGCCTCATTTGAGGTTTCTGTGGCAAAGATACTGGAGAGGTTTGCCTTTCTCCAGCCCATTTACAGATGGAAAAACAGAGACAAACAAGATTAAGTTATTTGTTCAGGGACATAGCTAGCAGGTGTCTGAGGCAGGTTTTGAACTTAGATCTTCCCGACTTCAGGTCTGGTGCTCTATCCATCATACCAGTGGTTTCCAAACTTTTTTGGCCTACAGCCCCCTTTCCAGAAAAAAAGATTACTTAGCCCCCTGGAAATTAATTTTTTTAAAATTTTAATAGGAAAGATAAATTCACCTGTGGCCATCACCGCCCTCCTGGATTGCTGCAGCACCCACCAGGGGGCAGTAGTGCCCACTTTGGGAATCATTGCATTATACCATCCATTATACCATATTTTAATATTACTTTTTAAGGAACGTTTCAATGAATCTATGATCTCATTTATATGAATGCTCTTTAAACTAGTGGAAAGAATCCTGGACTCGGAGTCTAAAGACCTGGATTTGTTGTGAGGGAAACACACATGTGTTGGTAGCAAGGTCTAGCCTCAAGAATGAGAGACTCAAACTGTATTTAATCCGAAGTAAGAAAATCATTTTATTTGAAGAACAGGTTTAAGGTGGTTTATGGTCTAGTAGCTGGTAGAATAGCCTGGGTGCTAATAAGCTAGCCTTGGGGCTAATGCATTAGCCAGGGCCCTAATAAAGCAGCCTAATGAGTGATGGAGTGGGAGCACCAATTATGGAGAAGCAGCTTCATAGCCCTGGGCTGATGGATTAGCCTCTGAGCTTGTAGAGTAGCATCTCTGGAGCTGATGGAATATATAATCCCTGAGGTGATGAAGTAGCACCTCTTGAGGTGATGGAGTAGTCCCTGAGACTGATGGAATAGCCCAGTAAGTAATGGAATCACAACCCCAAAGTGTGGAGTAGCAGCTCCAAATGTGGAGTAGCAGCTCTACACCCTGTGGATCAGGGTTTGCATATTTATTAGGGTCTATGTTTTGGTCATCTCCCATTCCAGAGAAATCTTCGCCTTTCCCCAAAACTCTGGCAAATGGGCATGTCCAAATCAGGTAGAGGTGTGATTTTGGATTTAATATGTATGTCATGGGGGATAAGGAGTATGCACAGGTTTGGGGGATCCTTCTGGAATCCTTAGGCCCATGTTCCTCTCATTGTCCACCTGTCATCATTTCTTGGTGTAGGAGAGATCTTCTGGAATGGAAACATGGCAGGGGTTGGATACAGCATGGTCCTAACAGTTCAGAATTAAGGCAAATAAAAAACAATATGAGTAATAAAACAGAGCAGAACAAAACTGATGCCTGGAATAGAACATTACAGATTCAGTCCAGGTGACTGATGACATAGAATGGGTAACTGATAAACAATACAGATTCTGCAATTTATTTTTAATTAATGCTGAAACTTCTGTTTCAAGTGTGTCTCTTGCAAATAATGTATTGGTGGATTCTGATTTTTAATCCATTCTGTTATCAGCTTCGGTTTTTTGGGTGAACTAACTCCATTCACATTCACAAGTATGATTAATAACTGAGCATTTACCTCTGTCTAATCTTCTTGTTCTTGTTCTTGTTCTTCTCCTCCTCCTCCTCCTTCTCCTCCTCATGCTCCTCCTTCTCCTCCTCCTCCTCCTTCTCATTCTCCTTCTTCTTCCTCTCCCTCTCCCTTTCTCTCTCTGCCTCTCCATCTCCACTTCTGTCCCTCCTCAAAAGTCCATTTTGGAATTATGAAGAGTAAAATAAGAACCAAGAAAACATTATATAAAGCAACAAAATGTTGTTTAACTGATAGACAGAAATAAGCAAAACACAGTTACATATGTGTATATAGTATTTACATATTCATCATGTGAAAAAGGCACATCATTACATATAAGAAAATGCTCATGAAGGAAATAAAATGAAAATGTTATGCTTCAAAATGCATTCAGATTCTATCAGTTCCATTTATGTTGGTGGATAGCATTTTTCCTCATGACTCCCTTGATATTTTCTTGGATCCTTACATCGTTGATAGTAGTTAAGTTATTCATGGTTGATTATATAATATTGATATTACTCTGTACAATGTTCTGCTCACTTCACTCTTCATCACTTCATACAAATCTTTCCAAGTTTTTCTGAAATCATCCTATTTGTAATTTTTTATGACACAGTAGTATTACATTACAATCATATTCCACATTCTGTTCAGCCATTCACCAATTGATGGACAACTCCTCAATTTCCAAGTCTTTGCCACCACAAAAAAAAGAACTGCTAAAAATATTTTTGCACAAATAGGTTCTTTTTTCCTTTCTTTGAACTCTTTGAGAAATAGATGTAGTAGATGTAATCTTTGGTCAAGAGGTATACACAGTTTTGTGGTCCATTAAGCATGATTCAAACAGCTAATTTTCATTATTTTCTTCACTCTCATTTCTTTTCCCAATTTTTCCTCTACCAAAAAATCTTTTTTTAAACTGTTCTAGGACTTCTTGTTGGCCTTGGATCCAATTTAATTTTTCTTTAAGGCTTTGCTTGTAGCTGTTTTTACATTGCTATCTGATTCTGAGTTTGTGTCTTTATCTTCACAGCCAATGTAGTTGTTTTTAAAGTTCAAGTTCTTTTTGTTATCATTTGCTCACTTTTTCAGGCTATTTCTTGACTTTCAACTTTAGATTAAAGTTGGGCACCAACATTATAAAATAGTAATCATCAAAAAAATCTTGTATTGACTAAAAATAGAGTGATGTGTCAGTAAAATAGGTTAGGTATACAATACACAGTAGTAAATTACCATAGTAATCTAGTATTTGATAAACCCAAAGACCCAAGCTTTTGAGACAAGAATTTACTCTCTGACCAAAGATTGCTAGGAAAACTGGAAAGCAATTTGACAGAAACTAAATATAGACCAGTGTCTTACACCATATGCCAAGATAAGGCCAAAATGAAAGCATTATTTAGACAAAAAGGATGACATCTTAAACAATTTAGATGAATGCAGACATTTTTACCTGTGAATAAGGGAATAATTTATGGCCAATCAAGAGAAAGAGCATTACAGGATATAAAATGGAACTTTTTGTTTACATTAAAGTAAAAGGGATTTGCCCAAACAAAAGTAATATAGCCAAGATTAGAAGAGAAGCAGGAAACTGGGAGGAAATTTTATAGCAAGTTTCTCTGATAAAGACTTCATTTCTGAAATATATAGAGCTGAGTTAAACTGAATCATTATTCAACTATAAATGTACGAAGGATATGAACAAGCAGTTTTCTGAAGAAGAAATCAAAACTGTCTATCATGTGGAAAAATTACAATCCTATGAGAAAAGTTGATCACTCAGAGGAAGATAAGTCCAATCCATGGTCTGCCTTACCAGAGGACATGGACATTGAGAGAACTATGTGGGCAGTGCAGAGCAGAGGTGAAGATGAAATGGTTAATTTTTTAAACCTTGACTTCCATCTTAGAATCAATAAGGACTCAGTAATAGGGGTTAAGTGACTTGCCCAGGGAGATACAGCTAGGAAATGTCAGAGGCCAGATTTAAACCCAGTATCTTTTATCTCCAGGACTGGATCTCAATCTATGGAGCCACCTCGTTGCCCCCAGGTAAAATAATCATTGCCTCAATACTGCAAAATGTTTCATTATTTGATAATTTAAGTTTTAATCATCTTGAAGAATATAATAGGAGTTACAAGTTATTATTTCATGCTCTATGCCTCTGTCAGTGAGTGTTTATGAGTCTCTTGTGTTTTATGCATTTGTTTTGTGCAGAATAAATAGTTATCCTATATTTGAGCTACACTGTACATAGAGTAACTTCCTGCTCCCTTTTGAGGAGGTATGAGCCAAACCTGGGCTCTTCCAAATGATGATTCCCTTGTGTCCCACAATGGGCATATAGAGAAATCAGACACAACCAAATCTTAAAGGGCTGAAACCAACCCACATATGGATCCGAGATAATATCCCCAAGCCCTTGGGCCAGCTCGAGTCTTTTGTTGAACAGGGATATCTTCATAACATGTAGGCCACTCGTTACTAGCTTTTACTCTTATTAGATGGCTGGCTCATCTACTTTTCTAGCTATAAAGAGCTTTCTAAAAACTAGTATAGTTTTTAAGCTAAATTGTGCTGACTCTGGAGACACCCTGTCTATATTTGTATATGTATGTGTACACACATATGTATCTATATATATATATATATATGGATTTATACATACATATATGCACATGTGTACAGAATGTCTATGTGTATAAGTACATTAATGTATCTAGCTATAGTAACATATGTTTATGCACATAGCATATAGCATAGGAAACTTTCTCTCTTTTCCAATTTTCCTACTGGCTTCCTTGGCTTCCTTTACATCCTAATTAAAATCCTCTCCTTTACTGGAAGCCTTCTCCAAATCCTCTTAGTTCTAGTCTTTTCCCTCTGTTAATTACTTCCTATTTCCCTTATATATAGCTTCCTTTTTTATATATCTGCTTGCCTGTTGTCTTCCCCCATTAGATGGTGAAATTTTGAGGGCAACAGCTATCATTTGACTCTTTTTGTATCCCCAGGGCTTAGCATAGTGCCTGGCACATAGTAGATGCTTGATAAATATTTGTCAAATAACTGATTTATATCGTGTATACACACATCTAGCTATGTTTATACAATGCACACGTATATATGTGAATGTAGGGGGATGATGTGTCATGTAGAATATATTCATGCAATGCACATGCCCTATATGTCATATATATGTGGATGTGTATACGGATCTATATGGGAATATAAGCACATATATACATATATAGATGCATGTGTATATGAATATATACATATACACATCGAGTGTCTAAAGTTTTATGTACATAAAAAATATATATAATTATATATACCCATTATATGCATAATATAAATACACATATTTTAAGACTAAAAATTTTTACTCTCTCTGGCATGTATTTCTTTATTTTATGATAAGTCAAGGTATACTCTTTTAATTAAAATGCCAAGCATCCAGGGGAAAATAACTTACCTTCATAGGTTTACTGAAGGTAAATCGGCTTTCTTCATATTTTCCCTTGGTCTACTGAATGCCACCCAATCCAAATGAGATTTCACTCATGATGCTATAAATTACCCTTTCCTGAAAAGAGAAAGGGAAAAAAACTGCTGACTTTGGTCCCATAGAGGTTAAAAAGGCATATCTTTGGCTTTGAATTTGCAGTTTAGTCTTTATTAATGGAGCAAGTTATTTATAATATTCACCAACACAAGTGCTGATCTGTATCTATCTACAAAGACTTACCATTGTTGAATGTCAGATAATTAGGGAGACAAATGCCATCTTAAAGGTGAATCACCAACTTAGTGGTGACTGAAAGCCATGAACAGGAGTAAAGGAAAATGTTTATGTCTTCCTGTTAAATAATGAATAGCATTTCCATCCACTGACTTCTGCAAGAATTTGCAAGGGAAGATTTTGAATCAAAATTTACTATATTCACAAAAACTGCCATATTTTGAATTATTTATAAAAGAAGTGGGAAAAATGATATTGATGCCTTTTGTTCTTTCCTATAACTAGATATTCTTAGAGAAGGAGAGTGGTTTAACATGTTCGAATGACTATCTGATGCTAAATATAGAAAAAGGAAGTCAGAAGCAGAAGGCACACTTAAATTGTCCCAGCAATGGCAGATGTGAAAACGGTTATTTTCCCCCTTCCTCACCCCCAAAGATGGAATTCATTTGAAGTCTACAGACCTCAAGTCAACATCTTTTAAGTGCCTACTATGTACATAACACCACAATAGACTTTGTCTAAGGGAAAGAAGAGATCTAGGAAAAGATTACTTCACCTGAGAGTGAGAGTGGGATCTTTGGAGCCAGTGGTGCCTGACCTGAGCATTGAAAGGAAAAAAGGAAAGGACATCAGTAAATGGAGATGAGGAGATCCATTCCAGGCTTGGGAAGTGGGGCAAAACAAGGCAGGGTGAGGATAGGAGGCTTGAGCAACTAGTACAAGTTGAAAGTATCTGAAAAGTATCATGAAAACATGTGTGTGTATCAAATTCTTTGTTTCTTCTGAACATTTAAGAATCAAAAACAAAGACAACCCAATGCCACTCAGTTTCAGGCATTACATTTAAATCAGCAGCAAATAGCTATTAAGTGTCTACTACATACCGTTATGAATAGATGCCTAAGTACTTCTTATGAATTATTGGCTTGTGAGGTATATTTCCAGAGGGAATTCAGTTAAACCAGATTGGGAAATTGTATTGCAAATTGAGTACATCTTTATCTTGATTTCTTTCTTTTCAGAAAAGTAATGCACTATCAGATTTTCAAAAAAGTATATTGCACCTATACCAAGGGGATCATGAGAATTAATTGAATTCCCTCACTATGTTTTTGAAAAAGATGAAAGAAAGCAGAGTAAAAGGATTCTTTATTGATATTGCAATCCAATAATCCATTGAATCATAAAGTCACAAATGAAAGGTGATCTTAAATGTATTATGGAAGCCATTATCTCTTATGAAGAAAAAAAAAGGTACTTAATGGTTTGACTAATCCTGGTGTATGGACTCAAAACGCTGGAGTCCTTTTTGATATTAAAGAACTAATTAGTAATTATAATGCAACAATGAAGAAGATTATTTCAAAGCACCAATCCAGTCTTTTTTAGTAACTGTTGATTTATATATATGTAAAAAATATAATATGTAACACAACAATATAATACATATTTGTTATAAATATATAATAAAATTATAATAAATATACTATCCAAGAGAAACAATTTCTCATATTACTTTTTCTATGTCTCATTCTTTTTTCTTCATCTCTCCTCAAGAAGAAAGGTAATAGATATAGATTGTACATATATTATCATGTAACATATTTCCCAAATATGTTTTGAAACAAGACATATTACTAACCTTAGAGAAAAATTCATGGAGGAAATAAAGTGAATAATAGTATGTTTCAATCTGCATTTGGACTCTCTTCCTTCTATGATGGTGGATATCTTTTTTCATCATTACTTTTTTGTTATATGACTATATGAAAAAAACACTCTAAATCATTACTGATTAGAGAAATGCAAATCAAAACAACTCTGAGATATCATTTCACACCTACCAGATTGGCTAAAATGATAAGAGTAAAATGACAAATGTTGGAGGGGATATGGAAAAGTAGAGACACATACACTGTTGGTGGAATTCTGAACTGGCAGGCTAATATGAAGTGATTGTTTTGGAAGTTTTGATATATTTGTATTTTTGATAATTGCTGCTTTATAATATAGTTTGAGATCTGTTACTGCTAGACTTCCTACCTTAACTTTTTTATTATTTCATTTGATATCTTTGACCTTTTGTCTTTCCAAATGAATTTGGTTATTATTTTTTCTAGTTCAATAAAATATTTTTGTTAATTTAATTGGAATGGCATTGAATCAGTAGATTAGTTTTGGTAAGATTGTTATTTTAATAATATTGACTCTGTCTACCCATAAAAGTTAATATTTCTCTAATTATTTAAATTTGACTTTATTTGTTATAAAAATATTCTTATAATTATGTTCTTGTAATTCCTGAATTAGTTTTGGAAGATATACTCCTAGGTATTTTATTCTATCATTTAAATGAACTAACACTTTCTATCTCTTCTTCAAGGGCATTGTTAGTGTTATATAGAAATGCTGATGACTTGTGTGAATAAAAAAATTATAACCAGCTATCCTGTTAAATTATTGATAGTTTCAATTAATTTTAGTTGAATATCTTTAGTCAAATCTTCTATATATATATATATATGTTCATATATATATCATCTCAAAAAGAGATAATTTTATTATCTCTTTGACCATTCTGATAGCTTTGGGTTATTTTCTCTTATTGATATTGCTAGCATTTCTAATACAATATAAAATAATGTTGGTGGTATTTGGCATCTTTCTTTTACTCCTGATCTTATTGAAAAGACTTCGAACATTCCCATTAGAAGCAATGTTTGCTGATAGTTTTAAATATGTACTTCTTATTAAACTAAGGAAAAATTCATTTGTACCTATGCTTTAAAGTGCTTAGAAATGAGTGTATTTTGTCTAAAGTTCTTCTGCATATATTGATATAATACTGTGATTTTGTTGTTTATTTAAAAATTTTCTTTATATCCTTAACTTCTTTCTTATTTATTTTTAGTTGGATTTATTCAGTTCTTCAAGGGGAAGGCTTAAAACTCTGCACTAGCTTTTAGCTTTTCCTTTAAAAATTTGTATGCTACAACATTTAATACATATATATTTAGTATTGATAATGCTTCATTATCTCTAGTACCTTATAACACAATGAAATGTCCCTGTTTATCCCTTTTAATTAGATCTATTGCATTTTAACCTTGTCTGAGGTCATTATTGCTTTACCTTTTTAAAATTTTTTTTTACCAACTGAAGCATAATTTTTCTACTCCATCCCTCTATTTTTACTCTATGTGTGTCTCTCATTTTAATACATTCTTATTAGGCAAAATTTACTCATCTAATAGTTTATTGGATGGTTGAACAACAAAGATCAAGCTGAAATGATTTTTATATTAAAAATAAGCCAAGTATTGGCCTTATTATTCAACTTTACTCTTAAGTTTGTCTATTAAGAACCAGTGAGTCAAATAACCCATTATTTCAACATTAAATGAATAATATGAATAAATAAGAGTTTCTACAAAAGAAAGTTTTTTAAGTTTCATTCCCATGAAAAGCCTGCTAGTGAATTGGCATCACCAACTCTTCATTCCTTCTGGCTGGGATTTTTTTAAATGCTTGATGCTAAGACTGCCAATTTAGTCACAATGACAGGTAAGCACCATGGGGATCATTAGTGAGCAAATATTCTTTAGAAAAACAAATTCACCAGACTTGTGCCCATGTGGCATCCAGTTCAAATGAATCCTGCTTACTGGGAATCGGGGTCTTGCATCTTTCTAAATTATACAAAGAGTGTTCACATTATATTTTTTTTTCAAATTCCACAAACTACTGGAAAATGTTACTGAACACATTACAGATGTTTCTTAAAGGTCCCTTATAAATTATACTGGTCTTCTTAAGCAAGTACATCTTAAGTGCCATTCTGCTATTCACAAATAATAGAAGTGCTTAAAGTGTTAAATGATATCACTGAAAATGTCATTAAAACCAGAAACAATTAACATAGACCAAAAAAAGTCTTTCCATGTGATAGATTTTATAATCTGTATGCATGTTTGTAATCTGAAATTAAATTCTGAACCATATTAATATTATTAACTAAGCAATATAATTCAAGAATATGATAGTCTCAAAAATTTAAAAATGTTAGTTTGATTGAAGGCCAGGATAAAAGCATCACATTCAAGTATAGCTAAAGAATCTCTAATTTATGCTTTTAAAAATAGAAATTAGAAATTCCCACAAATTTTCCATCAAAAAGAAACTTTTAGAAACCCTTACCTTCCACTGTGGAATCAATACTATACATTGGTTCCAAGGCAGAAGAAAGGTAAGGACTAGGCAATGAAGGTTAAGTGACTTGTGCAGGGTCACACAGAAGGATGTATCTGAGGTCAGGATTAAACCAAGGATCTCCTATTTCCAGGCCTGGCTCTCTATCCACTGAACCACCTAGCTGCCCCCCAAAACAAATATTTAAATCTACAGCCAAGCAACTAAGTCTAGTTTTATATGTAATAATTTTGGCATATAGGTAAAATTTTTAAATCAAGCATTTATTGAGGATCTACTGTAAGGATGGGATTTGTGCAAGGGGGATGGGACAAAAGGAACCAGAGAAGGAGTGGCTGACAGTTGGTGACAGTTACTGGCAGTTGAGACCAGAGAGAACTCTGGAAAAGGTTCCGGCAGAGGACTGTGAGGAGAGAGGAGGTGGACAACCCAGCTCAAATCCAGTCCTGAGGGCTTTCTGAGGATCTTTCTTTGGACATTGAAACCCTGATTCCCTGGTCAAAGATTCCATCACGTCTCACCCAGCAAGACTTCAGTTGTCAAGTCAGTTAAGTTTTTGGACTCCATTTGGGGAGCCATCTCTTAGTCTCCTTCCCCCATTACCCAACCTTGCTGAGAGACCCCCTTTCAGTCAAAACTTACAATTAAAGAAAAGGATAGAAATAGAAACAGAAGGAGAAGGGGCAAGGGAAGAAGCTTGGAAGTGGGAACCCCAAAGGTTCCCTCCCAAGTGATGGAACCCATAGAAATAGAGAAGAGGGCACCCCAAAATCCCTCTGCCTTTCACCCCTTTCCCTAACCTCTGAATTGCGAATAATAAAAACCATTCATTAGTCAGATAGCATTCCAGTGCCTGAGAGACAATGAGGGGGAGGAGAACCATAGCCTGGTCTGGCTGCCTCTATCTTGAAGCCAGACCACCCATTGTGAAGTTGACTGACCTCCGGCAAGGCTTGTGTGAACCCATTCCTCATTAAGAATTAGACTGGGGTACCACATACCTCAACTTATAGGGAAGCTTCATCCCCAACTCCTGTGGGGCAGCATGACCATTCAGGTCACCTAATTTTGGGGTGACATCCCATTAAAGTCTCCTATTGTATAATCAGCAGGAGGGGAGAACTAGAAGAGAGACTCACCTCATAGACTCTCTCTCTCTCTCCCATTCTATCATAACATTGATCACCAGCACTCATTATTATTATAGTTTTTTCAGAGGCTCTCTTTATTCTTATACTACTTACTAGGTGCCAAGGACTACACTAGGTGCTGGGAATGCAAATACACAAATAAAACAATCCTTACTTACAAGGAGCCTATATTCTAACTTTTATAACAATATGTACACATATAAGTATATAAGTAAATACAAAATTATGAGATGGAGAGGCACCAAGTACTGGGGTTGGAGGAAGGCTTCATGCAGAAAGTAGCCCTTGAGCCTTGTAAATGCTAACAGAATCTAGGAATTCTAAGATGTGTAAGTGAGGAGAGAACACACTTCTGGACAAATGCACACAAAAAAGAAATGGAATATCATGCCTGAAGAAAAGCAAGGAGACCAGTGTGGTTGAATTGTAGGATACATTAAAAAGAGTAATAGGAAATAAGTGTTGAAAGATAGGCAGGAGTTAGATTATGAAGACCTTTTTCCATTATTTTTATTTTTTTTCCATTGTTTCTTGTTATCTCCCTCCCCTCTTTCCTCCCTCCCATAGACGATAAGCAATTTCACTGGGTTATACATGTTATTATCACTAAAATCCTATTTCCATTTTATTCATTTTCTCAATAGAGTAATCTTTTAAAACCCAAACCCCAAATCACATACCTATACAAACAAGTGATAAATCACATGTTTTCTTCTGTATTTCTGCTTCCACAGATCTTTCTCTAGATGTGGCTAGCATTTTCATAAAACCCTCAGAATTGTCCTGGATCACTGCATTGCTTTTAGTAGCAAAGTCAATTACATTTGATTGTCCCACAATGTTTTAGTTACTGTGTATAATGTTCTCTAAAGATTTTTAAATGTTAAACAAAATGTTTTTCTTTTATCCAAAGATAAATAGGAAAGCACTGGAACTTTTTAAACTGATGGGTGACATGGTCAGACCTATATTTTAGGAATGTTACTTAGGAAGCTATGTGGAGGAAAGGTTGGAGAGGAGAAAGACTTGAGGTAAAGACATCAAAAAGAGGATGTGATGAAGACTTGGGTTAGGATTCTGACCATAAGAGGAAACAAGGCGAAAGAAATGAGAAATGGTGGGCATATGAATCAACGAGGTCTGGTCATTTATTGAATATTTTGGGTGATGAAAAATGAGGATGACTCTGAAGGTTTGAACCTGAGTGACTAAAAAGATGGTGGTTCCCTTAGACCAGACAGGGAAATTAGGAAAGGGGATGGATTCAGAAGAGAAAGATAGTGGGTTCTATTATGGAAGTGATATGCAAACAGGACATTTAGTTTGAAATGTCCAGTAGGTAATGTATAACTGAAGGTAAAAAGGAAGAGGCTAGGAAATGGATATATAGATCTGGAAGAAACCTGCAGAAGAAGAGAAGTGAAGTCCTGAAAACTGATAAGTATCACTAAAGAGAGTGTAAAGAATGACCAAAAAAAGTGCTCAGGACAAAGTCTTAGGGCTAACTCTTTGCTGGATTATCATCCATGACTGCCCCTAACAAAGATTGAGGAATGCTCAGAAAGATCAAAGGAAAATGGAGAAAGAGGAATATTACAAAAACCCAGAGAGGAGAAAGTATCCAGGAAGAGATGGTAAACAACAGTGGCAAATGATGTGGAGAGGTCAAGAAGAATAGGAAGTGAGAAAAGACTACTGGATTTTGTATTTAGTTGACTCTTAGTAACTTTGGAGAGTGTAGTTTCCATGAGTGATTGGGTCAGAAGTTGCATTGCAAAGGATTGAAGAATTCATGAAAAAAGAAGTGAATGCAATGAGTATACGTTTGTTTTTTTTAATTTGGTTGTAAAAATAAAGAGAAACATAGAATGGTAGAGGAAGGGAATGATGTCCATGGCACAGGTAGAAGGACTGGTCTCAACAGGAAGAAGGTTCACTTCATCAGATGCTAGAATAAAGTAATAAAGAGTCATAACTATCATCAACTGGAAAGGTAAGTTAGAGAAGACAAATCAGACAAAAGTATTTATTAAGCACAATGTTATGCAAGGCACTGTGCTAAGTCCTAGCTATATAACGATTGGCAGAAGGCAGTTTTTGTCCTCAAGAAGCTCACAATCTAATGGGGCAGACAATATATAAACAATTATGTACAAACAAGCTATAAACTGCTAGATGGCTCAATGGATCAAGCGTTGCACCAGGAATTGGGACAACTGGAATTTAAATCAGACTTCAGCTCTGTGACTGTGGACAAGTCACTTAACCTCCATTGGCCGCTGTTTGCTCGACTATAAAAGAAATATAATAATAGCACCCGCCTCCCACAGGTGTTGTCTGATTCAAATGAGAACATATTTGTGAAGCACTCACCACTGACAAAGGTGTTATATAAATGCTAACTATCATCATCATCATCATTATTAGAATAAATAAGAAATAATCGATAGAAAGAAGCCCCTACAATTAAGGGGAATTGGGAAAGACTTCCTAGAATATAATAGAATTGTAAGAGTTTAGCTGGTACTTGAAAGAAACCAGGAGAGAAAGATAGGGAAGGAAAGCATTCCAAGTATGGCAGATGTACAACCAGTGAAAATGCCTGGAACAGAGATGGAATGTCTTATTGGAACAGCCAGAAAATAAGAATCAAAAAATACTAGGGGTTATAGGGGTGAGATATGTTACAGCCAAACTGGAAAGGGATTAAGAATCCTTACTTTAAGAGGAAAAAGGATATTTTGATAGAAGCAGCTTGAGTGATTGATGAATGTTAATGAGTAGAGTACAGGACCACAAAGGAATTCTATCAATCCTTTCATTAAGCCTTAACCATCTGCTTTTTTTTCCAAGTTGAAGATCCAATTTTAATTGTTGGAAATTAGATCTTGAAGTCTCACCAGCCCTGATGATGGCAAAGACCTAGTTTAGATGAACAACAGTCTGTTTTGTAGGCTTTTGACAGTCAATTAACATAAGTGATTAACAAAACTAAATGTAAAATTTATGTTACTAAAGTTTAGAAATATTTGCTAAGGGAGCTAATGAGTGTCTCCATTAATACTTTTTGGGTTTAAGAGCAATTAATATTTTTCTTGGAGGCTTTGGATGTAGCAGTACTGACTTCATTGTCTTCTAAGTTTGTCTGAGTTTTAAGACTTCTGAGTTAATGCCACCAAAATAACTTTCTATGTTGAGTTTCTTTTTCATCGTTTGCTCATTTTCCTGCCTTTAATTTTCTTTTAGTTTGAAAAACTGTTAAAGTTGGGCCCTGTAACTGTGGTGAAGGGAGCAGTGCTCCAAAACTTCTTTGTGAGGGGCAGCTGGGTAGCTCAGTGGAGTGAGAGTCAGGCCTAGAGACAGGAGGTCCTAGGTTCAAACCCGGCCTCAGCCACTTCCCAGCTGTGTGACCCTGGGCAAGTCACTTAACCCCCATTGCCCACCCTTACCACTCTTCCACCTATGAGACAATACACCGAAGTACAAGGGTTTAAAAAAAAAAACTTCTTTGTGCAGCTTCCTTCAGAACTGGCACTGGAGATCTATCTGCTTTCAATTCTTCCAAGGTGGTATGATGTAAGAAGAGATGTGTTAATATTCTCTGACCTGTGCTCAGGTCTGTGAGTAACCTCAAGCACTCTTTTATCCCCTTGGAACTGTAACCAGTGTCCCCTGCTCCCCTATGGCTACAAGCGGTGTTGTATCCTCCTCACCTGTGACCTGGGTTTGTGTATGGGCAGTGCAACAAGAGTCTTGCACCCAGAGCCATCAATGGGACCTCTATAATCTCCTTCTAAGCAGTTGTCTGACTGCCTCCCTTACCATCTGTGGCTGAGAGTTCATAAAAGTCTTGACTGCTACTTCAGTTGTGCCCAAAGCAAGGAAGAAAGAAAGAGAGAGAAAAGGAAGGAAGGAAGGAAGGAAGGAAGGAAGGAAGGAAGGAAGGAAGGAAGGAAGGAAAGAAGGAAGGAAGGAAGGAAGGAAGG
>NC_058132.1:159483375-159503307 GCF_016433145.1 Gracilinanus agilis | reverse complement strand
GAAGGAAGGAAGGAAGGAAGGAAGGAAGGAAGGAAGGAAGGAAGGAAGGAAGGAAGGAAGGAAGGAAGGAAGGAAGGAAGAAAAACAATGTTATTACTTTTTTGATCATAACTTTAAGGATATAGTCCTATATATAGTCCACTTGAGAAAGAAATTTTTTGAAACTATTGCTGATAATTTCAAATGAGACAATACAATTTCTGCCCTATACTTGAAAATGTCACCTTTAAAAAGAATTACAATGGGGTATCTAGGTTGCTCAGTGGATAGAGAGCCAGGCATGGGCACAAGAGGTCATGGGTTTAGATTTGACCTCAGATACTTCCTATTTGTGTGATCCCGACTAAGTCACTTAACCCTTATTGCCTAGCCCTTACCATTTACTGCTTTGGAACTGATTAGTATGGATTCTACAACAGAAGATAAGGGTTTTAAAATAAAATAAAAAGAATTAAAATGAATCCTGATTCCTATTCTATTTCCTAACTGATCTTAATGCCATTATTTGGGCATTAGACCTTCTTCTCTCTGAGGCTGACATGAGACCCCATTCAAATGGACTTCAATATTTCTATTTCACTGTATATTCCTTTTCAATTTGAAGTGAAGGAGATTCATCTGAAGGTTCCAACCTTATAAAGTTTCAAAAAGACAGAAGAGTGAACTTCTGAGAGCCTGGGAGTCCTAGTCCCTCTGGGTTTTGCAGCAAGCCCAAGATCCATATCCCCAAGGATCAAGGAATGACCTTTGCTGCTCAGGTCAGAGGTGACTGAGGCAGCTGCTCTTCTGACCCTCATGCTGAATCTGGACATGAACTTGGTGGGTCTAACATCATGCAGAAACTACCAAGACTGAATCTCTCATCCCCAGTAGCAGAGGAGAGGTCAGAGAAGAGTGCTTTACAAAATCGAGACAGAGATGGCCTTGGATTGTAAGACATTTTAAAGTATATTTTGACTATGTGGCAAAGTCATTAAAAATCAAGATCAACTCTTCTATCCCCCAAAGCACTAGTATGGTGTCTAGCATATAATAAGTTCCTGGTAAATGCCACCTAATTAAAGGCATTATCAAACAGAGCCTCTGTTCTTCCTCTTCTTCTTTTCTTTTGACAGACTCTTAAAGGGTTTGAATTGGAGGGGCCATAGATCTTCCACCTAGTGATTCAGGCCAGGCCTGTGAGCATCTATATACCACAAGGTCAGAGTAAAGACCATTGCTAGAACTCCCAGGGACATTAGTTAAGAGCTGACAATCCGGAGCTCTACAAAGCTTGTTGGCTACTGTGTTTGATCTTTGAGACTCCAGGAAAGTCATCTTCAGTTTTGTCATTTGTAAAAAAATTAATTGCATCTATATCCCACTTTTTTTTTACATAAGAATTATCTCAATTGAACCCAAAAGGTAGGAACTGAAAGGATGGGACCTCATTTTACAGATAAGGAAATTGAGACAAATTAAATGAGTAATAAATAAATAATCACATAGCCAGTAAATTTTAAGAATGGGATTTGAATTCAGCTCTTACTAACCCCATCTTACACTGCTTCTACTACATTATACTGAACTTCCTCTAGAAAACGATGTGCTTAAATAAAACAATATCTGAGATGTTTTCCAGATTTATATCTATGATCCAGTTACCTTAATAGCATCAGCAGCATCATAAATAACCTTTCTATAACTCCAACTATGTGCCAGGCACTGTGATGAGCACTTTACAATTATTATCTCATTTGGTCTTCACAACAACCATGGGAAGTAGGTACTATCATTATCTCCTCTTAACAGATGAGGAAACTGAGGAAACAGGTTAAGTGGCTGGCCCAAGGTCACAAAGCTAGCAAACTGTACTTTTAGGCTTACAAAGAATTCTTTACACTTCTTTGATCATCACAATGACTGCGATGTTGATAACTAATGAAGGCAATGACAATAATAATAATAATAATAATAAACATTTATATAATATGCATAAAGTATACAATTTATATAATGCTTACTATATACATTAACAACATTATTTACTATGTGCCAGGTACTTCCTTGGGCAATTCATTTTGCCTCCAATGATCTCATTTTCCCTATCTGTACAATGGATAGAAATATGTGGTCTTCAAACCCTTTTACAATTCAAAACCCTGTTAAGTGACTACCTGAGTGGTCACAGAAATGCTTCTATATAGTAGCTAATGGTTGAATTTGAGTACTTTGAAGCTTCCACATGGGTCTGCATTGAAGTCTGCAGAAGAGTCTCTCCTTGAAGCAGTGATGTCAAACAAATATAAATAGGGCCAGTAAGTAGTATGTAAGATTTTGGGGGGGAAATAGATGGCTCAATGCATTAAGAGCCAGGTGTAGAAATGAAAAGTCCTGGGTTCAAATCTTGCCTTAGATACTTCCTAGCTGTGTGATCCTGGACAAGTCACTCAATCCCTATTGCCTAACCGTTACCACTCTTCTGCCTTGGAACCAATACAGAGTATTGATTCCAAGATGAAAGGTAAAGGTTATAAAAAAATAGTATATAAGATTTTCCTTTGGGGGAGGGTGTTGTTTAAAATCTGTGTTTTCTCTTGCAACATCACTAATATGGAAATATATTTTGTATGACTACACATGTATAATCCAGATCTAATTGCTTACCATCTCAGGAAAGGGAAAGAGGAAAGAAGGAGGGAAAGAATTTGGAACTCATAGTTTTTTCAAGGTATTTTTTATACCAATTATATGTAATAACAATTTTCTACATAAGTTTTCTGATGTTATATGATCCAAACTGTCTTCCTTCCTTCTCTCCCCACATCCAGAGCTGGCAAGCAATTCAATCTAGGGTATACATGTATTATCACACAAAACATGTTTCCATATTATTCATTTTTATGTTAATAATCTTATAAGACCAAAACCCCAAAACATATACCCAAATAAACAACTGAAAAATCATGTTTTCATTTGCATTTCTACTCCAACAGTTCTTTCTCTGGAGGTGGATAACATTCTTTTTCATAAGTCCCTCAAATTGTCCTTTATCACTGTTTTGTTGATTGTTGATAGTAGCTAAGTCTATCACATTTGATCATTCCACAATATTGCTGCCACTATGTACAATATTTTTTTTGATTCTGCTTATTTCACTCTGCATCAGTTCATGTAGATTATTCCAGTTCTTTCTGAAATCATCCTTAACATCATTCCTTTACAGCACAATAGTATTCCATCACCATCATATACCATAATTTTGGAACTCATAATTTTAAATAACGAAAATTAAAAATTGTTTTTCTGTGTAATTGGAAAAATATATTTTAAAAAGAATCTCTATAAGTAGTATATTGACTCAGAAAACCGTATGTTAACATTATCTGTGTTCTATTGTATTTTTATTTATTTTGTTAAATATTTCCCAGTTATGTTTAGAAATACTGGGCACTCATAATGTTGGCTTCCATGCCAGCCAAGATGTTTGACACTTCTGCCCTATCAGGGCAAATAAAATGGTTGCTCGGAGTTCTCTTTTATTAGTCAATGCCACTAAAACAAGTAAATAAATAACCAAGCTAAGCAGGAACCAGAGGGTCAGAGAGCTTATTCATGTCCCCTAAAGAGTGATCTCCTATCTGTAGTGAAAGACCTTCCTACCCACCAAGACTGCCAGGAGCAGTTCTGGAATCCCACTCTTGTGAAACCAAGAGTAACAGGAGCTACTAAGAAGCAGGTTTGCCCCTTCTCCCTCCTCCTTGTTTTTGGATTCCAGTTTTCATTCTAATTCTTCATCACATATTACCTCTTACTCCTCAAGTAGCTTTTGAAGAGGAATAAGGACAGTAGGCCCAGCTGGCAAAAAATGAGGAGAGGTAGAAACTACATGCAGGCCAATGAAAGACCATGCAATGGGCCACCATTTGTAAAAAAAAAATTCATGATTTCTTGGGGATAATAGGAGCTTCTAAGAATAAACCACACTCAGTGTAATCTCTGCCTCTTCTGGTGACCCTTACTTAATTTATGCAATGAAAAGCCTAAGGACTTCTTTATTACCCTTGTTAAAAATAAAATAAAATAAAGGTCCTAAAAGCTAACTGATGTTCTATCTAAGCAGCCAAAAGTAAATTGAGGATCTCGTAGATTTGGTTATAATAAAAATTTTTAAAGGAAGATGCCATCAAAAATAAAAGAACTCACTGTGAGTTCAAAGTTTTGGATATGGCTTAAATTAATCATATCAATCAAGTGTGGGAGCTTCTGGGCCCAGACCCTGAAAACTTGAGTTCAACTCCTGCCTCTCACATATACTAGCTTTGTGACCCAAGGCAAGTCATTTAACCTCTCAATAATATAGACAAATTTTTAATTGCAAGAAAAGATGCTGGCCTGCAAGGCTAGGGAGAATTTTCTTATTTAAAGTTCTCTACACCAATGAAATCAGAAGTCCAGGAACCATCCCTATTAATCAAGTTGCTAGGATGATCACTAAGTCTTTATTCATTTTTTGGTATATTAGATGCTATCTTAGTTTTACAATTAGAGACTCCATTCATTTAAACCAATCAAAGCTCAGAATAATTCTAGGATTACCCTCAATAAGCTAGTACCTACTCTAAAGGAAGCTCCAGATCTTTTACCTTTTTTAAAGTTCATCGTGTCACCTGGTCATTGAGAGAAGGGAGAAGGAAGAATAAATTTGATCCTTTCCCCACTCACACTTCCCCAAGGACAATTCTCTCTCTCTGTGAAGTCTTCCAGACCAAGTGAAGTCAACTAGAAAAGCAAAATACAGTCCCTTCAAGGAGTTCAAAATCAATTGGGAGGAACATCTTGTAAACAACTATGTATGAACAAGATTAACAGAGTAAATTGGAGATAATCTCAGAGGGAAGGCACTTGAACTGAAGGCAACAGTAAAGATTTCTTGAAATAAGATGGGACTTCAGTTGAAACTTAGAGGAAGCCAGGAAAGTTAGGAGGCAGAGACAAGGATGAAGAGAACCCCAGGAAGAGGGGATAGCCAGTGAAAATGCCCAGAGTTGAAGATGGACTGTTAGAGGATCCATATCGACATCAGGGTCACTAGATCTTAGAATATGTAGACGAAGGAAATATGTAAGAAGAATGGAAAGGTAGAAAGAGGTCAAATTTTGAAAGGTTATAAAAGCCAAACGGGACTTTATATTTGATCCTGAAATTAAGAGGGAGCCATTAGAGTTTACTGACTTGGTGGGGAATTAGGGGAAAGGGGAACATGATATGGTGAGACTTGAGCTTTAGGAAGATCACCTTGATTAACAGAATGAAGGATAGACTACAAGGAAACCAACCATCAAGCTCTTGCAATAGGAAAACCCACATTTATATTAGTTCTTTTTTTGTAGTAGTAGTAAAGGACTAGAAATTAAATGAGTTACCATCTATTAGAGAATGGTTGAACAAATTTTGCAATGTAATAGAATATTATTAGGGAATAAGAGAATGACAAAAGGTGTGGTTTCAAAGAAACTTGGGAAGACATTAATTGATACAGGGGGAATTAAACAGAACTTGGAGGACAATTTGTATAATAACAATATTATAAAGGAAAATTATTATTCCAGAGAACAAATTATGAAATATGCAAGTCAATTCAACAGAAAACTGATGAATTCAAACTATAGAATAAGATATATATGTACATATGTACATATATATACACATATTCCAACAAAGCCAATGTGGGAATTACTTTACTTGACTAAATATGTTATGTAATTTGATTAAACTTTGAGGATACTTTTCCTAACTCCCATTCCCAGGACCAGAGAAGTTAGGTCTCCAGAGTCAAATTACATCTTGCCCTCAGGGTTTTAAGGATACCACTGAGGGCTCAAAGGTCAATAGTCATGTTAATAAATTTTTTTTAAGTGCCTTCTATATACTAGCTGGGTACTAAGCTCTGTGATGCAAATTTAAAAAGAAGTGGAAGAAGAGTCCCTGCCCTCAAGGAGTTTATAATCTAATGGAAGAATACTACACATAAAAGGGAGCTTAAAAGTGTAGGCAGAAGTACCTGACACAGAAGCATTGTGAAGAAGTCAAAAGAAGTTCCAGAAAAGTGCAGTCATGCACTTTTGTGAGAAATGAGGCATCAGAAGTTATTCTCTAATGCCTTCAGCTTGAACTCCCAGAAGTATGCTTCCCTCTAAGATTAATAGTTAAGAATTATTTAGTCAACCATACAAGTCACCGTTAGAAAGAAATATTTATTTAGTTGACAAAATGATTACAAAATATCTCCTGAAAATACATTTGGCAAAGAGGTACCTCAGAGTTCCTGGTTACTGGACATTCTTTTCTTCCATTTGTGAGGAACTCAAGAAGTTCCCCTTACACATGAGGTAATTCCTTTACTGGACTCTTTATGGAGCTATGAAGCTATATTCAATCTATTCAATCTATATTCAATTCAAATTATGTTTTCATATGTTCTGGGGATGCTACTAAGGCATCAATGGCAAGATGGATAGACTAGCATTTTCCAGTCCCTTGAAAGTTCATAAATGTCTTCCCCAGCCAGAGAAGGAAGAAGAAACTTAAACAGATCCTAAATCAGTTTCTCCTTCTTGCAAGCCCTTTGTCCTCTGAAGATAGTTCCTCCTTAGGGGTTTTACTTAAAAACCACATTTGTTTCAACTCCTCAAATGACTGTGATTCTATAATTGTATGATATAATTAATAATAATTCTATAATTTGATAATAATTCTATAATTTGATAATGATATTATCCTGGAGTGTAGCCAAGTTTCCTCAGTCTACCTGCATGTAATGTCTGTGCAAGTTAAAGGACTTTTCTCATTTCATCTAAAATCTATGATTGACTGATTAGTTGAGCACTTTATCATTTATTTTTAAGTGGGGTGGAGTAATTTAATTGAGCAAATATCAAACAACCCAACCTTTACATTTATTAACAAGTCTTTTTTGTTTGTTTGTTTTATGTTGTTTTTTTTTAAATCCTAAAGAGAAGGCAGGAGGGCAAGGAGGATTAAGAATAGGGAAGAAGGAAAGAAAAACAGAGAAAAAAGTCATTGAGGAATCTTTTTTTGTAAAGCAGAGATGAAAAGAGAGTCCAGAAAAAAAGTACAGATAAGAAGACAACTTTAAAAGGTATATATATAATATATATATATATATAGGTTGAATTTATTATATACTTAAAAAGAAAAGTAAGCTTTACATAATAGACATCTGCAGAGACATATTTAAATCCTCTTTTTCTGTTCTACTATTCCATATATATGGCAATGTTTATTGGGCACTCATTAAGTTCAGAATAAATTGTTAAATAAAAATAAATAAAACGAAAGGTTAGCATTATTTCCAATGGAGAAACAGGAGAAGTTGCTCCCCCTTCTGGTTCTCTCCAGTAATCTTCTGGGGAAAGCCTCTTCTTGTCTGCTGTCAAATCCATGAAACAATTGTAAGCTCTTTCTGCTCACAACCACCCTCAAGAGAATGCTGAGAATGTGTTCTGATATTTTAGTGACAAACAGTTGCCCAGAGCTAAAGAGCTTCCAAGCTTTTCAGAACCGCAAATAACAGGTGATGCTTTATCCAATAATGTCTAAACCTCTTCAAACAACAAAGCTCAGCTCAGAAAAACTTACTGTAGTTTCTTTGTCCCTCTTGTTTCTCTCTCTCAAACCAGTGAGGGCAGTAGAGGGCACCCCAAGAACCCCTGATAGGCTTCCCGCTCTCAATTGTAGATGGAGCTAGAGAACAATCACCCAAATAGCTCTTTACTCAGTAGCAAGATTCATCTGTCACCCAATCAGCATCTAGTTTCTATTCCAGCTTTTTTCTATACTTTTTCTAGTAAATCAGTCAATTAATACCTATTTCCCAATCATTGAGTTCCTGGCAAAGCAGCTAAAGAGTCATTAATCTCAACTGGAAGCCTCTGTCATCTATCCTCAGCTTCTTGCCCATTCTCTTGCTTCCTCTGATATCTAGCATATACCTTTTCTTCCTCTCAAAATTTCCTCACCTTCTAATGCTTCAAATCAGAGCCTCTAGTGACTTCTCTCTCCCTATAAAATAAAAACCAAGAAATCTATTTTTCTATCAGTTATGAACCCAACAATCCTTGTAGAATTTTCTCATAGTCTTTAAAAAGTAATTTGACTTATACTTTTGTCAACTATAGTTTTTAAAACTCTAAAAACAGTCCCATTCAGAGGAATTGAAAGACCATAATGCCTTGTAGCTAGCTATTATTATTTCTGTCATTGCTCTGCCTTCACACAGTTCTTTTCAATGCATTCTTCTGAGGAGTGTCAACTCTTTAGGACAACTAATATCTCTTCCACATTTTATCTAAGAAAATTGGTTTCTTCATAAGTAGATTTTTGTCAAGTTTCCTTACACAGGTTTTTTTTCTGTCCCTTTCAGCATCCAAACTGTTCCAATATGAAAGGTATACTTACTTGAATGTCTATTAATTTTTCCTCCTTAGTATGAGAAAGGAAAACCACTAGTATGTTGAGTGGGGTGAACTTAAGGGAGACCTTGGAAAAGAGCCCTACTCAATAGACAGGCATAGATGGATTTCAATTTTCATTATTAGAGGGAACATCCAAATCAAGGAGATCACACATTCCTTTGAGTTGAATAATCGAGTTGGCTTTTAACTATCTTTATTGAACATTCTAATGGTTTTTCAAGTGTCCTTTCTATAAATGTGCTTCATACAGCCAAATCTTGTTGAGTCTACCTCCTCAACCTCTATCACATACATATTCTTCTTTCTACTCAGATATTCTTGACCCTTTTTATCCAAGGACCTCATCATCTCTTTCTTGAACTATTACAATAGCTTTCTAAAGATATCCCTGCCTCCAGTTTCTCACTTTTCAATCTATTATTAACCTAACTGAAAAACTAATATTCCTAAACTCAGATCTGACTAATTCACACTGCTACTCAAAATTTCTAGTTACTGCTGATTGGATTATATGTTAAGAGCTAGAAGAGACCTTAAAGGCCAGCCAGATCAATGTCCTCATTTTACATATGAGGAAACTGAGGCACCAAGAGGTTAGGTGATTTGCAAAAAGTGTCAGAGCTAGTAAGTATTTGAAGTGGGAGTTGAATCCTTGCTAACTCTGAGTCTAATGACTTATTTAAGCGAGCATATTGTAAAGGACTAAATACAAAATCCTCAGCCTGGATCAGTCCTTCCCATTCTTCTCCCCTATCTTTCCAGGCCTATATTAAATTATTATTTTTTTATTTAGAATATTTTTCCATGGTTACATGTTTCATGATTCCCCTACATCTTTTCTCTCCCCTCCCAGAGATGATAAGCAATTCCACTGGGTTATACATGTATCTTGTTCAAAACCTATTTCCGTATTATTCATATTTGCAGTAGAGTGATCTTTTAATGCCAAAACGCTAATCATATCTCCATCCAACTATGTGATCGATCATATATTTTTTCCTTCTGTGTTTCTGCTCCCACAGTTTTTCTTTGGATGTGGATAGCATTCTTTCTCATAAGTTCCTCTGGATTGTTCTGGATCATTGCATTGCTGCTAGTAGAAAAGTCCATTACACTCGATTGTGCCATAATGTATCAGGCTCTGTGTTTAGTATTATCCTAGTCCTGCTCCTTTCGCTCTGCATCAATTCCTAGAGGTCTTTCCAGTTCACATGGTATGCCTCCAGTTCTTTATTCTTGAAGCACAATAGTATTCCATCACCATCAGATACCACAATTTGTTCAGTCATTCCCCAATAGAGGAACATCCCCTCATTTTCCAATTTTTTGCCACAACAAAGAGTGCAGCTATGAATATTTTTGTGCAAGTCTTTTTCCTCATTATCTCTTTGGGGTACAAACCCAGCAGTGGTATGACTGGGTAAAAGGGTAGGCATTCTTTTAAAGCCCTTTGGGCATAGTTTCAAATTGTCCTCCAGAATGGCTAGGCTAATTCACAACTCCACCAGCAGTGTATTAGTGTCACAATTTTGCCACATCCCCTCCAACATTTATCATTTTCCTTTGCTGCCATATTTGCCAGTCTGTTAGGTGTGAGGGGATACCTCAGAGTTGTTTTAATTTTCATTTTTCTAATATTGAGGGATTTAGAACACTTTTTCAAGTGCTTCTTGATAGTTTTAATATCATGTGAAAACTGCCTATTCATGTCCCTTGACCATTTGTTGATTGGGGAATGGCTTGATTTTTTTTGTAAATTTGACTTACTTCCATATATATATGGGGAATTGAACCTTTATCAGAGAGTTTTGTTATAAAAATGTTCTCCCAATTTGTTGCTTTCCTTCTAATTTTGGTTGCATTGGTTTTGTTTTTACAAAAACTTTTTAAATTCGATATAGTCAAAGTCATTCATTTTGCATTTTGTAATGTTCTCTATCTATTTCTTGGTCATAAATTCCTTCCTTTCCCATAGATCTGACAGGTATACTATTCTATATTCACCTAATTTATTTATTTTTTACTCTTTATATTTAAGTCATTTACCCATTTTGAATTTACCTTGGTATAGGGTGTAATATGTTGATCTAAAACTAATTTTCCCCCTACTGTTTTTCAATTTTCCCAGCAGTTTTTGTCAAATACTGAATTCTTGTCCCAAAAGCTGGGATCTTTGTGTTTATCGAACACTAGCTTCCTGAGTCTTTTCCATTGATCCATCTTTCTGTCTCCTAGCCAGTACTATATTGTTTTAATGACCATTGCTTTACAATACAATTTAAGATTTGGTACTGCTAGGCCCCCATCCTTCACATTTTTTTCATTATTTCCCTTGATATTTTTGATCTCTTATTCTTCCAGATGAACTTTGTTTGAATTTTTTCTAATTCTACAAAAAAGTTTTTGGTAGTTTGATAGGTATGACCCTGAATAAGTAGATTAATTTGGGTAAGATCATCATTTTTATTATGTTAGCTTGTCCTATCCAAGAGCAATTAATGTTTTTCCAGTTATTAAGATCTAGTTTTAATTGTGTAGAAAGTGTTTTGTAGTTGTGTTCATATAATTCCTGTGTTTGTAGGTAGATAAATTCCTAAATATTTTATATTGTCTAGAGTGATTTTAAATGGAGTTTCTCTTTCTAACTTCAGCTACTAAATTTTGTTGGAAATATATAGAAATGCTGATGATTTGTGTGGGTTTATCTTGTACCCTGCAACTTTGCTAAAGTTGTTAGTTATTTCCACTAGCCTTTTAGTTGATTTTCTAGGATTCTTTAAGTATACCATCATATCATCTGCAAAGAGTAATAGTTTAGTTTCCTTACTGCTTACTTTAATCCCTTTCATTTCTTTTTCTTCTCTAATTGCTGGCGCTAGCACTGCTAACACAATATTAAATAATAGAGGTGATGGGGGGGGGCAGCTGGTAGCTCAGTGGATTGAGAACCAGGCCTAGAGACAGGAGGTCCTAGGTTCGAACCTGGCCTCAGCCACTTCCCAGCTGTGTGACCCTGGGCAAGTCACTTGACCCCCATTGCCCACCCTTACCAATCTTCCACCTATGAGAAAATACACTGAAGTACAAAGGTTTAAAAAAAAAACCAAAAATAATAATAATAATAATAGAGGTGATAATGGGCATCCTTGCTTCACTACTGATCTTATTGGAATGGCTTCTAACTTGTCTCCATTGCAGATGATATTTGCTGACAGTTTTAAATTTTGAGGAATGGCCCTTCTATTCCTATACTTTCTAGTGTTTTCAATAGGAATGGGTGTTGTATTTTTTCAAATGCTTTTACTGCATCTATTGAGATAATCTCTGTGATCTCTCTTGATTCAGTTATTGATATGATCAATTATGTGGATGGCTTTCCTAACATTAAACTATCTTTGCATTCCTGGTATAAATACTAACTGGTCATAGTGATTAATCCTTGTGATAACTTGCTGTAGTCTTTTTGCTAGCATTTTATTTAAGATTTTTGCATCTACGTTCATTAAGGAGATTGCTCTGTAGTTTTCTTCCTCTGTTTTTGGTCTGCCTGACTTTGGAATCAATACCATATATGTGTCATAAAAAAGAATTTGGTAAGACTCCTTCTTTGGTTATTTTGTCAAATAATTTGCATAGTATTGGGATTAATTGTTCTTTAAATGTTTGATAGAACTCATTTGTGAATCCATCTGTCCCTGGAGAGTTTTTCTTAGGAAGTTCCTTGATATCTTGTTCAATTTCTTTTTCTGAGATGGGATTATTTAAGCATTCTATTTTCTCTTTTGTTAATCTAGGCAATTTATATTTTTGTAAATATTCACTCATTTCACCTAGATTGTCATATTTATTGTCATATAATTGGACAAAATAGTTCTTAAAAATTACCTTAATTTCCTCTTCATTGGAGATGAGATCACCCTTTTCATCTTTGATACTGTTAATTTGATTCTCTTCTTTCTTTTTTAATTAGATTAACCATTACTTTATCTATTTCATTTGTTTTTTCAAAGTACAAACTCCTAGCCTCATTTATTAGTTCAATAGTTCTTTTATTTCAATTTGATTATTTTCTCCTTTAATTTTTCAGATTTCTAATTTAGTTTTTGGGTGGGGATTTTTAATTTGTTCTTTTTCTAATTTTTTAAGTTGCAAGCCCAATTCATTGATCTCCTCCCACTCTATTTTGTTGCTATAGGCACTCAGAGATAAAAATTTTCCCCTGAGTACTGCTTTGACTGTGTCCCATAGGTTTTGATATTATGTCTCCTCATTGTCACTCTCTTTGATAAAGTCCATAATTGTTTCTGTGATTTCTTTTTTGACCCACCAGTTTTGAAGAATTAGATTATTTAGTTTCCAATTACTTTTAAATTTGCCTTTCCATGGACCCTTGTTAATTATAATTTTTATCACATTAAGATCTGAAAAGTTGTATTTATTATTTCTGCTTTTCTGCATTTGTTTGCAATATTTCTATGCCCTAGTAGATGGTCAGTCTTTGTATATGTACCATGTGCTGCTGAGAAGAAGGTATATTATTTTTTATTCCTATTCAGTTTTCTCCAGATATCTATTAACTCCAATTTTTCTAGCATTTCATTCACTTACCTTACTTCTTGCTTATTTATTTCAGTTTGATTTATCTAGTTCTGAAAGCGGAAGGTTGAAATCCCCCACTAATATGATGTTACTATCTATTTCCTTCTTGAGCTCCTTTAATTTTTCCTTTAGAAATCTAGATACTTTTCCATTTGGTGCATAAATGTTTAGTAATGATATTACTTCATTGTTCATAGTACCCTTTAACAGAATGTAATTTCCTTCCTTATCTCTTTTAATCAGATGAATTTCTACTTTAGCTTTGTCTGATATCATGATTCCTACTCCTGCTTTTTTTTTTACTTTAGATGACACATAATAAATTCTGTGCCAGCCTTTTACCTTAAATCTGTGTGTTTCACCCTCCCTCAAATGTGTTTCTTGTAAACAACATATAGCAAGATTCTGGTTTTTAATCCACTCTGTTATCTGTTTCCATTTCATGAGTGAATTAATCCCATTCACATTTAGTGTTATGATTACTGTGTATTGCCCTCCATCATATTATCCCCTTTAAATCCTACTCTATTCCCTTTCTCTTTGTTCTTCCTCGCCAGTGTTTTACTTTTTTTCACCCCTCCCACTTCCTCCTGCTTCCAGTTACCTTCCTCTTCCCTTGTCTTATTCCTCTTCTACTTCTCTGTGGGTAAGATAGAATTCTATACCCCACTGACTATACTTATTTTAACCTCTCTGAGCCCTTTACAATGAGAGTAAAGTTTAAAGCACTGCCCATCACCACTCTTATCCTCCCCTCTCTATAATGATTTTTCATGCCGCTTTATGTTATATAATTTATCCCGTTCTATCTCTCCTTTCCCAGTGCAAACCACTTTTTCAGCCCTTGATTGATTCTTTTTACCTACTATTCATATGCATATGTATCATATCATATACATACATATCATTCCATATCATTACATTTACATATACATCATATCATCATATATCATTATATATAATATCATCATAATCAAATTACTTCTCTGCCCTCTTCCTGAATAATTCCTTCTATCTTCTCTACTACTAAGAGTAATTTTTGAGAATTACAGAAATCCTCTTTCCATGTAGACATATAAACATTTTGACCTTAATGAGTCCCTTAAATTTTCTCTCTCTTATTTACCTTTGAAGATTCTCTTGTGTCTCATGTTTGGACTTCAAATTTTTTGTTTAGGTCTGGCTTATTCCTCAGAAATGCTTGGAAATCTTCTATCTTATTGAATGACCATTTTTCTCCTGAAAGAATATACTCAGTTTTGCTGGATAGATGACTCTGGGCTGTAAATCCAAGTCTTTTGCCTTCCTGAATATCATATTCCATGCCTTTTGATTCTTTAATGTAGAAGCCATTAGACCAATTCAGGACTATAACTTTGGCCTCCTGATTGCTAATCCAGGGTGCCATGTTTTAGTATATACCATGCTGGCCAATCTATGATTTATAGACCACAATCTACCAGTTACTCATGGCCCACCATGATTTGACACCTCTGAGCCAGAAGATGTTCCCCATTTAATCAATAACCATCTGTTAAGTATGTATTATGTGCCAAGAACTACACTAAGTGCTCAAGATACAGACATAAGAATGAAATGATTCTTACTTGCAATGAGTTTGCACTCAAATGGGAAGAGAACCAAAGAACATATATATATATTGCTCAAGGTATCTGTGGTTTGTCCTAGGTAATTTTTCTTTCAAGGCAGATCAAAACCCTTCTATGACTTAGAAGATCATCTTTAAGAATTTCTGTTGCCTAAAATTGGTTGGCTGATGAAAAGTCTGAACCTCATCAACCAAAGTACAATTATTCATTTAACAAGCACTTATTAAACTCCTTCTATGTGCCTCAAGAAGCAATAGTGGTGGTGGTGGTGATAGAAGACAATCTATACACATAGAAGAGAAGACATTAGAATACTGGGTGTGAGGTTGAGGGGAGGGAGGATCAAAAGAGACTTCATGGGAAAAAGTCCTGGTTAAGATGGCGGCAGAGTAAAAAGCAGTGCTTAACCTCTCCTAACCAAAACATACAGGACTCCTCAAGGGGACATAAAAACAAATCCAGAAGAACGGAGGGACCCCACAACAGGGTGCAGTGTGGAAGGTACGTGGAATCGGGGCATTTCCATGCCATAAAGGGGTGAAACAGCTCTCACTAAATTGCGGGCTGAGCAACCCCACACACACACCACACCACCTACAACACCAAAGCCAGCTCAAGAGAAATAGAGCAAGTTTGGGGCACCCATTGAGTCATTGGCAGCTCCAGGGCCTGTTCCTGAGAGCTGCAAGACTTAGAACCCCAAAAGGCTAAAGAATGCACACGGACTTTGAGCCCGGACACAGAGCGCAGGCACGAGCACAGGCACACACAGGCGTAAGCGAAGGCTCTGAAACCCTGAGTGGGGAACCAGTGCAGACGGGTATACAACTGTGGAAGCAGCACCCTGATACTTGTAAAGGAGCCTCCGGCAGAGGATCAAGCAAGGGGGTCCACCAGGGGGCTTGACCTTGAGAAAAACCAGACGTGAGTCAGCGTGAGGATAAACCTGAGAATGGGCTGGACTATCGATGGCAACCCAGAATCAGGAAGGTGAAAAGAGAAAGATTAACAACAAGAAGAAGAAATCTTTAACACTCAACAACTTTTACACAGAGAAAATCCAGACAACTGAGCAAACAGAAGAGGAGAACAAACAAGCATCCAGACCCTCCCAAAATAATGAAAATTGGTCACAAGCTCTTGAAGAGTTCAAATATGAGATGACGAAAAAGTTGGAAAAAATTTGGCTAGAGAAATGGGAAATAGCTGAAAAGGAAATTGGGCAAGAAAATAACAGTTTAAAAGGCAGAATTTTGCAATTGGAAAGTGAGGCTAAGAAATCAAATGAATTGATAAGCAAATTGAACACCAGAAATAACCAGATTGAAAAGGAAAACCAAAAGATCATAGCCAAAAACCAAAAGATTATAGCCGAAAACCAGTCCCTAAAGGCTAGAATTGAGCAATTAGAAGCTAATGATCTCTCAAGACAACAAGAACAAATAAAACAAAGTGAAAGGACAGATAAAATAGAAGGAAGCATGAAATATCTCAATGAGAAAGTGACAGACCAAGAAAACTGGTCTAGCAGAGACAATTTGAGAATCATTAGTCTTCCAGAAAAACCAGAAATTAATGGAAACTTGGACTCCATAATAAAAGAAATTATTCAGCAAAATTGTCCTGAAGTTCTACAACAAGAGGGCAATATAGACACTGAAAGGATCCAGAGATCACCCTCTACACTAGACCCAGAAAGGGCAATGCCAAGGAATATAATAGCCAAATTCAAAGGCTTTCAAATAAAAGAAAAAAATCTTACAAGAAGCCAGAAAGAGACAATTCAGATATCAAGGAGCACCAATCAGGATCACACAGGATCTGGCAGCCTCCACGCTAAAAGACCACAAGGCTTGGAATATGATATTCAAAAAGGCAAGGGAGGGGATAAGGGATAGCGGCTTAAAGCAAATCACTGGTTTAAAAGGAAATAGTTTAAGAAGAAGGGGTAGGAATAGGGGAGGATACAAAAATGTCAGCAAATGCACAACTGATAATTATAACTCTGAATGTGAATGGGATGAACTCACTCATAAAATGGAAGCAAATAGCAGAGTGGATTAGAAACCAAAACCCTACCATATGTTGTCTACAAGAAACACATATGAGGCGGGTGGACGTACACAAGTTTAAGGTTAAGGGCTTGAGCAAAATCTTTTGGGCATCAAATGAGAAAAAGAAGGCAGGAGTGGCAATTGTGATTTCTGACAAAGCCAAAGTAAAAATAGATATGATTAAAAAAGACAGGGAAGGTCATTGCATCCTGATTAAAGGCAGTATAAACAATGAGGAAATAACACTGCTCAATATGTATGCACCAAGTGGCATAGCATCCAAATTCATAAAGGAGAAACTGGCAGAGTTCAAGAAGGAAATAGAGAGTAAAACCATAATAGTGGGAGATCTAAATATTCCTCTTTCAGATCTAGATAAATCAAACCGAAAAATAAATAAGAAAGAGGTAAGAGAGGTGAATGAAGTCCTAGAAAAATTATATTTAATTGATATGTGGAGAAAAATAAATGGGGGCAAAAAGGAATACACCTTCTTTACAGCTGCACATGGTACATTCACAAAGATTGACCATGTAATAGGGCATAGAAATATTGCAAACGAATGCACAAGAGCAGAAATAATAAATGTAACCTTCTCAGATCATAATGCAATAAAAATAATAATTAGTGAGGGCACCTGGACAGGCAAATCAAAAACTAATTGGAAATTAAATAATATGATTCTCCAAAACCAATTAGTCAAAGAAGAAATCATAGAAATAATCAACAATTTCATTGAAGAGAATGACAATGATGAGACATCCTACCAAACTCTGTGGGATGCAGCCAAGGCAGTACTCAGGGGGAAATTTATATCTTTGAGTGCATATATTAACAAATTAAGGAGAGCAGAGATTAATGCAACTCAAAAAATTAGAAAGCGCGCAAATTAAAAATCCCCAGATGAAAACTAAATTAGAAATACTAAAAATCAAGGGAGAAATTAATAAAATCGAAAGTAAAAGAACTATTGAATTAATAAATTAGACTAGAAGCTGGTATTTTGAAAAAACAGATAAAATAGACAAAGTACTGGTCAATCTAATAAAAAAAAGGAAAAAAGAAAATCAAATTGACAGTATCTAAGATGAAAAGGGAGATCTCACCTCTAATGAAGGGGAAATTAAGGCAATCATTAAAAACTATTTCGCCCAATTATATGGCAATAAATATAACAATTTAGGAGATATGGATGAATATTTACAAAAATATAAATTGCCTAGATTAACAGCAGAAGAAATAGAATACGTAAATAATCCCATATCAGAAAAAGAAACAAGCCATCAAAGAACTCCCTAAGAAAAAATCGCCAGGGCCTGATGGATTCACAAGTGAATTCTATCAGACATTCAAAGAGCAACTAATCCCAATACTATACAAATTATTTGATATGATAAGCAAAGAAGGAGTCCTACCAAATTCCTTTTATGACACAAATATGGTACTGATTCCAAAGCCAGGGAGATCAAAAACAGAGAAAGAAAACTACAGACCAATCTCCCTAATGAACATAGATGCAAAAATCTTAAATAGATTATTAGCAAAGAGACTCCAGCAAGTAATTAAGAAGATCATCCACCATGATCAGGTGGGATTTATACCAGGAATGCAAGGATGGTTCAACATTAGGAAAACCATTCACAAAATTGACCATATCAACAGTCTAACAAACAAAAACCACATGATTATCTCAATAGATGCTGAAAAAGCCTTTGACAAAATACAGCATCCATTCCTATTGAAAACACTGAAAAGTATAGGAATAGAAGGACCTTTCCAAAAAATAATAAACAGTATATACCTAAAACCATCAACAAGCATCATATGCAATGGGGATAAATTAGAAGCCTTTCCAATAAGATCAGGAGTGAAACAAGGATGCCCATTATCTCCTCTATTATTTAACATTGTACTAGAAACACTAGCAGTAGCAATTAGAGAAGAAAAAGAAATTGAAGGTATCAAAATAGGCAATGAGGAAACTAAGCTATCCCTCTTTGCAGATGATATGATGGTATACTTAAAAAATCCTAGAGAATCAATTAAGAAGCTTGTAGAAATAATCAACAACTTTAGCAAAGTTGCAGGATACAAAATAAATGCACATAAATCATCAGCATTTCTATACATTTCTAACACATTAGAGCAGCAAGAGGTAGAAAGAGAAACACCATTTAAAATCACCCTAGACAATAGAAAATACTTGGGAATCTATCTACCAAAACAAACACAGCAATTATACGAAAACAACTACAAAACACTTTCCAAACAAATAAAACTGAATCTAAACAATTGGAAAGCCATTGATTGCTCATGGGTAGGACGAGCTAACATAATAAAAATGACCATTCTACCAAAATTAATTTACCTATTTAGCGCCATACCTATCAAACTACCAAAAAACTTCTTTACTGAATTAGAAAAAACTATAACAAATTTCATTTGGAATAACAAAAGATCAAGAATATCAAGGGAAATAATGAAAAAAATGTGAAGGAAGGGGGCCCAGCAGTACCAGATATTAAACTATACTATAAAGCAGCTGTCATCAAAATAATATGCTACTGGCTAAGAGACAGAGGGGAGGATCAGTGGAATAGACTTGGGGTAAATGACATCATCAAGACAGTGTATGATAAACCCAAAGAGCCCAACTTTTGGGACATGAATCCACTATTTAACAAAAACTGCTGGGAAATTTGGAAAACAATATGGGAGAGATTAGGTCTAGATCAACATCTCACACCCTACACCAAGATAAATTCAGAATGGGTGAATGACTTGAATATAAAGAGGGAAACTATAAATAAGTTAAGTGAACACAGAATAGTACACCTGTCAGATCTCTGGGAAAGGAAAGATTTTAAAACCAAGCAAAAGTTAGAGAAAATTACAAAATGTAAATTCAATGGTTTTGATTATATTAAACTAAAAAGCTTTTGTACAAATAAAAACAATGTAGTCAAAATCAGAAGGGAAACAACAAATTGGGAAAAAATCTTTATAACAAAAAACTCTGACAGGGGTCTAATTACTCAAATATACAAGGAGTTAAAGCAATTGTATAAAAAATCAAGCCATTCCCCAATTGATAAATGGGTAAGAGACATGAATAGGCAATTTTCAGGTAAAGAAATCAAAAGTATCAATAAGCACATGAGAAAGTGTTCTAAATCTCTAATAATTAGAGAA
>NC_058132.1:159456328-159478413 GCF_016433145.1 Gracilinanus agilis | reverse complement strand
AGCACAATAGTATTCCATCACCAGCATATACCACAATTTGTTCAGCCATTCCCCAATTGAAGGACATACCCTCCTTTTCCAGTTTTTTGCCACCACAAAAAGCAAAGCTATAAATATTTTCATACAAGTCTGTTTATCTATGATATCTTTGGGGTACAAACCCAACAATGGTAAGGCTGGATCAAAGGGCAGGGATTCTTTTATATCCCTTTGAGCATAATTCCAAATTGCCTTCCAGAATGGTTGGATCAGTTCACAACTCCACTAGCAATGCATTAATGTCCCAATTTTGCCACATCCCCTCCAACATTCATTACTCTCCCCTTCTATCATTTTAGCCAATCTGCTAGGTGTGAGGTGATATCTTAGAGTTATTTTGATTTGCATTTCTCTGATTATTAGAGATTTAGAACACTTTCTCATGTGCTTATTGATACTTTTGATTTCTTTATCTGAAAATTGTCTATTCATGTCTCTTGCTCATTTATCAACTGGGGAATGGCTTGATTTTTTATACAATTGATTTAACTCCTTGTATATTTCAGTAATTAGACCCCTGTCAGAGGTTTTTGTTATAAAGATTTTTTTCCCAATTTGCTGTTTCCCTTCTCATTTTGGCTGCATTGTTTTTGTTTGTACAAAAGCTTTTTAGTTTGATATAATCAAAATCATTTATTTTACATTTTGTAATTTTCTCTAACTCTTGCTTGGTTTTAAAATCTTTCCTTTCCCAGAGGTCTGACAAGTATACTATTCTGAGTTCACTTAACTTATTTAGAGAAGAAAAAGAAATTGAAGGCATCAAAGTAGACAATGAAGAGACTAAGCTATCCCTCTTTGCAGATGATATGATGGTATACTTAAAAAATCATAGAGAATCAACTAAGAAGCTTGTAGAAATAATCAACAACTTAGCAAAGTTGCAGGATACAAAATAAATGCACATAAATCATCAGTATTTCTATATATTTCCAACACATCACAGCAGCAAGAGGTAGAAAGAGAAACACCATTTAAAATCACCTTAGACAATAGAAAATACTTAGGAATCTATCTACCAAAACAAACACAGGAATTATACAAAAACAACTATAAAACACTTTCCAAACAATTAAAACTAGATCTAAACAATTGGAAAGCCATTGATTGCTCATGGGTAGGACAAGCTAACATAATAAAAATGACCATTCTACCAAAATTAATTTACCTATTTAGCACCATACCTATCAAACTACCAAAAAACTTTTTTAGTGAATTAGAAAAAACTATAACAAAGTTCATTTGTAATAACAAAAGATCAAGAATATCAGAGAAATAATGGAAAAAAATGTGAAGGAAGGGGGCCTAGCAGTACGAGATATTAAACTATACTATAAAGCAGCGGCCATCAAAATGGTATGGTACTGGCTAAGAGACAGAAGGGAGGATCAGTGGAATAGACTTGGGGTAAGTGACATCAGCAAGACAGTATATGATAAACCCAAAGAGCCCAACTTTTGGTACAAAAATCCACTATTTGACAAAATGCTGGGAAATTTGGGAAACAATATGGGAGAGATAAGGTTTAGATCAATATCGCACACCCTACACCACCTTTTTTTTTTTTTCAATTGAGAATTGTATATGCCTAAATTCACAGGTGGCGAGTTTGTTTAAAGAGGTCCTGATGTGAACACATGGGCTGATGGGGATATTATTGGAGATATAGATACTAAACGATAACTCTAGTCCAACTATCAATAATATGGAATTAGGCCTTGATCAATGATACATGTAAAACCCAGAGGAATTGTGGGTTGGCTAAGGGGAGTTACGGAGCTTTGAGTGAGAGAGAAAGAACATGAAACATGTAACTAGGGGAAAATATTCAAAATAGAAATTTAAAAATAAATAAACAAACAAACAAACAAACAAATAAATAAATAAACATTTCTAACATTAGAGAAAATAAAGATTATTGAAGAGGCAAAAAAAGAGGTCCTACTGTATATGAGAGATGTTATAAAGGTAGAAACAACAAAATTTGGCCATAGATTAGATATACTGAATGAATTCAAGAGAGGAGTTGAGAATGACATTGAGGTTACCAGCCTAGGTGAGTGGTTGATACTGCTGCGCCTGACAGTAATAATAATAATGATGATGATAATGCTAATAGCTAGTATTTATATTCAAATTATTTTAAGGTTTGAAAAGTAGTTTTTAAATATTCTTTTCTCACAATAATTCTGGAGATAGGTGTTTTGTTTCTTTATTCCATTTTTAAAATGCAGAAACTGAGGCAGGCAGAGGTTCAGTGACTTGCCTATGGTCACATAGTAAATGTCTGAGGCAGGATTTGAACTTAGGCAGGATTCCAAGTCCAGTGATCTGGCCACAGTGCTGTCTAACTGCCTTGTATATCAAAGCTTAGAAAAGAGAAAGTAGTCTTTTTTTATATATGTTGACTTTCAGAGGCCTTTAGGAAAGCCAGGTGAAAATACCACAGAGATAACTGGTGCTAAGAAATTAGACCTGAGTAGAAAAGTTAGAGCTGCATTAGCATAGATCAGTGGTTCCCAAACTTTTTTTTGTCCTACCGCCCCCTTTCCAGAAAAAATGTTACTTAGCCCCCTGGAAATTGATTTTTTTAAATTTTAATAGCAATTAATGGGAAAGATAAATGCACCTGTGGCCATCACCATCTCCCTGGATCTCTGCAGCACCCACCAGGGGGCAGTAGCACCCACTTTTGGAATCACTGGTATAGATCCTACAATCATTTAGATAGAGATAGTAATTAAACCCATAGGAACTAATGAAATCACCAGCAAGATAGTACCAAGGAAGAAGGAAGGAGGACCCAGGATAACAGATCATTAGAGGACACCACAAATGCTTGGTTGGCATGGCCTGTTGGAATATCCATTGAAGAAGGCTGAGGAGCAATCAGAAAGATAGAAGTAGATCATGAGATCATTTCATTAAAGACTGAAAGAATGTCAGTATGTACATTGAACACCCCTAGAATGAGAGCAAAAGTTTAGGTGGAAAGACTATGAGCTAGACATTCCAGTCATTGAGGAAGGGAGAAGAATATCCTAGGGGAATTAGTGGATAGTAGGTATCAAAATCTTACTAGCTATCATAATCTTAATTGGGTGATAAATGTGGATTGAATGGAAAGAGGTTACCAATGATGTGGTAGAGGGAGGATCTGGAAGTGGCAATGGGAAACAAGGAGACATTCAAGAGAGCCTTATTTTAGGTTTAATCCTTTTAATCAGCATGAAAAGGAAATAACTGGAGAACCTGGAGTTGAATGTTGGGGAAGGGGTTGAATAGAAGGAGATGAGGGTAAGGGAGCTGGTAATAGGAGAATGAGGAATTGGGTATATACATTAACAGTTAAATGTTTAGAATCATTGGATTGAGGAGAAAAAGTAGTGGTGGGAATAGGTTAATCTTTGGGGAATGAGTCCAGGCAGAATATCAATGGCTGGAGAAGAATGCAGGTGATTAGACATTTTGAGGACCTTCCTTGAGGTCCGACCTGATAGTACATGGAAATATTAGGTCCTGTGAGGCTTTGGAGGCCCATCTTTCAACAGGCAAGAGCAGACAACACTATAGCACAGAGAATCTAGTTATGAGGCCCAAATCAGCAGTTTGAGGTAAGAGTCTCTGAAACATTGTTGTAGATGAATTGGGAAGTGAGTGGCTTGAATCTCTCTTCTTCTCCTTCTCCTTGTCCCTTTCTCTCTCCCCCATTCTCTCTTTTTCTCTGTCTGCCTGTCTATGTTGCATTGATATTTTTTATATTTACCTTATAGTCATTTACGGCTATATTCCTCCCAACCATCCAGTAAGTCTTCCTTTGAAACAATGGAGGAGGAAATGATCAAGCAAAAACAATGCAATTCCTACTCCTGGTATATCAAAAGGGACTTCCATGCCCTTAATCCTCTGTCTCTCTAACAAAAGGAATGAGATACATTTACTCTTCTCTTTTGCAATGCCAAGATGTGGATCTGTGTTATAATTACATAGTGCTTGGTTTCATTTTACTATTCCTTTTGTTTACAGTATTGTAGCTATTGTATATATTCTTGTTCTGGTAGTGCTTACTTCACTCTGTCTCTATTCATGTGTAAGGGTGGAGAGTGATTGGCTCAAACAATCAATCATCCACCCTACTTAGTAATTAAGAACATATTCTAACTCTTTACATTTATCAGGTGAGAACATCTATATTGAACCATGTAATCAGTGAAAGACATTAACCTACCTCTTGTTACACCATGTGGGTCTTCTATAAAATAGCAAGTTAGTTCAATACCAATCCTTGTTTTAGTGTTTGGCATCTTAGAGGAGAAAATAGTCCCAGGGAGGGGTTTGGATCTCATCTCTGTCTTGGCAATATTCCTGGAATAACTGACTGGTAGAGGCATCTACACCAGGAATGGGGGATGAAATGGATCCATTGGGGAAAGTCCATTTCAGAAATCTAGAAGAAGCCCAGCAGAAAGCTACTTTATGCTTCCTAAGGGGAGCTTCATGAGGGTCTCACAAATATGAGAAAAAGATCTCTAGCAAAAGAATTTCCCCTTGGCCTCTTATGACTCTGTAAGCTTGAGCCCACTTTACCTGAGTTCTCTATGCACTAGTGGGAGAATATAACTTTTGAAGAAATGTATTATATCATCCATTCTTATCATCTTAGCAAACATCCTTTTCTAAAAGCTAATTGAGTCTTGCTGACTAATTGAAATCAACTGATAATCATCAGGGGAAAGCACACAAGTGAGGACTTATAAGTTGTAGCATTAGGAAACCACCCACGATTCTATAATGATGGCAAACACATGCCATGTCCCATCCCACCCCCTTACCCCACACAGGCTGCTGGGCAGAGGGGTGGGTGATGCGAAAAAATGTCCAGAATGGTGGAGACAGGGTAGAGAGCAGCTCCTCCTGAGTCCCTCTGCCTTTCTAGTAAAGAACTCCTTGGGGGGGGGGGTGGAGATAAGGTGGTACACCCACTCATAGAGAGTACTCTGTGTGCCATCTTTGGCATGGATGCCTTAAGTTCACCATCACTGCTACAGGATCTCCTATGGGAAGAAGTAGCAGCTGCCCTTTAGTGACCAGACCTGCCAGTGCAAATGGAGTTAAGAAGAGTGAGACTTAGCATGTGCTAAATATCCAAGACTTGCCATGTTTCTCTGAATTTATCATTGTTATCTTTTCAAATGATACGACAATATCCCTTTGCATTCCCATGCTGCAATTTGTTCAACCAGTCTTTAATCAATAGACACTCATTTTGTTTCTGATGCTTTAATACCTAGTTTGTTTTTTTATTTATCCATTTCAAGTTGAGTCAAAGTGCAGTAGAGCTGACAGTTATAAAATTATTTTAACTGACTATATCACAAATTCAGTTTTAAAATATGTAGTTGGGGACCTGAATAATTCACTATTATCATTTCCTTTTATTTAATTAACAGAATAATTGCTAGCCTTTCTCCTTCTTTTGTTTGGTATTTAAAACTCCTCATAGTCTGTACCCTTTATATGATTCCAGATTTCTTACTCCCATCTACACACTCTATCATCCAATTAAACTAGCCTGCTTGCTGTCCCTCAAACACAACACCTCATCTATTGCTTCCAAATCTTTGTACTGGCTGTTCTTCATGCCTGGAGAGCTCTGCTCTCTCACTTATGGGTTCCAATTCCTTATCTTCCTTCAAGGTGCAGTTCAAATCCTATTTTCTGCAAAAGATCTTTCCTGGTTTCAGCCCCTCCACCAGTAGTTATGCCTTCCTAACTCAGATAGTGTCTTCCATCTACTCTGAGTATCATGTATGGCTTAACTAGTTATTTATGTGTTGTCTCTCCCATTAAAATGTAAGCTTCTTGAGAGCAGGGATCTTTTGTTTAAATTTTTTTGTATACAAAGCACTTGGCTCAATGCCTGCCACAGAATAAGCCCTTGAGGGAAAAAAAAAAAGGTTGTTGAGCACTTGATTGATATGTTCTGTATCATTAGGGCACAGAAACATAGTACCTGATTAAGACATCAATAGTCATCTAGTCTGACCTATATTCAGAAAGAATACTGTCTAAAGCCTACGAAAACAAGTGGTCTTACAGCTTCTGTTAGAAACCTCAGAATAAGGGAACCCCACCATTCTCTTATTCTTTCATCTTTTGTACATATTTAAATTGTTAGGTAGTTTTTGTTTTTATAACACTGAGCTAAAGTTTGCCTTTTTTCAACTTTCTGGTTCTGTTCTCTGAGGCCAAATTGAACAAGTCTAGTACCTCATTCTTTTAAACACTATCATATGTCTCTTGATTCTTCTTTTCCAGGTTAAATATCTCCACTTCCATAAAGGCCATGTAAAATGATGCCATAGGGAATCCGTTATGAGATCTTGGATCCCCTGAGCTCTCCAGAAGAAGGGGGCTACCTTCCACAAATCAAATTTTGGTTTAAAAATGTTCAATTCTGTAAATATTAGCAGAAAAGTGTTTCCCAGACTTTTAGGGGGATGTGTGCCTACCAGGCACATATATTTGAGAGGATTCAGTGCCTATTGGGTACAGATCGCCATATCTCATGGCAGAGGAGCTAAAAAAAAACTTAAAGAAGATATAACTTCTGCTCTCCTGTACTCAACAGTGAACACACTCTAACTCAATCATAGTATATATGGGAAAATTAGCCTGAACTTTTTTCAATTTCTCTTAAACTGGAGCCTATGAGCTAATTTAAAAAAAAATATTAGAATTATTTTAACATAATTAGTTTCCTCTGTAGCCCTTCATTTTATTTTATGCATTTAAAAATATGATTGTGAGAAGGGATCCATCCACTTCACCAGACTGCTGAAAGGGTCCATCACACATGCACCCAAGCACAAATGTACACATGCTTTGCCCACATATACACAAGCACACATACAGAAATAGAAACACTGGTAACTCCTACTTAGAATTTCAAGAGTGAAAAGTGAAAGGTTCTCCACTATCCCATTAAATATGATAACAAAACTATGCCACTAAATGGCCAGTCAATAACTAGCTTCACTTTTTATAGGTTAGATGTTAGTGTTTCATCAAGTGAGTCCTAAAAAAATTCATGAAGAAAAGCGCATGAATATATATAGATTCCTGGATTCACAGGGGGAGTTTGGGAAAGGAAGGCATTTATAATAGCTCACACCAAAAGAACGGGGACTTTGCCTAGGGATCTATTTTGAAAGGGTCATCATGGGGGCAGCTGGGTAGCTCAGTGGAGTGAGAGCCAGGCCTAGAGACAGGAGGTCCTAGGTTCAAATCCGGCCTCAGACACTTCCCAGCTGTGTGACCCTGGGCAAGTCACTTGACCCCCATTGCCCACCCTTACCAATCTTCCACCTATGAGACAATACACCGAAGTACAAGGGTTTAAAAAAAATTTTAAAAAAAAAGGGTCATCAGACAAAGTTTGCATTGGTCCTTTAAAGGGGACAGTGTTGCTTAATTTGAGGGTAATGATAACTAACATTGTTATAGTTATTTAGACATGGAGGAAACCCACAAACCCCAAGTTTCTTGTGTCTTTTCCTTTTTTTAAATTCCTAAGATGAAAACCAAATATACTAAACTCATTGCCTTCTCTAGAAACAACTTTGCCTTCTCTTCCAGTGATACCAGATCCCAAAGAAAAGAGGATGCCTTTGAGAACAGGAAAGTGGAAACTTAGAGGAATAAGGCTAAAGAAGGGAAATGGATAGGAACAAAGAAAGTAGAAGAAATATTTCCTCCCTTTCTGTCCTCTGTCTTCCAAATTCTTTCCATTAATTGGTGTTGAAATGATTCTTCAGCTTCCTTGGAAAGTTGCAAAAATTATTTAAGAAAGTTGCTTTCTTAAAGAATAGCCATTGTTGATATATCTTGATTCTCTGCATTCATAGATGAGTCTTTCCCTCTGCACCTAAACCTCTAATTCTTGGGGGCACCATGGTGAGAGGCTGGCTTCTAGTCTTCAAGAGGGGATCAATATTGCTCTCTTAAGAGCCCCAAGAGCAAATGACTGGACAGATTAGGGCGGATTAGACAGATAACAACTCAGAACCTTTTACAAGCACATTTTTCACTCGACACTCAAATTCCCTTCTGTCCCACACAGTCTCACACAGTCCAAGGACTGGATAGTATTACTGCAATATTCTCCAGCCAGCTGAGTGCGTGGAACTGTGCAAAGCCAGATGTTCTTGTAACCCTGTTTTACTGAGTTATTTATATCCATATAATATTTGACATTTCCTGTGCTGTTAAAGGATTCTGGGCCCTTTATGCATTTTTAAGAGGACAACACCAGTGTTTCATTTGTGACCTTTGATGCCTCTGAAGCAGGAATGGACAATGTAGATAGTGGCTATAGTCAACAGATGCCTAAAGAACAAAAAAACCTGTCTCATTTCAGGGCCTTTCATCTTACATGATCCTCAAGAGCAGATAAATAATGCCATGATCATCATTTAGAGCAAGTATATTTAATTAATCTGGCCATGTAAATAAGCCCAGCTCATTGAACCTAAAAGAACTCCTAGGAATAGCAAGAAAGAATTTTCATGAATATTAAAAATTCAGTGTACATCATAGCATTTACTAAGTGCTATTTCTTCATGAAGTAATGATAGCTCATATTACATAGCACTTAAAAGTCTACAAAACATTTTCATCACAAATAATTCAAAGAGGCAGTGCAAGTATTATATCCTTCATTTTACAGATAAGGAAACTGAGGCTTAGTAAGGTTAAATACCTTGCTCATAATCGCACAATTATTCAATGCTTGCCTGAGGCAGTACTCAAACCTAAATCTCCTGACTCCAAGGTCAAAACTTTATCCCTTCCATTGCACGGGATATAAAAGCTCTTTGCAGACCTTAAAGCACTATATAAATGTCATCTATGAAATACATAATCTCTTTGACTTTGATAAATATGGAAAGGGCTAGTCAAATTTTTGCCAGCTGGGCAAAGATTTCTGACTGAGTAAAACTCTTGACAATGGAAACTTTATGGACCTACAGTTGGCCGCCTGATCTCAAGGTGCAGTGACTCTTCAAATGTGGATGAAATATGGTGCTTGAAAGCATTCGTATTTTTTTTTTGCTTTGATTGTTGTGAGGGTTCATTCATGAGAGAATTATTTTTTCAGGTTTTCCAAACTAAAAGGCAGCATGACATAGTGGAAAAAAGCTATTAGATTTAGAGGTCCTGGACCCCGTGATTGCATTTTGGCTCTGTTGTGATCATGGGTGAGGCATTCAACTCTCAGCCTTGGTTTCTTTTTCCGTAAAATGCAGATGATAATATTTGTACCACCAAATTCTCAAGGTTAATGTGAGGAAAGTGACCTAAAACTCTTGAAATCTTACACAAATGTGAATTAATATCATTTATTGAATCAATATCCTGAAAAGTGTTAGTAGTTGCAACATGAGTTCAAATTTCAACATCCCATGAAATGCCTTCCTTTCCTGTGGCACCATGGAGAAGTGGCTTCACCTCTTTAGATCCTCATTTTCCTCATCTGCAAAACTTGCATATGACCCCTAAGCCTGACTCCCTCTCCCACACTATATGAACCAGCCAAATTGATCTCTTCCTTGTTCCTCATATACCATACTCCATCTCTCCTCTCCATGCCTTTGTACTAGCTGTCCTCCATGTCTCAAATGCACACCCCTTTACTTCTGCCTCCCTTTAGGAGGCATCCCAAGTACTATCTTCTACCCGGAGCCTTTCCTGTTCCTCCCAATGCTAGTGTTCTCCCCTCCCAAACTACCTTGTATTTAACTTCTTTCCATATTTACTTTATTTTTACATTGCGTATACTCACATACATATATTTCTCTTCCTCTTTGGAATGTATCCTCCCTCCAAGTAGTAATTTTTCATTCTTTGAACTTGTATCCCTGGCCATAGAAGAGAACCTTGAACAGATTAGGTGCTTGTCAGTTGATTGGTTGATTGATTCCTACTCTCTCTTCCAGCTTTAAATTCTCTGATCTTTCATCAGTCAATGAGGTAGCTAAGTGATGCAGTACACAGAGCTCTAAGCTGGCAATCAGGAATATCACAGTTCAAGTCCAGGCTCAGATACTAGCTATATTATTACCCTGGACAAGTTCCAACTTCTTTGAGGCTCAGTTTCCTTATCTGTAAAATGGGGATATATCACTTACCTCCTAGGGTTGCTATGAGGGGAAAAAATGAGATAATATTCGTAAAATACTTTTCAAATCTTAAAGCACCATATAAATACTAACTATTCTCATTCACCTTAACATAAAGAAAAGGAAAGGTAGCCTAAGATAAAGATGGTTCTCAAATACCCTAGATATCTTCTTAGGAACATAAAGGGTTATCATGGAAAAATAGATGTTCTTTAAGTTTTTATTTGGTAAGGGGGAAAGGAACTTAATTCTTTTAGTAAATCCTTCAAAAGAATTTATAGGGTTCAAGGATACTCCTGCCTTTGGGCAGAGGAAGAAACTGTATCTCCTTAGACAAAGTCCTGAGGTATTTTTTTTTATTCTATTTAGTCAACAATCCTTATTAATTAATCCTACTTCATCAAACACTTCATCACCAAAAAAACCAAACCAACAAACAAAAAAATGAAATGCCACATTCTCAAAATCTACAGATATATATCTAACCCCAACAAGCCCTGCCCTTGCCTAGTTCTCTATAGCAACAGCCAAATCCCTTGTAAATCCTCTAAGCCATAAGTCCCTGGCCTTCAAATAGAGGGTCAAGTCCCCTTGGAATAGATGGGTCAAGATCTCCTTCTACAAGGAGAGAGTTTTCTCGTTTATGGCCCCAGATAGATATTTCCCTTAACTCTTCAAGGACTGTTCCACGTGAGCAACTGAAATTTCTCAAAGGCTACTTGACCAGATCTCAAGACATCTTGCTAAAATTATCATGATCATGGTTTCATTTTGGACTTAAGTCCTTCCAAAAAGCCTGGTTTTCTATTCAAGTTATTCCCTAATTTTCTAGACTTTTGTACCTTCTTTTCACATTAGGCTTTTGACATTTCTTTTTAAAAAAGATTCCCTTGAGTTGGGAAAGTTTCCTTTCTTTTCCAAATTCTCCAAAGTTTTTGTTGAATTTCCTTAACTCATTGTCCCTTAGGGTAGCCCCTGTATGGTGCTCTGTGATTGGGGATGGGGTGGAGGGATGGGGAGCATACAGCTCAAGAGGAAAGTTGTCATAAACTTTCAAGGATTCATTTACAGGAAAAATGAAGTTTTAATTCCTTAGGTATTAAGGCAAGTAAGATTGTGAAAGGAGTTGGAGTTAGGAAGTTAGGAAGCTCTCAGTTTCAAATCTGTCCAGATAGTTTCTAGCTATGTGAACCTGGGCAAATCATTTAACCACTCAACTTCAGTTTCCTTTTCTATGAAATAGGGATAAAAATAGCCACCCAGCTCAAAAAGCTGTGAGATGACAACTCTGATAAATAAAAAATAAGATAACAAATGTAAAAACATTTTGCAAACTTTAAAATGCTATGTAAATGTCTCATATTATTATTCCTGGGGCAGCTAGGTGATACAGTGGATAGAGTACTAAGCCTGGAGCCAGAAAGACTCATCTTCCTGAGTTCAAATCTGACCTAAGGTGCCTCAGTTTCCTCATCTATAAAATGAGATAGTGAAGGAAATGGCAAATGCTCCAGTATTTTTGCCAAGAAAACCCAAAAAGGGGTCATGAAGGGTAAGACGTGACTGAAATGACTGAACAACAACAATTATTATTGTTGAGGGAATGGGTAGAACCATTCAGAACCATGCTTGACCTCCAAACTCAAACTTCAAGCACTGAACCATGAAAAGTAACCTCTTTGGGGGCAGGGAGGGAAGAAGAAAGGGGGAAGAAGTAGAAAGGAGGCACAAGCATTTTGATTCTTTTTCAATTTTTTTTTTAATTTTCATGATGTTTTTGATGAGACAAGGATACGTCTGAAAAAAAATTTTCTTCTGAAAATCCAGTTCAGTCATTCCTCAGCTGATTTCAGCATAGCACCCGTGAAGCAATATTGAAGGAATTTATCTTCTTGGTTGATGAGTATAAAGAAATTATTTATTTATTTCACATGTGCAGACTGCCTCTATAACCCAGTAATTTCACGAGGCCAACCAGGGCAAACAATATAAATACCTCAGTTCAACCCAGCACCATTACTTGGAAAGTAACTAAAACCTAATTGTAGGGTTGGTAACATTACATTTGCATATGTAATGAGTTAGAGAAAGATATCTCTACCAATTGGTAAAGAATCCATTCCAGAGTTCAGCTTTTAAACACAATACCTCAAAATACACAAAGAATCAATATCATTTCAAATCATAAAATCTCAGAGTTAGAAAGGGCCTGCTCTTTCCAAATTAAGTCCAAAGGACTAAAGAAGCTCTTTATTCCAATCAAGAATTCCCTCTACAAAATTCTAGCAAATGGTTATGGAGCCTCCATCTGCAGACTTCTGTCATGGAGAATTATCTTCCTTCCAATGAAGGATCCCTAGATTGAGAACTGGAAGGTGCTTTAGAGTGGTTCCAGTCCAGTCCCTTCATTTTATGGATGAGAAAACTAAAGCCCTGTGAGGCCAATTACTTTTCCAAAATCACAAAGGTAATTGAAGCGTCAGAACTAGAACTCATATTCTCTATCTGCCAATTCCATCATTCTTTCCACAGTGCCATCACCATTTACACATTTGGGCAACTCTAATTATTAGGAAATTTTTCTTTAAATCAAAATAACATTTGCTTCTCTGGAATTTCCACCCAGTGTTCCAAATCCTGACCTCTAATGATGGACCAAAAAAAAGTGTAATCCTTTTCTATATAAGAGTCTTTCAAATATTTAACGTCTCCCCTGGATGGTTTTTTTCCCATTCAAGACAATCATCCCTAGTTCCTCATAAGGTTTAGTAGTGAGTTCCTTCATCACTCTCATTATACTCAAGTTTGTCAATGTGCCACCTAAAATATTGTTCCTAAAATTTGTACCAAGCACTGAATAAAATATCCTAAAAATGGCTTAATTAGGATACAACACAGCAGAACTATCATTCTACTTATAGATACTATTTCTGTTACTGCAGCATAAAATAACTTTAACTATTTTGGTTTCCAAGTCATAATATTGACCATATTGTGGTAGTCTCCATAATGCCAATAGATCTGTGATCTCATCAATATGTCTTCTAATGATGCAGATGTCAGTCCACCCACAACTATCTTTCCTATCAATATGTAAATCCGCTAGAGTGAAAGAGCTCATCATATGTACTGGGGGCTTCTCTTTTTGACATTGCATGGGTATGAATGACATATGCAGGGTATCCATTTTTTTGTCTCTTTGTGACAATGCTAGTTTGTCATTTTTTTCTGTTCGTACATTTTTCCATTCATACATTGCACTGTTATTTTTTTCCATTCATACATTTATCTGATGAAATATTACAATATTTTTTCTGACCTGACATTGAACAATTTAGCATTTAGTAAGCATCTTCAATAAACAAACAGGAATATAAAAACAAAAAAAGATAAAAACCAGAGAGTCTTTCAAAGATCTAAATTCTATAGTCCACTAAAATCCCCCAATATATTTAATATATTGGTTGTTGTCTGACCATGATCCCTTATCCTTTGAATATGCCCTGAATTTTTTCTTAATTAATTTGACCTCGAGTAATCATCTTAAATCTCTCCTCCCTTTTTCAGCCAAATGGCTAGAAGAGGTTATTTCTCTTTGCTTTTTCCCCTTTCACATCTCAGCCCTTTACAATCTGGCTTCCAACTTCATCACTCAACCAATACTGTCCTCTCCAAAGTTAGCAGTTGTCTATTGCCAAATCTCATGGCTTTTTTGCTCCATCATCTGATTTTTTGACTGCACTTCACTGTAGCATTTGACACTGTTAATGACTCTCTTGTGAAATATTCTCCCTTTTTGGTTTTCATGACCTTATTCTCTCTTGTTTTCCTCATGTCTATCTACTCTTTCTCAGTCCTCTGTTAGATTATCATCTGTATCACAGTCTCTAATTGTGGCTATATCTCCAGACTTCTGTTCTGGGCCCTCTTCTTCAATCCCTTGACATTCTCATTTGGCAATGTCTAGAATTTCCATTTATTTAATTATCATCTCTATGTTAATGATGCCCAGATTTGTATCTCAATACCTAAACCCAGTCTCCACTTTTATATCACTAACTCATCAAGTGCACATTTCATACTGGATGTTTGAGTATCTCAAACTCAATGTGCCCCAAAATCTCTTTTTTGACAGTTAGCTAGGTAGCATAGTGGACAGAGCACTGGACTTTAAGTCAAGCAGATCTGAATTCAATTTCTGCCTCAGACACTTACTGGTTGTGTGACTTTGAACAAGTATCTTAACCCCTCTCAGCTTCAGTATCCTCATCTGAAAAATGGATATGATAATAGCACCCACCTCCCAAAGTTTTTGTAAGGATACAATGTGATATTTGAAATGCTATATAAATGCTACCTATTATTCTTTCTTCTCAAACTTCTCTATAATTATTGAGATAACCAGCATCCTTTAAGTCACCCACATTTACAACCTCATTTTCATCTTTAATTCCTCACTCTCTTTAATCCCATTTATCCATTTATCTATATCTCCATACTTACACATAAATTGGATGTGAGAGTCAAAGGCATCACCCAGTTCTTCCAGTAAAAAGGACGATGACCAACCAACCAACCAACCAACCAACCAACTCCTTACTATATCTCACCTTATATGTCTAATCAGTGGTCAAATATCATTTCTATCACCAAAACATTAGTCTAGTTCACAAAACTAGGGTGTGTGGACTGGTCTGGGAAGGGTGTGAGGCCTCTGGTGGGAGGGAATACTGAACTCTTTTCAGGGCTGCTGATCCACTTTTTGTGTCCACTTTTCACGTAACTCTCACCTGTGACTCCAAGAAGTTGTAGCATGCTTAGCTGTCACACACCCCATAAAACCATCTTGGCAGACAAGCTAAACCAAGATGAGGGTAACTGACAGATCTCAAAACCATCAGTGAGTTAGAGAGAGGTCTACCCCAAGCATGTGAACACTTATCCCTGAAGAATGGGAGGATGAGAACACTTTGTTCCAAAAACTGTGAAGGCAGCTGAGGCACACACAGTGGAGCACCTAGAGCTTGGCCAGACATCAAAGAAACCAGCTATCTATCACATCCTGAGACATCACCAAGCATCTTGACTTTTATCTTCTTACTGGACTTGGTTGACCCTGGAAGAGAGAGTGAGCATGACGACTTTGTGCAACTCTGCCTCGCTTAAATCCATTTCACAAGTGAGTCAAAACATCACCCCATGATGTCATTTGTTCTCTTCCAAATGAAAGATGAACAACAATTCACAAAACCACCATGCTCATTCATTCCTTCATCATCTCTTACCTGGACTATTTCATTAGCATCTAAATTGGTCTCCCAGTTTCATGCCTCTCCCTTCTCTGATCCGTCCTTCACATAGCTGTTGATGTGATTTTCCTAAAGCACAGATCTGATTGTGTCCCCCTCCTACTCATTAAACTCTAGTGACTCCCTATTAGCTCCAGGAACAAATATTATTTCATACTTTTCTCACCATTTTTCATTTCTGTTCTTCTAATAGGTTTTATAACATACTTGATTTTTAGTATGGCAGTAATGTATATATTTTGTAAAAATAAATATATACATATTTCTTGGGTGAATGCTCTAAAACAGTGATGGGCAAACTACGGCCCACGGGCCAGATGCAGCCCCCTGAAATGTTCTATCCCACTGGACATTATTCCTAATCTGACAAATACAGTGAGTAGGATACAATACAATGAAACTTCGAAAGAGTTGCCTGAGAAACAGACTGACAGATGAGCATTTCCTTTCCCTTGGCCCCCTCTTTAAAAAGTTTGCCCATCACTGCTCTAAAACATATTACTGATAAGGGTGCATTATCAAAAAAAGTTTGGAGAGCCCTGCCTTAATAGACAGCTTGCCTAAACGGCTGTGGAGGCAGAGAGTCATCATCTGGTACTCATCTCTTGGTAACTAGCCTCTTTGACACACAGTCTGTCACCAGGCCTAAAATCAAAAGCTTTCTGCCTTGGGGTGATGCCAGATCTCTTGTTCCCCTGGCATCACCTCCAAAACCCTCAGGTCACATTCACACCATGACTGAGACACAGGAGGAGGACTTTAGTGAGGGTGTTGCTAGTGCAACATCTAGAAAAACTTAGAAATAAGCATCCAGTCACCAGATGTTTCTCACATCTGGTGAAGCCAATAAAACTACCCTCTACCAGTACTGCCTCCTTTTCAACAGCAGTGTGGAAAAAGTGTTATCAAACTTTTGACTTGTGCCTTTTGTTGTACCTAAGGCTTGACTTTGGAATACCTCCATCTATATGCCATCTAGTTCAATGTTACCTGTTAAGTGTACGACAAAATGATAAATCATGCTCTCAAGTAGTAAAATTAATCAATCATCCACAAAATATTTTTAAACCTTGGCCCTTCTTTTCCTCCACTCCAACCCCACCCCCACAGAGGGTATAATGATTGTTATGACTCACTCAACACAAAGTCACTCCAGTCAAATGAATAAAAATGGGGTTATTTACAAAGAAATCATGTGTATATCCTCTAGGACTTGAGAGGTGAAAGTCCTCGACCAGACTACATCTGGAACATTGCTTTCAGCTCTGGGCAGTCCATTTTAGGAAGATCATTGACAGATTGCAGAGCATCCAGAGGAGAGAGACCAGGGTGGTGACGGGCTTCAAGTTCATGCCATGTGAAGATGATTTGAATGAACTGGATATGGTAGCTGTCTTCAAGTATTTGAAAGGCTGTCATGTGAAAAAAAGAATAGGCTTGTTCTGTCTAACCTCAGAGGAAAGAACTGGGGTCAATGGATGGATGCTTCAATAAGACAAATTTTAGCTTTTTATAAGAAAAGATTTCCTAACTTTTAGAATTATCCCCAAAATTACCTCCTTGAGGGACAGTATCTTTGAAAGAAGTCTAAATGGCTGTTTATTTGATAGCATGCAGTGTACTACAGAATTTTAGAGTTACAAGGTCCCTCAGCAGCCATCAAGTTCACCCAGTTCCCAGAAGGAATTCCCACTATAACATACCAAACAAGTGGTTATCCAGTCTCTTCTGGAAGCTTACCACTTCCCAAAGCAGGCCATTAGACATCTCCTGTGAATCTATTTTCTTAGCTTGAGATTAGGGGAGAGATTGAATACTGCTAGGGTAGACATACATGAATAAATATAGTTCAACCCAATACACAATTAGGCCCTTGGGGAAATTTTTGGGATACTAAAGGTTTTTTGAAAATTCATTTGTGAAGTGAGTCCCCTCTCCATTGACATAGATCTTGGCCTCTTTATTTCTTAGTCAACAATATTTATGGGCTTCTGTGGCTAAGAAAAACTCATCATTCAGGAATGGTCATTTTCTCTTTGTTTTGACATTTAAATTATGCAGAATGAACCAACAAAATATAGATAGAGCCATATTCTCTTGAGCTGCTCTCCACAACGTAGAAGGAATCAAGACATCAGTATTTAGAGCTAAAGCAAGCAGAAGATCCCAAAGCAGACTACAGAGAAGGACTCAGAATAGGTCTAAGACGTTTGATAACTACTTTTTAATTAAACCCTTACCTTCCATCTTAAAATCAGTTCTGTGTATTGGTTCCAAAGCAGAGGAGTGGTAAGTAAGGGCTTTTTTTTTAAACCCTTGTACTTTGGTGTATTGTCTCTTAGGTGGAAGATTGGTAAGGGTGGGCAATGGGGGTCAAGTGACTTTCCCAGGGTCACACAGCTAGGAAGTGTCTGAGGCCAGACTTGAACCTAGGACCTCCCATCTCTAGGCCTGGCTCTCAATCCACTGAGCTACCCAGCTGCCCCCTTGATAACTACTTTTGCTATGCCTACTTAGGACAAAGTCTGTTAGTCAACCTTCCCATAATGTGTCATCTCAATGACAGCGAGGTGGTCCTTAGATATCCAATCTGTCACCAGGTCCATATACAATCTTTTTTATTTTAAGGAAAAATTTTTAAGAGTCCAATCTAACTTCCTGAGGTCGTTTCTCAGGTACTCACTACATGAGCCTACACATTGGCACACACTCTCTTGGAAGTGATCTGAAACTGCAAGAAGTTGGCGATTGGAATGAAACACTTTTCCTTTATGGAGGAGGAGGTATTTTAATGAAACTTTGAGGTAAAGCAAGGAAGAGTGAGATGATTTGGAAAAATCTTCTACAGAAAATGTTGGGGAAAAAAGATACAAATGAAGGGGTTGGAGAGAAACTGAGTATATCAAATCCTTAGAAATATGAATGAGTTACTGGTTGAATCCCAAACTTCCTATTAACTTACTCATCCTCTTTCATATGATTTGATTTGTTCCAAGTCACAGAAAATGGTTCTGTTACTCCAGTTTATTATTTACCACATAGCTTAAAAGGGTTTGCCTCTCAGCTTTTTGGGGTCACTTATTCTTCCCAGAAGCATCATAAATTCTTAGGAAGTTCTCCAATTGTTGGATTTAATTTTCAATTCCAGTCTTTAGAGCTCTGATGGTGATAAGTCATAAAAAAAATTCTCATATACTCACAAAATTTTTCTTGGCAACATAAACAAGTCTTGTTAACAATCATGCTGGGAATGAGGGGCAGCTAAGTGGCTCAGTAGATTGAGAGCCAGGCCTAGAGACGAGAGGTCCTGGGTTCAAATCTGGTCTCAGACACTTCCTAGATGTGTGACCCTGGGAAAGTCACTTAACCTCATTGCCAAGCCCTTACTTAACACTCTTCTGCTTTGGAACTAAAACACAAAACTGATTTTAAGATGGAAGGTAAGGATTCTTTTAGAAAATGAATCATTTCTAAGGGATCTGAATAAATTATAATCAGAAGAATGGATTTCTCCTAGATTTGAGGACGACCCTCATTCTTATGTTGAAAATCATCTCTCCATATTTGGAAGAATGGAGAGGGAATCTACAAAGTCCAGGAATAATTTATCCTTAAGACTCTAAAATTTCTTACATGAATAAGGAGAAGGGAGAACATCTAAATGGATAAGGCACAAGGGAAAAGAAGTATGCTAACCATTGAGAAGTGAGTTCAGTCAGAGTATAGTGGTTAGAGAGAGGTCTGTTGAATGAGACACAATATTAGATGGGCATGTCCCTTAAGGTTCATCCTCTTTGCTGGTAGTGATGTGAGCCATGAGCCCACAGGGTTTCCATTTCACAACAGGCAGAAAGAAGAGGAGATATGGAAAGCTAATTAGGAGGCAAGGGTGCTTACTTGCTCTGGAGAAGATTCTGAGAGAGGGAGACAGGAAGAAGATGGACAAGACTTGTCCCTATACGAAACTGGAAATGTTCTAGAGGCAAAGCCCAACAATTAGTGGAGCTCCAGAATTAAGCAAGAGAAAGAGACTAAGCTGAATTGCATTTGGCAAAATATAAAGCACTCCAATTTATTAAAAAAATAATATAAATGTCTATCTAACATGAATAGTCTTTTATTAACATGTTATGGTTTTGAATTATGGAACAAAATGATCTTGGTGGAATTAAAATATCACAAATAATCCAAAGGGTAATGGAAAGACAGCTGGTAGTGTTATAAACAAAAAGGGACCAAAGGAGATGTATAGATGTACAATGATGTTGATGTATTTATCTGTATTCTCCTCAGCTGCAGATGATGGAGAAACACTAACTCCGAGCACCCTTGACACCTGCTGTAATTTATCCCTTTCTCTCTAACAGTTGCCCAAGAAGGACCCTCGAGAGGTTAGATCAGTGATTCCCAAAGTAGGCACTACCACCTCCTGGTGGGTGCTGCAGCAATCCAGGGGGAACGGTGATGGCCACAGGTGCATTTATCTTTCCTATTAATTGCTATTAAAATTTTTAAAAAATTAATTTCCAGGGGGCTAAGTAATATTTTTTCTGGAAAGGGGGCGGTAGGCCAAAAAAGTTTGGGAACCACTGGGTTAGATAGATGAGTAACCTTTCCAGGTCCAACCTGGGGTTGGATAGATTAGTATTGGGCTATTGATTTGCCTTGGATAATGTTTAAGATCTGACTGCGTTTGACTCCCTTCCCAAGGGTCATGATATAAAGACCACTCAGGAAGGTACTTGTTGTTGAACACTCTTTATCTATGAACAGGGAAAGGATAACAAGGTCAAGGATTGGGGATTGGAGACTCTATTGATCTATTATCTATAAACTAGTTGACAATCAGGACTGGAGGCTATTAATCTGGTGGAAGCTGGAGATTTACTCACTCCCTCTATCTCTAGCCAGACTTGGCCACAGCCAAGCCAGAGAATAGGGAAGCTATTGATGCAGCTATATTGATGATCTTATTCTTTCAGCTTTCTCACTACCAGTGTTGGTGATGCACTAGCTCTCACAGTCTATCAGGAAATAGCTTCATAGTTATTCCTGCCCTCTTCTTCATAGACCCCCATGCCACCCTTCAACCACCCACTCAGAGATTTCCCAGTCCAGAGACTCCTGTCCAGAGACCTCCAGAGAGACCTCCTCGAAGTGGCTGTCAGGGGTATTTATACCGTGGGACCAACCGACGTTTGCCCCTGGGTCATGGCACCTGGGTACATTCCGAGTCTCTCCAGCTGCCATCCCTGTTATTCAAAGTGGTATCCATCACTTCCCAGATTATGAATATAACAGTAGACAAAAGTAGTCTGTAGCTTTTTATGAATAATAAGTTGAATGCAAGTAATATAATCAAGAGCATATATGATTAAGGGAAGCCAGTTTGCTCAGTGGATTGAGAGCTAGGCCTAGAAATAGGAAGTTCTGGGTTAAAATCTGATTTCAGACACTTCCTAGCTTTGGCAAGTCATTTAACCTATATTGCCTAGTTCTTACTCTTCCTTTACCTTGGAATCAATGCTTACCATTGATCCCAAGATGGAAGGTAAGGGTTTAAGGGGAAAAAATAACATATATGATTGGAAGAAGAGGTGGTCCAGTCATATAACCTGGATGATGATGATGGTGGTGGTGGTGGCAATGATGATAATTTACATTTTTTAGGGTTTACAGATCTTTATTCTTACAACTGTGCTGTAAGGAAGTCAGCATATATATATATATATATATATATTTAGCCTGAATTATACATGAAGAAACAGAATTACAAGAAGGCTGATTTGTCCATGATTAGCAGCAATTAAAAGGTAGAGGGTAGGACTATTCTCAGGTAGGACTATTCTCAGGAGTTGATCATCAGGGAATATATCCATATCTAGTGATATATTAGCTAATAGATAGCATTTATATAGAACTTGAAGATTTGCAAAGGGCTTTACATATGTTAATTCATTTGATCCTAGGAAAAACACAGGAGGTAGGTTCCATTAATATCATAGTGTTATTGATGAGGACATTGAAGCAGAAAGAGGTTAAATTTTTCCAGTCATTCAGCTAAGAAAGTGAACAAGACAGAATTTAAACTCAAATCTTCCTGATTTTAAGTATCTCACTCTACTCATTGCATCTGAGCATCTTGTAGATGCTCAACAGGGCATGGGCAAGTATTTAATTGAATTTGTAGCTACAATGAGTGCTGGTGAGTACTAGTCAGACCAGCCAACCTTTGTGAAAGTTGCCCTCCTGATCGAATAAACTCCAGTGGGCTCAATTTATTATGTCTCTTTAGATGACTCCAATGTATTTTTTTTATTTTTATTTTTATTTTTTTGAAAATTGAAACATATTTTTATTATTTTCTCCTTTTTTCTTTTTTTTGCTGCACATTTTTTTTAACATTTATTGATATACATTTTTAACATGGTTGCCTGATTCATACTCCTCTTATCCCCTTCACCACCCCCCCCCGCACTCCCCCCACCCATGGCCGATGCGCATTTCCACTAGTTTTGTCATGTGTCCTTGATCAAGACCAATTTCCAAATTGTTG
>NC_058132.1:159421614-159456029 GCF_016433145.1 Gracilinanus agilis | reverse complement strand
CATTCATTACTCTCCCCTTCTTTCATTTTAGCCAATCTGCTAGGTGTGAGGTGATACCTCAGAGTTGTTTTGATTTGCATTTCTCTAATTATTAGAGATTTGGAACACTTTCTCATGTGCTTATTGATACTTTTGATTTCTTTACCTGAAAATTGCCTATTCATGTCTCTTGCCCATTTATCAATTGGGGAATGGCTTGATTTTTTATACAATTGCTTTAACTCCTTGTATATTTGAGTAATTAGACCCCTGTCAGAGTTTTTCGTTATAAAGATTTTTTCCCAATTTGTTGTTTCCCTTCTGATTTTGACTACATTGTTTTTGTTTGTACAAAAACTTTTTAGTTTAATATAATCAAAACCATTTGAAGCATTCCTGCTTGCCCATATACTAACCACACACTCTCAGCTCATTGCTCCCTTCCCTCAACCCCACCCTTCTCCCAATGTCCCACTCCAGATATGATCATTCCTTCCATCCTGCCCTCTAAAATGCCAGTTTCCATATTTAACAAACTTTTTCATCTTAAAATTTTCCCCTTCTCATATCTTCCATCTTCTGGCTTTCACCCTTGCCACTATTCTCAGCAATGGCTTTATTTTCTTTCAAATCCCTCCTCAAGGTAAATGAACTAGAATACACCTTGCTTCCTTTTGTCACTTTCAGACTCTCATACCATTATCATTCAGCAGCCTTTCCTTGTCTGAGGTTCCCCTCCAAATTTATCACCCAATCCAGATCCTGGCAGTTGTTATTTGTTGCCTCAATTTTTCCTCATTAAGTACAATTCCTGTTTACCAATGTTTTTTCTTCTCTCTATTTTCTTGCCCTTTTGCTAAGGGATGTAAATTGGATGCATCTTTGAATACCCAACTTCCCAGCCCCTCAGTCTATAAATTTCCAAGGTCTACTCCTCCACTCCATGTTAGTTACACAAAGAGATGGCCATACTCTTTACTTTGCCATCAGCCACAGGCTTTTCTCATTCCACCCTTTCCTGTGCTTTATGACCCTTAACCCTGCTATTCATTCTCAACATGACCTCCCAGGCCATCATTCCTGCTTAAGCAATAATCTCTATTTTTCCCTATCTCAATCCTTTAGTCAGCCAACTCTATTCTACATTGAATGCTACTCTTAAAGCCCTTTCCCTTTATCTTCTAGCACAGGGGTCGGCAACCATTTTGGTTGTGAGAGCCATAAACGCCACATTTTTTAAAATGTAATTTCGTGAGAGCCGTACAGTGCTCACAGTGCGCACTCCTGTAAAAGCGCCTGGAAAAAAATTGACTTTATGGCTCCTGCAGAAAGAACCATACGTTGCTGACCCCTGCTCTAGCAGATATCACCTTGCTAAACTCCACCCTTTGATAACTCCAACCACCACTTACTTCAGTGATAATGGTGAATGGAATTGACAACAATCACAAAACCATGTTAACTACATCTACTACAAATTAATGTTTTTTATTCTATTTTTTAAATCCTTACCTTCCATCTTGGAATCAATACTGTGTATTGGGTTCCAAGGCAGAAGAGTGGCAAGGGCTAGGCGATGGGGGTTGTGACTTGCCCAGGGTCACACAGCTGGGAAGTATCTGAGGCCAGATTTGAACCTAGGACCTCCCATCTTAAGCCTGGCTCTCAATTCACTGAGCTACCCAGCTGCCTCCAGTGTTTTCTATTCTTAACTGTACCCTCACAGTAGCAAAGCAACCATTTTAATTCTTCCCATATGATTTGTTTTCCTACTCTCCAAAGTGGTTCTTTCAAAATTTTCTTGTCTCTCCTCAAGCTTCCCACATAATCCTCTCACCCTACCTTTTCATCAGAACTTTGCCTTATACTTCACCAAAAAATAATAACAACAATAATAATTATTATTATTGGGAGTAGTTGGTAAGAATCCTCTCATCTCATATCATTGAGACCTCTTCCCCTGCTATGTCCTACTTTGTTCTGTTCTTAGATAAAGAGGTGGCCTTTCTCCTTAGCAAGGTCAACTCTCCTATGTGGACCCTCGATCTTGTTCCCTCCTAACTTCTCTAAACAAATAGTCCCTAAAATATCATTACCCTCTCTCCTTATCTTCAGTCTCTTCTTATCTACTGGCTCTTTCTTTACTGTCTATAAAAGTGCCCATAGCCTTCATCCTAAGCTTCTCACTTGATCCTCCAGGATATCCACGTTAGCCATCATCCTAAATTTCTCCTCCTCACCTATACTCCTTGAGAAAGCCTTCTACATTTGAGATATCCATTTCCTCTCCTTTTACTCTATTCAAAACCCTCTAACATATGATTTCTGACCTCATTGCTCAACTGTAACAGCTTTCTCCAACATCACCAACAATTGTTTAATTGCCAGGACTAAGGACCTTCTCTCAATCATCATCCTTCTTGACTTTTCAATAGCATTTGATCTTTTCCATCTCCTGGGTACTCTCACTGCTACAATTTGGTTTGGTTTTGTGATACTGCTTTCTCCTCCTTTTTAGTATCTTTTGCTAGTTCTTCATTCATATCATGCCTTGAAAAGATGGATATTTTCCAAGTTTCTGGTTTGGGTCCTCCTCTCAGCTACTCCCCTTTGTGAACTCATCATCTCCTACAAGTTGAATTATCTTTACGAAGATGATTCCCAGATCTCTATATCTAGCCCTAATTTCTCTGCTGAGCTAGTTATGCACAACCACCTGCTCTTTAGATATTTGAAGATGAATGCCCTGTAACCATCTCAAACTGTAGAAATTCCAAATAGAACTCATCATCTTCCCCCACCCCAAACACTCCGCTCTGCTTAACTTCCCTATTTCTGTCGAGAACACCACCATTCTCCCAGTCACCAAGGTTTGCAACATCAGTGTCATCTTTGACAATTTACTCTTCCTCATTCCACATATCCTATCCATTGTTATATCTTGTCATTTAATTTTCCCATCACTCATATGCACCTCCTTCTCTCTTCTCACATGGATATAATCATAGTTTTGACTCTTCTCACCCCTGGCCTAGCTTTGCAATTGTTCTCCTTATACTAAGTCTTTTCCCACTCCAATCCATCCTTCATTCAGTTGTCAACTTCATTTTTCTAAATCATAGGTCTAACCCTGTTACCCTCCTGTTTAGTGAGCCTTAGTGGTTTCCTATTGCCCTGATGATCCAATATAAACTTCTTTGTTTGAGACCATCATAATCTGGCTCTTCCATACCTTTCTAGCCTTCTTCCATTTTACATTCCTCCACACAATCTATAATCTAGCTGCCCTGGCTTCTTTGCAGTTCCTTGCATCTCTATACTTTTACAACCACTGCCCCCATTCCTAGACTGTGTTGCCCCCTCACCTCTTCCTATCAGTTTCCCTGGCTTTCTTCAAGACCTAGCTCAAATCTTACTTCTATAGTGAGCCTTTCACAGCTCCCCCTACTCCTAGTGCAGTTCCCTCCTAACTTCCCTTCCACTTACTTCATATATTTCTTGGGTGTAACTAGGTATTTTTCTGTTATATCCCCCATTGTAATGTAAGTTCCTTGAAGTTGAGGACTCTTTTTCTTTCTTTAGTCAGCACTTAGCACAGTTCCTGGTCCGTGTTGTCCATGACATTTCAGTCACGTCCAATTCTTCATGACCCCATTTAGGGTTTTCTTGGCAAAGATTCTAGAAGGGTTTTCTGTTTCCTTCTCCAGCCCCTTTGACAGATGATGACTTGAGGAAAACAGAGTTAAATGCCTCACCCAGGGTCACATAGCTAGTTAGTAGCTGAGTCTGGATTTGAATTCAAGATAAGTCATTCTAAATTGGAGTCTAGTCCATTCAAATTGGATGTCCCAGAGACATATGAATATGTCCAAAATTGAGCTCTTTATCTTTCCCCTTCAAACTCTCCCTGTACTAAAATTCCCTGTTTTGGTCTAGGACACCACAATCCCTCCAATCTCCCAGGGCTTCATCTCACCATCATCCTCAACTCTTCAATCTCTCTCACACCATATATTCAATCACTTAACAAATGTTAACCTTTCTTCCTCTACAATATCTTTCATACTGATTCACATAGCCATTTCATCTCCACTTAGTTATTCTAATGGCTTTCAAATATCTCTCCAATCCATCTACAAGACTGCCAAAGTGATTTTCCTCAAGCATATATTTAACCATGCCATTCCCCTACCCAGTAAACTCCAATGTTTCCCTGTTGCCTCTTGTTGTTGTTTTTGTTCTGTCATGTCCAACTCTTCATGATCCCATTTAGTGTTTCTAGCAAAGACTAGAGTGGTTTGCCATTTCCTTCTCTAGTTCATTTTACAGAGAAGGAAACTGAGGCAAACAAGGTTGAATGACTTGCCCATTGTCACACAGCTAATAAGTATCTGAAGACATATTGAATTCAGGACCTCCTGAGTCCAAGCCAGACACTCCATCCACTGTACCACATAGTTGCCATTCCTAAGTGCCAAATAAATGCTTGATAGCTGACGGTGTCTGTCTAAAACATCCATTGACAGGTTGCTTCTAATTATTGTCTGACAAGTGTTTTTATGTACTTTTTCCCCCTACCCAAATACTTATCTGAGTCTCATATTGCTTTGTAATAAAGAGGAAATATGTAATAGTCTGGGATTTGATACAATTAGTATAATTTCTTCTTAGTGATATTTAGATATCTTTGTTATACAAAGGGAATCCTTTAGTCTTAATCCAGGACATCTTCAATGAGATTTGGGAATATCCTTGGTGTTACCTCTCACCAAACTGTATAAGAGAGTACAAGGACAACTTGAGGCTGTGTTCCTCCCCCCCAAAATCCTAACAACTCTGTCTTTTCAGAGTGGAATGACTAGATGGTGAAGTAGAGAGAGTACCAGGCCCGAAGTCAGGAAGGCATGAGTTTAAATATGGCCTTAGCCACTTACTAGCTGTGTGACCTTGGGGGAGTCATTTTACTCTGTTTGCCTCAGTTTCTTGATAAGTAAAATGAGCTAGAGAAGGAAATGGAAAATCACTCCAGTATCTCTGCCAAGAAAACCCCAAAAGAGATCACAAAGAGTAAGATATAACTGAAAAGGACTGAAACACATGATTTCAGAGCTAGTATTTATCATCTTTGTTGCCTCTTTTTAGCACTGTGTCTTCATTCCTTGCATTATAAGATAAGTCTTATAAATTAATATTAGAAGAGTAAAGAACAGGAGCTGACTAGCCATGCTATTTTTAAAAGTTGCCTACTGTCAAATATTTATAACTTCTGCTTACATTTTCCAAAATTTCATGCCAACCCCTTTCCAGCTACATCCAAACCCTCTTTTCCATATTGCGAAGCTAACAGCTAAACAATTCAATACAATATAACAATTACATATTAATTTTGATGTTCAAGGCACTGTATTATGAAATGAGTAAGCCAAGATCTAGAGCTCTCAAGTATTCAGTAGAAGATAAAACAACCAAAGCAAATAAAAAATATGAAGCAACCTAGATGCCACTGCGTCTGGAAGTTGGAAGATCTGAGTTCAAATTTAGTGTCAGTGACCATGGGCAAGCCACTTGACATCTCTCTGATTTGGTTTCTCCAGCTATAAAGTGAAAGTAGTAATTGATCCTGCATGGTTGTTGCAAAGAGGAAAAGAAATAGTATCAGTGCTTTGCAAAACTTAAAATATCATGGGGGTGCAGCTGGGTAGCGGGGTAGCTCAGTGGATTGAGAGCCACACATAGAGACAAGAGGTCCTGGGTTCAAATGTGACCTCAGACACTTCCCAGCTGTGTGACCCTGGGCAAGTCACTTAGCCCCCATTGCTTAGCCCTTACCACTCTTCTGCCTAGGAGCCAATACACAGTATTGACTCCAGGATGGAAGGTAAGGGTATAATTAAAAAAAAAAACAACAACCTTAAAATATCATGTAAATTGCTATTATTCATACTGCATTATCTGAACTTTAGAGCCCTTCAAGTCATCCTCCAATCTACTTTTCTAAGTTTTTGTCCATTTCTTTCCTCACTCTCTCTCTGCTCCAATCAAACTGACCTAATTTCTTTTCCCCTACACACATTCCATCTCTGGTCTTCATGCTTTTGCCTCAGGCTGATCCTCTTCCTGGAATGTATTTGGTTACTCCACCTCCTCACACAATCCCTAACTTCCTTTAAATTTAACTCACTCACACACTTCTCCTTGAGACTTAGGCTGATCGCCTGTTTTTGGTTTCCCCCTTCCCTCAAAAGACTCTTATATCTTCATTACTTATTCATTCCCTCTCAATAGAGGGTAAGTTCCTTGTGGACAAGAACTGCTTTTGATATCATCTATTTCTTTTGTCCCATCAGACTCTTCAGGACCTGACATGGGATTTTCTTGGTAAAGATACTAAAGCTTGCCATTTAGTTCTGTAGTGGATTAAGACAAGCAGATTTTAACTGACTTGACCAGGGTCGCACAGCTAATGAGTTCTGATTTGAATTCAGGTCTCCCTGATTCCAGGCCCAGCACTTTATCCACTGAGCCACTGTCTTGTTATATATAAACAAAAGAAATAAAATAGAAGTTTGATTTTTTTTTACCAGGTGTTCTTAAGCAGGGGTCCATGAATTTGAATATTTTTTCAATATTTTGATAACATTTTTTTAACCCTTACCTTCTGTCTTAGAATAAATCCTGGGCATTGGTTCCAAGGCAGAAGAGGGGTAAAGGCTGGGTAATTGGGGTTAAGTGACTTGCCCAGGGTCACACAGCTAGGAAGTGTCTGAGGTCTCATTTGAACCCGGGACCTCCCATCTCCAGACCTGGCTCTCTCCCCACTGAGCCACCTAGCTGCCCCTACATTTTCCTACAATTTGGTTTCCTTTATAATTCTATATATTTTATTTTATGTATTCTGAGAAGGAGTTCAGAGACTTCACTGGACTGAGAACTCCTTCATTAGAGTAGAAACTCTTTGAGAGCAGGAATTATTTTCCTATCTTTCTTTTTATTCCTAGCACTGGGACAGACTGCCAGAGAGACACAAGAGGAAGAGTTCCTGTGATGTCTTTTAGGGCCTGAATGGTGGGACTCAGTTTTTGGAGCAGTGCTGATGTGCTGGGTGTTATTGGTCTCTTCCTGTCCAGCAGGGTAACCCCTCCCCCGCCACCACATGTGCTCCTGAAGTTATCCTAGCACACAAGCCTTCTGTTTCTGTTTATTTGTCTTGCATTGTGTCGTTTTATTAACCAAAACTTGAAAAGGAAGCTTTCTTGTGTTGTATTGCCATTTGGCAGAAGACTAGAGGTTACAGTAGCAAGCGGAGCCTAAACATTTTTTAAAACCCCGATGAAAGTTCCTTCCAGAAAGAAAAACTGTATCCAATTCCCTGTCTCCTGTTGAACCTCTAAAGGGCTTCCCACACCTTAACCTTTACATTCCAGGATTCTGGCCAACAAAAATGAAAGACGTAAATTTTTGTACATTTAAAAAAAAAAAAGCAGAGGGCACAGACAGGACTGTGTCAACAGGGTATTTTTAGCTAGTGGTGAATTTTTAGAATCAAGTCGAAGGCAAAGTTGTCTTCACCTTAACCCATGGACGGTGTTGTTAAACTTCACTTGACCTATTGCCATTTTCACCTCGTCTTCAGGACTGGGCACTATCTCCATGTGAAAGATCAGGAAAATGAGGGCATTTCCTTAAACCTGCCCAGTGAATGAGAAATGGAACTGGATATAAAGCTCAGGGGTCTGGATTCCTAAAATTATCAGCTATTCCAATGGATCTGTGATCTCCCAGTCGTGACCAGCTTCTACAAAGATATAGATTTCGACCCAGTGGTGCCTCCCAATCCCATGAGGCTTTGGTCTGTGCCGCCCCTGAAGAGGACTCTAATGGGGTTTACCCATCGTGCTGAGGGGCTTCTTTGCTTTCTCTTGACAGTGAGAGGATGCCAATGGACCATCTTGTCATGGGAACCGTCCAGGTTAATCCCTGTCAGCCCTTTTTATCTCAGGCAAAAGTCTTGACTTCCCACATTCCTTATCATCACTGTAGCTATGTTTGCAAGAGGCTAACTCGGGCATCAACTCTCAATTCCCCATCACTGTTTAATGTCCCTCATTTTCTCACTCAGAGGCTTATAACCAGAAGCTCATGGGAAGAAAGCAGCTTTTGAGGGGCCCAGAATCATTGTTCCATCCTAAATTGATTGATATTCTGATGGAACCTGTGAATACAGTGGGCTTGTGGGTGAGTAACATGATTTGGCTGGGGTTCAGTTATCTCTTGCCCCTTGTGACAAGATGGGGAGATGAAAGCAGCTGCTTAATTTTCCCTCTATTTCCCTCACCAGTCACGGGTGGGTAATTCCCAACGATCAAACTGTGGCAGTTAGAGAGAGGAAATGGAATCAGAGGAGAGGGACTCAAATCCAACCACCATGTAGAGCCCGTTTGTATCACGTTCTTCCCTCCACAAAGGCCCTCAAGTCCTGTTTGCACCTGGACAAATCTGCAGAAGAAGTTTGGCTAACTTATTTCTTTGGTCCTCTAATGCTAAATGTGTGGTCCAACATACATTTGTTTTTCCTGTGTTCTAAATGTGTACACATGCACATAGACTAATATTAACCAGCTAGAGTGAAAATAACACCACCACCAAACAACTGACACTTTAAAAGTACTTACTATGTGCCAGGTACTGGGATAAGATCATTATTATAATTACATTATTATTTTTTTAATTATTATTATCATTATCATTATCTCACTTGAACCTCCAAGCAACCCTGGGAGATAGCTATTATTATTATTATCCCCGAGGTAAACAAATTAAAGACACATAACTAATAAGTCTCTGAAGCAATATTTGAAGTCAGGTCTTCCTGACTCCAAGATTAGGGCTTTATCCACTGTATCACGTAATTAAGAGTGAGAACACAATCATGAAAAGAGACTGCATTATAGTTGCTGTTACTTTTGGAGCTAAATATGCTCTTCCTGTACTTTCTTTTATCTTTACAATAATTGGTATTAATATATATGCATATATATGATCTATGGTGGACAATAATACATACATATATGTACATGTACATACATATATACATGTATATACATATATAAAATCCTTACTTTCTATCTTAGAATCAATACTGAGTATCAGTTCTAAGGCAAAAGAGTGGTATGGGCTAGGAAACTGGAGTTAAGTGACTTGTGCAGGGTCACACAGCTAGGATGTGTCTGAGATTATATTTGAACCCAAGACCTTCCACCTCCAGGTCTGGTTCTCTATCCACTGAGCCACCTGACTGCCCCTAGACAATAATATTTTAGTGGTAATTGGTTATGATTAGGACTTTAAAACTGGGAACATTTCATTATTCACAGTCATTCAAGGACTCTAGAGAAGAATGAATTTTATTTCAGTGTTCATTTAGGGTCTACCATGTGGCAGATGCTGCTAAATAGTGATATTGAAAAGATAATAACAAAATAACTTCTGTCCTTAAGGAACTTATAATCTCCTGAGATGTTTAAAAGAAGAGCAGTCAGGATCCCATTTTACTTGGACAGATAGTATGATAGAGCAACAGCCTTGGAGTCAGGGAGAGGCATAGTCAAAACCTGTCCCTGATACTTGTCATTGATGTTACTTTGGATAAGTCACATGATTTCTGGTCCTTATTTCCCTTTTCTTCAAAATGGACAGAATAATGTCTATAGTACCTACATTATCAAGTTGTTGTGCACTGAAAATGAGTGAAAATACAGAGCTTTAACTTCCCTGCAGATAAAACTAAGGCACCTAGTAGGATAAGAAGGAAAGCATAAAATGGGAGGGGGGGATCTTTATATCAAATTTCTTTCATAAGGTTTTGATATCCAAGATGGATAAATAATATACATGTACATGTAAATATAAACAATTTATATATGTATATAAGGAAATAAAGAGACAGACGAACAGTCATTCTTCAATAGATAAGTGGTCAAAGATATGAACAAGCAGTTTTCCAAAGAATTCTAAAGTATTCATAATCTCATAAAATAATGCTCCAAATCACTAAGAAGAGAAATTCAAATCAAAACTACTCCAAGATTCCACTTCACAATCTGTAAATTGACAGACGACCAAAATGGCAACAGTTAATGTTTCAGGGGTTGTAGAATGATTGGCATGCTAATACATTGTTAGTGAAGCTGAGAAATGATATAGTCATTGTGGAAAGCATTTTGGAATTATACAAATAAAATTATTAAAATATTCATACCTTTGAATCAAAGACTCCATTACTGTGACTATGCCCTAAGGAAGCCATCAATGAGAAGGAAGTTTCCATATATACAAAAATCTTTATGGCAGCACCACTTTTTGTGAGAGCAAAGAATTAAAAATAATATACAAGTCCATCAATTGGGAAATCGCTGAAACAAACTGTACATAAATATAATGGTAAATGTAACAAAATTATAAATATCAATTATTCTTGGGGAGGGAAAGGGAAAAATGAGATGGAGATTTTTGTACATAGCTAATGTGATAATTTATTTCCTTTGGAGAAGCATATTTATTATAATTTAAAATATTCATAATAAATCATATGTATTATTGTGTTGTATTTCATATATATATATATATATAACCAAAAAATGATCAAGCATGACTCGAACAAAGAGATATGAGAAGACATCTCCAACCTACCCCTTTGTGGAAATGGGAAAATGTTACACACCACACATGATTTAGACTTTTTTAATGCATTCATATAAAACCATTTTTTCCTCTTCTTTTTCTTTTTTGCCTTAAAAAATACTATTTGTTATATGAGATGGCTCTCTAGAAGGGGGAGGAGAGATACTGGAGATAGCTATGATGTTGTAAAGAAGCAGAAAACTAATAAAAACTTACTTAAAATACAGAGAGCTTTAAATAAATGGTGTTACTAACTGCCTATTGGACATCTAAAGCTGTGAGTTCTGGAGATAGCTCAAATCCAACAAGTCCCAAATCGAACAGGTTGAAAAATAACCCAAACTCATATACCTTGTTTCCACCACCACCCAAAACAGATTTTTTTTTTTACTGTGGTTCAATGAAGGTCAAGCAGGGTTAGGAGCAAAATTCTACCCATTCCCTCAACAAAAGAAATAAAAATTATTATTTAGTCATTTCAGTCAGATCTGACTTTTGGGGACCCCATTCAAAAACAAATGAAAATGACTGAACAACAACATAACCATTGCAGCTATCTAGAATAGGATGGGCTGTCTCAGGGGGTAGTGGGTTGTCTGTCACCAGAGGAGCCCAAGTAGAGTCTGAGTGTTAAAGAGAAAACCTGTGCTTTGGGTAGAAGTAGGAGAATATACATTCTGAGGTTTCTCCTAATTCTGAGACCCTCTGACAAGATTATTACTTTTAGGGACAATAATGCAAGTTATTTAATACCTAAACACTTTTTAACCCACAACATGGAAGACAGATACATTTGTATACCTGTATTTACATATGTATTATATAAGGAGAAAGGGAAAGTAATAATTTATTTTAAAAAATTTTTAAACCCTTGCCTTCCATCTTAGAATCAATACTGTGTATTAGTTCTAAGACAGAAGAGTGGTAGGGACTAGACAATAGGGGTTAAGTGATTTGCCCAGGTCACACAGCTAGGAAATAAAAATCCGAGTCCAGATATGAACCCAGGACCTCCCATCTCTGGGCCTGGCTCTCAATGCACTGAGCCACCCAACTGCCTCTGAGAATAAGGATTTATTAAGCACCTACTGTGTGTCAGGCGCTGTGCAAAACACTTTAAAAATGTTATCTCATTTGATTCTCATAACACTTCAAGGGAGATACTATCATGAACCCCATTTTGTAGCAGAGGAAACTGAGGTAGGCAGGTTAAGTGACTTGACTAAGTTGACACAACTATTAAATTAATTAGTGTCTGAGACCAAATTTGAATTCAGATCTTAATAATTTTAGGCTAGCACTCTCCACTAGCTGTGCCATCTCAAATACTACTGAAACTTTTAATCTTTTCTGTTTCTAATAAACGGGACTTAATTTGTTTTTACTTTGTTTGCTTTTTACATTCAATAAACATTTGTTGAATGCCTAGTATATTTATTGACTCCTTTTGTGATTTCAAAGAATCCTGATTTCTCCCTCATAGGTAGTTGGGCACAATTAATATCAAAATGGGCACTATCAGAAGGAACAGAAAGAAACAAATTGGGTAGTTTGGGCATTGGAGGATTTTTAAGATTTGAAACATCTCTCAGAGGCAGATGAACAAATATTGGTGTAATTAGGGATATCTGAGTTAGTGAATTTAATTGCCACAGGTTATTCCTATGATACTTCTGGATTTCTTCAAGTTTGAGATGTATATAGGGAGATTCACTGGGGAAAGTATTGGCTTCTCAGTCAGCAGACCTGACTTTCAGTTCTCTTCCTGTCACTTACTACTTCTGGGAGCTTGGGGCAAGTCAATGATCCTCTTTAGGATTCAGTTTGCTCATCTGTAAAATGAAAGGATTGGGCTAGATGACCTTTAATTGTCCCTTCTAGATCTCATTCTTTGATTCTTAAGCATACCTCAATCTTTCCTCTGTGTAAACAAAATTTAGCATTCTGAAAATGTGAAAATGTATTAAATATTACTTTTCAATTTAGAAATAATTAGGAGTGACTAAGAGTGAGAGTATTGAATATTTTATCAATGAGTATAATTGAGGGCGTATTGCATGTTCAGTGCCATCCAGCTCTTTTTAATTTTTGAGATACTTTCCAAATAAAATAATTGGATTGAAAAATTAAAATGTAATCTAAAATTTAACGTCTTGAGTACAAATTAACTTCTCTATACATATATACATGTAATTTTATGCGGGAGAAAACAAGTTCTGAGATCACTACTAATTCTAAACCCTATGACAATATTATTACTATTATTAATAAAAAATAATGCAGGATAATTAATAACTAAACATTTTTAACCCACAACATAGAAGACAGATATATATATATATAAATACAGATATATATATATATATGAAATATGGATGAGGAGAGAGTAAGAAGAATTTATCTATTTATTTGTTTGTTTACATGCTATGTGCTAGGCATTGTGCTGAACATTTTACAAATATCTTATCTGATCCTCATAACAATGCTTCAAGATAGGTGCTATTATAACCGACATTTTATAGTTGAGGAAACTGAAGTAGACAGATGAAATGCCTTTACCAGATTGATACAAATAATAAGTGTCAGAGGCCAGATTTGAATTCTACAGGAAGATACATAGAGATGGAGATTAATATAGAAATAGAGACATAGACACATATATATATGTACATAGGGAATACCATAATAAAACCAGATTAGGCACTTATTTCAAATATTATACTATTTGTAATATGTAATATGGTCTATCTGTCCATAGATTTACATGGTTTTAAAGGGGCCTTTAAAGGATTCTTACTCCAGACACCTTCTTCTTCTTAGAAAGTTGTTTCATATTTCCAGTATGATTTGGAACCACCTTTATAATATTTATAATTTACATGTAAACTGTCTTATGTGTTCTTCAAAGTCATAAAAGATTTATCTAAGTTGAATCATCACAAAAAGTTGAATGCCTCTAGGGCAGTAATATGATATACAATGCTTTCTATTGTAGCATTTCCCTAATTACATGGTCCTTTTCTAATAATAGATAGGGTCACAGTCATTCAAAGAGATTCTAGCATTTACCTGCAATAAATAAATAAGCAACCATAATCCCTTCTTTACATGATGGGAAATAATAATTATTCCTCTTTTATCAATAACCACATTTTATTAATACCTTTTGTTTTTCTCATCACCACATTTCCCAAAATATCCTTTCCAGCATTATAACCAGAAAGAGAGAGAGAAATATTCAGCAACACTAAAATACCCAAAAGATCTGGCATTGTCTCATGTTCTCCCCTTGCAGGTATCTACCACTGTAAAAAAGATAGAAGATATGGAGATGTCTTAGCTCATATCTCTTTTCTGGGGCCAAACTTGACCATTATAATTTCATAGCATTCAATTTCATTTATTTTGTTATGCATTGTTATAATCATTGGGTATATTATTTCCCTGGTTTTACTTACTTCTCTTTGTACCAAGTCTTCACATTCTTTTCTATATTTATCATATCCCCCATTATTTATGACACACAAAGATGCCATTATATTCATTTACCATAGCTTGTTTCACCATTCAACAACTGATATGTGTCTATTTTGTTTACAAACTTTTGCTATCAGTCAATAAATATTTATTAAGTGCCTACTGCCAGTCATTGTGCTAAATATTGGTGATACAAAAAAAAAAGCAAAAGTAGAGTCCCTGCCCTCAATGAGGAACAATAAGCAACAATAACAACAAAAAAAACTATCCAAACAAATAATCTACAGTATAAATAAAAAAATGACTGAAAGAGGGAAGTCACTAGGATTAAGAGAGTTTGGAAAAGGCTTCCAATAGGAGATGGGATTTTAGTGGAGACTTAAAGGAAGAAAAAGAGGTCAGTGGTCAGAGTAAAAAAGGCCAGAGAAAATATCCTGAGTTGAGAGATGTAGTTTCCTATTTGTGGAACAGTCAGGAGGTCAGTGTCACTGGATATAAGAGAACATATCAGGGAGTAAGGTCTAAGAAGCCTGGAAAGGAACAAGGGAACTAAGTTATGAATGACATTGAATGCCAAACAGAGCCTTTTGTATTTCATCATTCAGACAATAGGGAGAAGACATTGGAGTTTACTGAGTAGAGAAGGGGCTGCTTTAGAAAAATCACTTTAGTTGCTTAATGGGTTAGGTTAGAGTATAGAAAGACTTGAAGGAGGTAGACCCATCAGGAGACTATTGCAATAATCTAGGTGTGAGGCGATGAGGGACTATCCCAGGATTGATGGCAGTGTCAGAGGAGAGAAGGAGACATATTCAAGAGTTGTTGCAAAGGTGAAATTGACAGGTCTTGGCATCATATTGGATATGGCAAAGTGAGAGAGAGTAAGAAATTCAAGATGAATCCTAGATTGAAAACCCAAGGGATTGAGAAAATGGTGCTCTCTAAAATAATTCGGAATATAGGAGGCAGAGAGGATTTCAGGAGAAAGAGGAGTTCCATTTTTAATATGTTGAATTTAGCATGTCTATAGGACATCCTGTTTGAGATGGCTGAAAGGCAATAGAAAATCCAAGATTAGAGGTCAGTAGAGAGTTTAGAATTAAATAAATCTGACCATCATTGGCATTAAATACAGAGAGTTGATGTGATACTAAATGAAGTATTAGAGAGAGAAAAGAAAAGAGTCCAGGAGAGAACTCTGTAGGAGAACTGAATTTAGAGGCATGACCTGAATGAGGATCAAGCAAAGAAGCTGAGAAGGAGCAGTCAGATAGGTAAGAAGAGAACCAGGAAAGAGTGGTGTCTCAAAAAACTTGAGAAAAAAAGAGTATTAAGGATGATCAAAAGTATCAAAATTTGCAGAGAGGTAAAAAAGAATGAAGATTTAAGACAAAAGTATTTGTTACTTACAACACAAATTTTAGAGGGTACAATGGAAGGAGTGGATACTGTTTGGTTGGGTCTTTGTCCAATAGTTCAATGTCCCAATGGTTGAGGGAGGTGGGACTAAGAATTAATTGGGTGGTGTGGAATGGGAAGTTGGATTTGGAGATGACCTACAGGATTTCAGGATCACTGAGTTATGTATAGTATGACTAAGTGGGAACAGGAGATGATATTCCAGGATACACAGCAGGATCTAGCCATGCCACTCCCTTCTACCTTTTCTTTTCCTCTTCTCTCAGGAGACAGAAGCAAAAAACGGAAAGCTCAAGGTCAAAGGAGAGTTTCATTTCTCTTCTCACCTGTGCCTGCAGATCAGACTAACTAATCAGGAGGAGGAAGGCTCACCCATATAGGGGAGTTATTTTGGAATAGATGGAAATCAGCCAGGCCCCTTGCCATCTTGCCTCAGGAGACACGAGTAGTAGGCAATGGAAGGTGCTATCTCAGTCAGAGAAAGATCTCACTCCCATCTCCTATTCATGGATCACAGCTTGTTTACCCATTCTTCAGTTAGTGGGAATCTACCATGTTTCCAATATTGCTGCTATAAATATTTTCTTTTATATAAGGCTTCTCAACAAAAAACAGAAAAATGTAAGAATAAAAATCATGTTCCCCTAGAGAAATGGTCAAAAAATATGAACCAAAAATTCTCAAAAGTATTGTTAAATATTAATGACAAAATGAAAGGGTAATCCAAATCACTAAAAAATAAATGCAAATAACTTCTAGTTGACTGACTGCAAATCAAAATGACAGAGAGAATTCACTTCACTTTGTTCCTTGTTGTCCATCCTTCATTTTGAAGAAGACTAATGACATCATGAAGAGTGATGTTTTGACTTAAGCTTGCACTGGATTTTAGGAAGAGTTGCACAGTCATCAGCCTCACTCTCTCTTCCAAAATCATGGAAGTCCAGTGCCAAGACAAAAGTCAGGACAACTAGTGATGGCCCAAGATATAGTGGATGACCTTACCATCTTCACTATCTTACCAGGTCCTAAGGGCTCTACAACACTTGCCTTCAAGAACAAATCATTCTTATATGTCCATTCCACCCAGAGAAGTCTTCACATACTTGGGGTAAACATTCCATAACTCACTGACAGGTTTGAGTCAATTACTCTCAACCTGGTTTATCCTGTCTACCCAGAAGGTTTTACTGGAATATGGTTGCTGTTCCTTGTACAGCACCCTTTTTTTTTAAACCCTTACCTTCCTTCTTGGAGTCAATAGTGTGTATTGGCTCCAAGGCAGTGGTAAGGGTAAACAATGGGGTAAATGGACTTGCCCAGGGTCACACAGCTGGGAAGTGTCTGAGGCCAGATTTGAACCTAGGACCTCCCAGCCTTTAGGCCTGGCTCTCAAACCACTGAGCTACCCAGCTTCCCCCCCCCCCCCATTGTACAGTTTCTTGAAGCCACAGGTAAGTGTTCAGTGACAGGTAGACACCAAATATGATTGAGCAGTCCTGAAAACAGTTCAGCAAGCCCTCACACCCAAGGTGCTATTCTCCCCTTAATACCCCATATACCCCATATTTATCCCTTAGGTGATGGACAAAGAGGGAATAATCAGTGTTGGAGTGGTTATGGAAATCAGTATATGAATGCACACTTTAGGAAGGGATGTGAATTGGTTCATCAATCTGGAAAGCAATTTGGAATTATGGAAAAAAGCGACTAAAATGTCCATACTCTTTGCCCCAGAGGTTCTATTCCTAGGCAATATTCCAAGGAAACCTGTTTTCTTAATAGTTCTACCATTCATAGAAACAAGGACAAAAAAGTGAATTATTCTATCTTGAAGACTTAGCTCAAATTTTACCTATTTGAAGAGGCCTTTATTAATCCTTGCAGCCTTTCTCTCTCTGAGTTTCTTCTACCTACTTTCATTCTCTCTCGCTCGCTCTCTTTGTCACAATGACTCTTGCTCTTTTTCCATCTTCTCTAAATATATGTATATATATATATAATATATATGTCATATATATACCTAGTTATTTATATGTTGTCTTCTCATTAAGATGTAGGCTAATATATGCTTGTTGACCTGATTTAGATCAACTTTTTAAGTATGGAAAAGAAAACCAAGTTATATTGTATAATGGAAAGAGCACACTGACTCTGGAGTCAAAGGAGTTAAACTCAAATTCTACTTTTGATACTTACTTCCAGTTGGACCTTATCCTTGTGTTTCTTGGTGAATTTGCTCCTCTATAAATGAGGATGCTGAACTAGATAGTTCTTTTAAGTCTAGATTCATGATCCTAGGATGATCATCAAGTCTAAACATTCACTCAAAGAGGAGATAAAGAATTTAGACTGTACCATGGAGATTTTAGTTTAGAAATAAGATGGAGATTTATAATGCTGAAAGTTGTTTTTCACCCAGGATGCTAGAAATTATAGCAGAACCATGACTAAGACAGAGCTTCATCCCATGCTGTAGAATTTAGAGAGTGCTGAAAACATATCCTCCTTCAGCAGGCAAAAACAGAGTTTAGTAGCTAGTTCACAAGAATAGTTATTTAAGAAACTACCACTCAATCAATAAGTAAGTATTGGCAGCTAGATGGTAGAGAGGAGAGAATGTCAAGTCTAGAGTCAGAAAGATTCACCTTTTGAGTTCAAGTCTGGTCAGATACTTATTAGCTGTATGACGCTGGGCAAGTCACTTAACACTATTGTCTCAGTTTCTTCATCTGTAAAATGAGTTGAAGAAGAAAATAATGAACTACTCTAGTATCTTTGTCTAGAAAATCCCAAATGGGATCATGAAGAGTAGGGCACAAACTGAGAAACGATTGAACAACAAAAATCATTTCTTGAATACCTGCTATGTGCCAGGCATTGTGCTAAATGCTAAGGATATAAAAAGAAGCAAAAAACAGTCCCTGCCCTCAAGGAGCTTACAGTCTAATGGGTAAGACAGCATGACAACCAATATATACAAAGCAAGATTACTACTTCCTCCCTCTCTCCTTCCTCCTGAATCCTCAGGTTCAAGGTCTCTCCCCCTGCCACCTCCCCTCAGTATAAAGTTTTCTGTCACTTTCACCAAATATCAAAATCTCTAGTTACAGCTCTGGGTGATAAGATTACATTCTTTTCAGGTAGTAATAGGATGGTATCTCCAGTGCTGAATTAAAAGGCAATAGAATAGATCATGACCTAAAAACCCTTTAATAAGATCTGAAAATTCTATACAGGTCCCATGTGCTTATTGCAAGGTATTATTATAAAATGGCATTGGTTTCCAACACTAAGATATTATGTGTATATTACACATCGACTCTCTATTTAAAGGTAACCTAGGTGATGCAATGGATAGAGAACCAGGCCTAGAGATGGGAGGTCCTGGGTTTAAATCTGACCTCAGACACTTCCTAGCTATGTGACCCTGGGTGAGTCATTTAACCCCCATTGCCTCGCCCTTACCACTCTTCTACTTTGGAATCAATATATAGTATTGATTCTAAGATGGAAGGTAAGGGGTTGAAAAAAAAAAGGATAACCTAGGGTAGAGGTGAGAGCATTAGACCTGGAGACAGGAAGAAAGACTTGAATTGGAATCCTTCCTCTGATATTTACTAGCTCTCTGACTATAGGGAAATCACTTAACCACTCTAAGTCTGACTTTCCTCAATTGCGAAGTGGGGATAATAATGTCTGAGGTATCTACCTCACAGATGTGGAAGCGTTCTGAAAGTCAAATTAAATAGCCTATGTAATGCTATTAGTATTGATAACATAGTGGATCCTGGTTATAACATATATATATATATATATATATATATATATATATATATATATATATATATATATATATATATACAAGGTGCTCCAAAAGTCTTAGTACAGTTTTCAGCTTTAATGTCTTAAAGCTGCACAAATACTTTTGAGACACCACATCCTGTACACAATACATATTCTCACAAATCTACACACAAGTGCAGGTATGTGTTGGGGGGAGGATATATACACATATGTGTATACCAGTGTAGCACTATTTCACAGGATTGTTATGAAGAAAGGGATCAAAATGCTGTGAAAATAAAAGCATTATCCTGTTTGAATCAAATTATATAAAGTATATATTCTAAGTCCAAGGAGTCCTCTGGATTGGAAATGGTTAGTTGATAAAGGGAGCATAGTCCTGAGGGAACTCCAGGCTAGGTGAGGAGGGCTGGTCCAGGGCTGAGGAAAGACCCCTTCCTCCACCCCCAGGCCCAGTTCCAGGCTCTCTCTAATTGTGGAAACCTTTCCTGCTGCTTCCTTCTTTTAAAACAATTTTAATTAATTTGTTTGGGTACATTAAAATTCCCAGGCAACTCTCTCCCTCCCTTCCCACACTAGAGAAGGCATCTTTGACAAAAAGATATGTGCATATAAAACTATTTCTTTATTGTGTCTATTTTTCAGTTCTTTCTCTGGAGGTGGACATGCACGAGTCTTTTTTTTTTTTTTGCCCCAATTACATGTAAAAACATTTTCACCATCTTAAAAGAACTTTGAGTTTCTAATTCTTTCTCTCCCTTCTTCTCCCCCCATCCCAATGTCCCCTACCTCTGGCTGAAATGGTAAGCAATCTGATCTAGATTTTACATGTACAATTATTTAAAACATTTTTCAATATTGATCCTTTTGTGGAAGGAGATTTGAACAAAAAACGTTAGGAAGAAAGGTGAAAAAAAGTTTTCTCTTTCTCTGGAAGCAGTTGACATTTTTTTTCATGAGTCCTTTGAGATCATTTTGGATCATTGTGTTGCTGGGAATCACTAAGTTATCTCAGTTGTTCATCATAAAATATTGTTGTCACTGTGTGCAATGTTCTTCTGGTTCTGCTTACTTTACTCCACTTCAATTAGTGTAAGTCTTTCCAGGCTTTTCTGAGTTCCTCCTACTTATCATTTCTTATAGCACAATAGTATTCCATTGAAATATAAAACAGAACTTACTCAGTCATTCCTCAATTGATGGGTATCCCCTCAATCCCCAATTCTTTGTACCCACAATAAGAGTTGCTTTAAATAGCTTTGTACATATAGGTCCTTCCTCTTTTTTTTAATCTCTTTGGAATCAAGTCATTCTTCAAACAATAGTTCAGTTGCTACATATAATATTCTCATGGATCTGTTCATTTCACTCTCCATAATTTCATGTAAATATTTCCATGCTTTTAAAAAATTAACATTTGTCATTTCTTATGGCACAGTAGTATTTCATTACAATAATATGCCACAATTTGTTCAGCCATTCCCCAATTGATGGACATCCCTTCAATTTCCAGTTCTTTGCCACCATAAAGAGAGTTGCTATAAATATTTTAAAACATATAGGCTCTTTTCCTTTTTCTGTGATCACCTTGGGAAATAAACCTAATAATTGTATTGCTGGGTCGAAAGGTATACATGTTGTTTTTTTTAACTTTTTGAGCATAATTCCAGATTGCTCTATAAAATGGTTGGATCAGTTTACAATTCCACCAACAGTGTATTAGTGTTGTTTTTTTTGCCACATTCCCTTCAACTTTTGTCCTTTTATCATTTTAGCCAATATGATAGGTGTCAGATTATATCTCAGAGTTCTTCTGACTTGTATTTCTCTAATCAGCAATGATTTGAGGCATTTTTTCATATACTTATATATAGTTTTAATTTCTTTATCCAAAAATTGTCTGACCTTGTGTTCAGCCTATAGAGATTCAGGCCTGGCATATGAGGGAAGCATGGAGCCAGAGAGAATGGCCTCTGAGATCTGGAGGACTCTATTCTAAGAATAAATGACATTTAAAGACATGGCTATGAAATTCACCCAGGAGAAGAGGTACCTCCTGATCCTTTCTCAGACAGTACTGTTCAAAGATGCCATGCTGGAGAATTCCCAGAATCTACTCCTTTTGGGTTGTCCAGTTCCTGAAATGTATTTGATCCCCTAGTTGGAACAAGAGAAAGGATCATGAAGGCTAGAACAGAAAGAACCAAGGAACTCCTGTCTAAGCTCTACTTATGACTCTCCAGACCTTCACTATCATGCCTCTCTATATCCCATTACCTTGCTGCTCCGCTCCCTGCTGTGTTATCTTCCTTCCCTAGAATATAAGCTCCTTGAGGGCAGGACCTATCTTTCAGCTTAAATTATATTACCAGGATTTCCCATAGTACCTAGAACATACTAAGACCTAATAAATGCTTGTTGGTGTGACTTGGCTCAATAAAAATTCAGATTTAAGCACGTGCTAATTATGTGATGATTATTCCTTTTTCAAAAACTCTTCACTTATCACAGAATTCTTTTAACTGTCAAGCCCCCCAAACACATTTAAAATGTAGCAATTTGAGCATATTTAATTTTCGTAGAACTTTTTTTGAAGCACAACAGTTACATCAAGTGAGGCATACTTCAATGCCAATCAATTGATAAGTATTTACTAAGTGCCTCCTATGTGCCCAGCACTAGGGATAGAAAAAGGGGCAAAAGACAGTCCTTATCCCAAAGGAGCTCACAACCTAATGAATGTATATGAATGTATACAATCTAGTGAATATATATACAATCTATCGGCATACTTCTATGTATAGATAGATAGAAAGATATAGGTATTTACTATATAAGTATTCAAACATATACATATATTGGAATGTTTCATTTGTTGCATGCTTATAGGTATTCTTTTTAACTTTTTTTTTAATTTTCAAATTCTCTCCTAACCTCCAAGCCTTTTCCCTTTCCCTTCTCTCTGAGATAGTAAGCATTCTGATACAGATTTTATTTTATTTTATTTTATTTTAAATTCTTACCTTCCATCTTGAAATCAGTACTGTGTATTGGTACCAAGGCAGAAGAGAAGAAAGGGCTGGGCAATGGGGGTTAAGTGACGTGCCCAGGGTTACAGTTTTGAACCCAGGACCTCCTGTATCTGGGCCTGACTCTCCATCCACTGAAACACCTACCTTCCCCCCATACAGATTTTATATGTGTAATCATGTAAAACATTTATGAAGGGGGCAGCTAGTTGGCTCAATGAATGGAGAGCCAGGCCTAGAGATGAAGGTCCTGGGTCCAAATCTGGACTCAGTCACATCCTCACTGTGTGACCCTGGGGAAGGCATTTAACCCCAATTGTCTAGTCCTTAACCACTCCTCTGCCTTAGAACCAGTACTTAGTATTGATTCTAAGACAGCAGGTAAGAGTTTTTTTTTAAATTCATGAAGGGATATTCTTATTAAATATTTCTGAAAATATAATTCTAAACATTAGCATTCCTACACTATTCCCCACAAATATCGCCTCTGACAGTGATACACCCAGTAAAAAACATGATCTTGGTGTATGTCGTCCCCTACTTCCGGTTTCTGAAAGAGAATGGAAGATGACTTAAAAGGGGGTGGGGTGAGAGAGAAGTAAGGGCTTCCAGTCCCTGAGGACCCTAGTGCTCCTGTCCCTTCTGGGGCAGGCAGGAAATACCAGTCTCTCACAGGAAAGCCTGTTGCGATGAGATTTCCCCGATTTACTTTCTCAATGCAAAGAGTTCAGATAAAATAGGAGATAAGCACCCAAGATGTTGAGTGCTTATCATCATGCAGTTGGGCCCCGAGCATCACCATGTCCATCACTGTTGTGTATTTCAGAGACTCAGATTCAAAGTCATATCAGGACTGAATTAAGAGAGAAGGAAACAGTTGAAAAATACAATTTAATCATCCTATTGGGAAACCAGCAAATCTCTCAGAGAGAGTTGTTTTAGACTGATAGATGATAAAGTATTTTTTGACCCCCAGTTATGCTAGATTCTTTCAAGGAAACCATTCCCAATAAATTGTGGCAATTCTACCATGGTGGATTTCCATGGCTTGGGAAAACCTGGACTCCCCAACTAGTAAATAAGAATAATAATAAAAATAACTGGTATTCATAGAGATCTTGTACTATACATAGAGATACATATACTGTGTCATCTGAACCTCACAACAAAAATGTAAAGTGGGCACTGTTACCTTAAGTTGATGAATGAATGAGCTGAGGCTCAAAGAAGTTACGTTGTACCTCTCACTAGAACTCTTCAAGCAGAGGTTGGATAACCAGTTGTTGGCTAGATCCCAAAAGGGGATTCTTCTTCTGATGATGTTTGAGCTGTGTAGCTCCTGAGGTCTTTTCCAATTCCAAAATTCTACATTGATTCAATTATGATTTTACCCACGATCACATAGCCAATAAGTGTTCAAGACCCAAGTTTCTAACCCAAATCTTTCCAGCTCTAGGTTCATGGCTCCAGAGATGTAGAAACCTTAATTAGTCCATCTCTCAGCTGGTTATTGCACTGCTAGGTTGCGCAGAGAGTAGAGCTGGGCCTCAAATCAGGGAGACCTGAATTCAAATCTGGTCTCTGACACTTAGTAGTGGTGTGATCCTAGGCATATCACTTAGCTTCTCAAAGCCTCAGTTTCCTCATCTGTAAGATGAGGATAAAAATAGCACTTATGTCTCAGAATTACTGTAAGGACACAAGAAGATTTGCAAAGTATTTTGTACTTTATCAATAATTTTTATTTGTTAATAACTTTATTATAAATACTAATAATTACTGGCATTTATAAAGCAGTTTTATCTGCCAGGCACTGAGCTAAGCACTTTATAAATATTATCTTATTTGATCCTCACAACAACTGTCAGAGGCAAGTGATATTATTAGCCCTTTTTTATAAATGAATCAACTGAGGTTGAAAGCAGTTAAGGGACATTCCTAGGGTCATAGGACTAGTAATTATCTGAGGTTAAATTTGCACTCAGGTCCTTCTAACTACAGACCCAGTGCTCTATCTATTATACTACCTAGATGCCTCAATATTATTATTATCATGTTTTTATTTAACAATTGACGTGCCTTCCTCCTACTTAACTCAGGGAATTTTACAACCAATACCTTCTTTCCTTCTCAAGAATCTTGAGGTGTTGAGAAAGTAAAAAGTAATTTCTGCATAAAGGTTGGGAATCCTTGCAGAAAAGAAGTTGCCAGAAGACATTGAAGGATGGTATTAGATTTTATGGAATTTTGGAGTCTCAAGGAACCTCTAAAGTTATCCAATTCAACTCCTGCTTAACTCTAAATCTCTAATGCTATGTCATTCACTAGGCATCATTCAGTCCCTATATAAAGATCTCAAACAAATAGGAACCACTGCCTTGGGAGGCAGCCCCTTCAAGTTTGGGCAGCTCTAATTTTGAGGAAATGGTTCTCTACTTTGAACCTGAGTCTGCCTATCTGCATCTTTCACCCATCATTCCTGTTTTTACCCTGTTCTTTAAGACAGTTCTTCAATTATCTGAAAATTGTCGTGTATCCCTCAAGATTTTCTTTCTTTTAGACTCAACATCCTTAGTTCTTCCAACCAATTCTTATCTGACAAGGGCTTCAGTCAACATAGAACCTAAAATGTTGCCCCACCAAACTGAAAACAATACTCAAGATATAGTCTGATCGTTGGAGAGCAAGAAGCTCCATCATCTTCCTAGTTTGGGGAATGCTATTCTTATCTCTTGCCCAAGATCTTGTTAGTTGTTTTTTGGCCACCATGTTGAATCATATTGAGCTTGTAGCTCATTCAAATTCCTCAACCTTTTCCTACATGAACTGTCATCCATTCAGAACTTCCCCAACCACATAAAACCAAAATATAGGACTTTACATTAATATGTCCATAAAATTTTATCTTAAATTATAGTCTCAAGATTATGAGAGTATAAAATTTCCTCAGCATGAAAACATTTGGGTGTTATAATAGAGAATAGTAGGAGAGGTTGGCAGTCCATTTAATTAGGCTTGAACTGGACTTTGCCAGTGTGAAACCAGGCAAATATAGTTTTTCTTCACATGTTAATCCATATTTTGGGAGAGAGGGACAGGGAATCAATTCCCCAAACCCCAAACCATAATTAACCATTTTGGCATCCAGGGAAAATTGCACAAAAATCATTTCCAAATCACCTAGCAGTAGGTGAGGAACATCATGGCAGGGACAAAGCCAGTGTGGAACTGACTTAGGATGACAAGGAAAGTCAGGTGATGCAAGAAATTTAATACTTAGGTAACTATCTAGGTGCTTAATACAGTTGTTCCTAAATTACTGAAGGCATACAAGTGTTAATTAGTGCCCTCTAAGTTTCTGTGCCTTCGGGAATATCTACAGTTACCCTAACCTATATATAGTACAGCCTCATCCAAAGCATTCATGAAGAATCACACTAGTAACTTTATATCTATTAACTTCATCCTGTTCCATCTCTTCCAGTTAATATGCGTGAAGAGAGCGATTGCCCAAAAAACCAGAACATGGAATAACAAGACCTATTTGCAAACAATAAAACGTATTTCCCAAACATCAGCCCATCTACATACACTTTCTCATATGGAAGCGAAGATTCAGATATGTCTTTTATCCAATTGTCCTTCAAATGTCTGCTCTCTGGTTATGGAAACAGCACCAGGTCGAACCACTGGAAGATGCTGGAGTCCATGGGGTCTGTTTTTTTTTAAAACCATACCAAGAAAACAGAAATATACTCCCCACTTTTGATCTCTTATCTAAGGAACCACATTCCCTAAAAGGAACTTGGTGGGCTGTGGCTCAGTGCTGTTTATTGTGTTAGTAAATGGCTATGTATTGTTTTGTATATAGTTATGAGGTGTCCTGGAGTCACAATGTGTGACTGCTAATCCCCTCTAGGGATATGCCAGGAAATCAGATGTTTGTCTTCAGTCTGTCCCAGTGGATCATCACCATAATAATAATAATAATAATAATAATAAGTATGACGATGATCATGACATAACAGTTATTTTGTCAGACTACTCTAATTTATACATTACCTTTCCCTCAGGAGTGTAAAGGGCTGTGCAGACATGATCTCACTTTTCTCCACAAGGTTCATCCTTGGACGTTAATGTTGGGAGGCTTCCATAAAGGAAGTTAGTAGTATGGCTGAGCTTCTCTCCTAAGATTTCTATCTGGATGGATAATTCAGCATTTCCTTCATCAGACAGAACTGCTCTCTCTCTATTATCAGTAATGATAGGTCAACGTCAGCTTTCTTTTTATGTTTCTTCTCTCAGCTGATCAGATCCAAAGCGGTATGTTCATCAACCACTGCAAAAATGCAACACTGAAGAGAAATTGTACCATTATTCCACCTAGGATCTTGGGAAAGTCATTGGAGAAAATACAACCCACCAATATGGTAGGAACTTTAATGTAAAGAATTCCCCCTTTGAATGTAAGGAGACAGGTTGCCCTCTTTCTGAGTTCTGAAAAGACCACTCCCTTTGAGTTCAACTTGTCTTTTTTCCCCCAGACTAAATCAAGGCTATTCAGGCACTGAATCAGGCAAGGTACAACAAAGATAATGTAATCTTTACAAACCTCCTGTATCAGAGATAGCAAAATAACACTCCTTTCCCCGTGTCCTTTCTAAATATCCTTCTCATCTTATTTAACCTTACCACTCCATGCTCCCATTCACTTTCCTCCCAACCCTTGCCTAAGAAAAAAGAACCAAGCTGGAAAATGTTCTCTGTTCAGCAGAACAGGTCTTACTTTCTCTGGATTCAGCTGCTATTTTTTTAGGTTAAGAAAAGAATGGTGTGTGTGTGTGTGTAGAGAGTGAGAGTGCCATAGACACAGATGCAAAGACACAGAAACAGACAGACATACACACACAGAAAGAATTCTTCCATAATTCAAATCCATAATCCAAGATATGATACTCACTATCCTTATAGATAAGGTTATAAAATATTCTTTATGAAGTTTAAATTTTATTATTTTTTAATTTTTGTAAACCCTTACCTTCCATCTTAGAACCAATGGGTATTGGTTCTAAGGCAGAAGAGTGGTAAAGGCTAGGCAATGGGGGTTAAGTGACTTGCCCAGGGTCACACAGCTGGAAAGTGTCTGAGGCTAAATTTGAACCCAGGACCTCCCATTTCTGGGTCTGACTCTCAATCCACTGAGCCTCCCAGCTGCCCCCCCTGAAGTTTAAATTTTAGAGCAAGATGAGGCTTTAAAAATCATATATAGCCATGGTTTCATCTAACTTTGGTGTGTCCCTCAGAACCCTACGCACATGACCTGTAAGAAACATTTGTTGAATTATATTTTACAGATCAGAAAATTAAAGCCCAGAGACAGTCAGGCTTTGAGGTGGGGAGCCTTTATGAGTAGATGGAGAACATCTTATATAATTTCTAATCTTTCTGTTCTCCAGACTTTCACTTTGCCTCATTAATTTCTCAAGATGTCAATGAGTAGAGCTCTATAAGCTTACTTAATTTGGTGGTACAATCAGGGTATGCCAGTGGTGGAGGTGGGGAGAAAGCCAACAATATTATGACTGTTATTATTATGATGTAAAGTAGCTCATCTCTCAGTAGCACTTTAAGGATCATAATATGTATCTTTCAAAGTAAACCTGTGCCATAGAAATACTGAATATTATTGTTTCCATTTTATTATTGGCCAAATGTTAGTACTTGGAGATCTTAGTAGATTTGCTCAAAGTCACACAATGCATAAATGATATAGCTAATTACTCTTTTGATTCCATTTTCCATCACAACATCCTACCTGTCCTAACATCTCTGGAAACCTCCATCTTGTGCTGCAGCTTACTTCTCAATTATCAATCCTTTTCTTCCTGTCCCCATCCTAGCCTCCTCTGTTATAATTTATGTGTGTGTGTGTGTGTTTATGTGCATATATATACATTAGCCTACATGATTCATAGAGATTCAAAGGTCTTATGGGGAGACACATCCTGAAATATAAAATGAGTCCTGGCTTTTCCCTCTTGCAAGGTCTCTGCTGTAGTTACTAGCTCTGTTTCCTGGACTTATCTCCAGCAACAGATTTCCCACCCGTCTTCCCTCCTTGGAATCTGCTGGAGGCCAATCTATGTTTGCAGCTTGCCAGGAGCTAGCAGGAAACACAAATAACAGGAGATAAGGGTGGTGGCCCCCTATTGCTCTCCTCCATAGTTGGTCATCCTTTAAAATCTGAATCGTCATATTCCAGAAGCAGAAAGTCTTTTTCCCCCCTTTCCTATTCCCAGTATTTGAAGGGGAAAGAATGAGGATGTGTAAAAGAACAGAAATTCACTTGACTTGGGGTTGTACTGATTCAGGAAGAAGTCTCTGGAGGAGACAAATCTTTATATGTAGCACTCAGGAAATGTGTATTTATCATTACAACATCCAGTTTTGAATAAAAGTAAGCACTGGGTTCCACTTAACTTCTTGTGGAAGTGCATTAAGATGGATCAGCATTCCAAAGGACCCTTCATTTATTGCCATCAGGAAATTGTCACTGAACATGGTGAGATGCTGCTTTATTGCCTTTTTGGGCTGTGCCCAAGATTGGAGTCACTGAATTGTCAGAGAATTGTTTTGCCTTTTAATCACATACCTTCCATCCTATGCAAATAACTTCATGGAATCATAAATTGATCCATAACCACAATTACCTATTTTGGTCTACAGAGCAAGCTGAGCTAGACACCCCTTAAATTTAGCCATGAGAAAACCCATTGCCTAACTCATGAAGGAAATCCCAAGTCACTGGAGAAAAGGGAAAACAAACTGGTAGGAGTCCACTGGAAGAAGATCCATCTAGTAACTTTCTAGTTTAATCATTCCTGGTAATTAATTGCTGATGAGAAAATGAAAGTGCTATTAACATGTAAGAAAAATTTAAATTGCACTGCAACAGGAGTAAACATGAATAGCATTGGGTCCTTTCTGTATGATGTGGATTTTGTTCTCTAGCTAAAGGACAGGCATGAAAGAACAAATGTCTCCTCCAACAGAGGCAACTAGGTGGCACACTGGGTAGGGCATTAGATCTGGAGTCAAGAAGTCCTCAGTTCAAATCCAACCTCAGACACTCACAAGCTGGGTGACCCTGAGCAAGTCACTTAACTTCTCTCTATCCCAGTTTCTTCAATATCAAATGTGGATAATAAAAGCTCTTCTTTCAAGAGAGTAAAGTGACTTTGTAAGCTTTAAAACATCATAAAATGATGAGTTGTTGTTCATTTCATAATTATCTTATTTTCATCTTTTTTAAATATGAAGATAGAAATGACTAAGGGACAAACTGCTATCTTATTTTTATTTCTTTGTATTTACTGTTTTACTTTATATTTAATGTTTAATGTAATGTTTTCATATCTTTTTATGGTGGAATAAAAGCATTAGGATTCCAGTCAGCTAGGTGACTCAATAGATAGAAAGCCCTAGAGACAGGAGAGAGATCAAATCAGAACACTCAGATACTTCCTAGCTGTCTGACACTGGACAAGTCATTTTATTCCCATTGCCTAGCACTTACCATTCTTCTGTCCTGGAACCAACACACAGTATTTATTCTAAGATGGAAAGTAAAATATTTTTGTTTTTAATAAAAAATTATTAGGATGTAAATAGATTAAAGTATGTAATAAAATGAGAAAGAGGGGATAAAAAAGGCACTTCTCCCTCGGGATTTTTACTGGGATGATTAATTGAGATAATATATATATAAAGGGTTTAGTATATAAAAGGCACTTAATGAATACTTGGTCCCCATTACTAAAGGATTAATAAGGGTTGGCAAAGATGATTTTTGAGTGAATCAGGAAAAACTGCCCTAAGAAAGGTGCCATCATACATGTTCAGCTTCAGAGATTATATCTGTTATAGTATAATCTATTTTTAATGTTTTCACTATCTAAATTTCAGTTCTTGGGGAGACCATACTAATAACATCTCTAGTTTGATCATCAGAGCTAGAACTGGAAAGTCACTTAGAGATTATCTAATCCAATTTCCTACTTTCTTAGATAATAATGCCTCATATTTATATCACACCTTCCTTGTTTTCCTTACTTTGAAAGTCAAATAGCACCTTGTCCTCTTGTTTTGTCAGGCAGTTAGCATTTATTAAAAGTGAAATAGGCAGAACCAAAAGAACATTATATTCAGCAACAGAAATATTATTTAAAAATGACTTGTGTATGTTCACCTCCAGAGAAAGAACTGATAAGTAGAAATAAGTAAGACAACATTTTATATATACGTGCATTTTGTTGTCAAATGATTAGTCTCTTTCTCTAGTATGGGGGGGAGGGGAAAGGAAAGAGTTAACTGGGTATTTTAATGTAACAAAAAAATGAATAAATTTACATTAAAAAAAAGAATCTACCATAGGCCAGGCACTGTGATAAACGATGGGGATGCAAAGAAAGAAAGGGAAAAAAAAGTGGTCCCTGTTCTCATGAACTCACAGTCTAATTGTATGTCTAATTACCTCTATATGAGGAAACCTATCTTCAGAAAGGTTAGGTGACTTACTCATGGTTCCAGTTATAGTAGATGTCAAAGCAAGGATCTGAAATCAGGTCTTCTGATTCCAAATCCAGCAATCTTGCCATTACTGAAATGGTGTCAGTTAAATGACAGCCATTTGATTTTTTTGACAGAAATGGAGTCAAATTAAATTGTAAAAAGAATAAGGAGCAAATTGGAGGTTTAAAATCTAAGACCTCTAAATCCAGAGCCAGATTCCTTCAACTAGACCCACAATCTCTTAGAAGAGTGTAGTTGTAAAGGATCAGAGTCCCTTTATCCCAGAAGCTGTTGAACTTTTTGGTCTCCAGAATCCTTTGTACTCCTCACAATTATTGAGGGCCTTCTAAAAGAACTTTTGTTTATTTGTTATATCTTTGGGTTTTTTAATTATATTAGACTTTAGAATGTCTTAGTGTTATTAGCAAAATAATTTTGACCTCAAATACCTCCCAGAGTCTGACCTGCTGCTCTAATACTACTCCATCATTTTAAAGATACTGAAATTGAAACCCAGTTAAGTAAATTGTTCACAGTCATACTCAAGTGGTAGAACCAAGAGAACCTTATTTGTTTTTTGTAGGATTGCAACAATTAGCCATAGTGCTATCTGTTAGACTCTATCATGAAATAATCTTTACTGACATGTGCCCTCCTCTTCGACTCTTAACCCAGGATACCTCAGGGACCAGTTGCCTACTTTCCTGACCTTAAGTACATCCTAACCTGATCTCTCCCTTTCCCTACTCTCTTTTCTCTCTCCTTGTTATCAACCATCTTCTAAGATATGGTCCATCTCAGCTACTTAGTAGCCAATGGCCTTGGTCAAATTACTCTTAAACTCTTTCAAACTTTCCCTTTTCTTTTTTAGTCTGGAGCTATAAACATGTATACTTTCTAGCTCTTAATGAGAAAAAACATTTTGCAAACTCAAAAGTTGTATAAATCTGAGTTATTTTTGTATTTGCTTTGTGAAAAGATAAAGGCTATGGAGAAAAGGATGGATGTAAAATGAGAAAATATAGCGATGGAGTACATCAGTCCCCCTCTTCACTTTCCCACAAGGAAAAAAGAGAGAGAGAGATGAAATTGGCCAAAGTTGTAGGCCATGAGGAGGTTTACTTTTCTTTCTCTTGTGAGTGAAAATTTCCAGATGATTGAATTCTATTCCTTGAAGACTAGATTGGGCCCTGGATCAATTTTCAGCCCCAGATCCAATTCCAACTGTCCCTCCCTTAGTTCTCTAGATATGGACCCAATACACTTTCCCTCCAGTTTAAACTAGGCTAAAGGGTGTATGTATGGACAAAGCTCTTATCTTGGTTGGAATGGACCAGAATTCAATCCCACTTTAGACATTGGCTAGTTAAGTGTCTATGGACCAGTCATTTAACTTCTAAGAAATCAGTTAGCTAAATGCCTAAATATATAGAACACTGGGTCTGGATTCAGGAGGACCCAAGTTCAAATGTGACCTCAGATACTTACTAGTTGTGTGAGTCACTTAATCCTGTTTACCTCAGTTTTCTTCATCTATAAAATGAGCTGGAGAAGGAAATGGCACACACTAATCCAGTATTTCTGACAAAAACAAACAAACCCAAATAGGGTAACAAAGAGTTGGTTACAACTGAACAAAAACAACAACCTAAAAAATGAGATAGGTACTTCTAGGACCTGCCACAGTAAGGTTTCTGTGAAGTGCATTTGAAACCATAAGCCTAGAGCCAAAACTACATCTAGTCTAACCAGCTTATTTTATTTATTTGAATTTTGAATTTTGGTCTTGCCCATTTTATAGTTGAGGAAACTGAGTAAAGAAGGTGAAGTGATTTTCTCAAAGTTGCTCGAGTGATGTGTCAGACATAGGTTTTGACCACAAGATGTCAGAACCAGTGCTCTGTCTTCTTTATTATATGTCCTCCTAACCCGTGGAAATAGTTTCGTTTATATTTCTAGTTCTGAACCTACCACTAAGTAATCTTGGGCAAGTCACTCCTTTTCCCTTCAATTTCCTCTTCCCTAAAAGAGCTAGTTAAAAGTAAATAATCTCTAAGATTACTTTCAGCTCTAACATTCTTGATTTCTATCACCTCAAATTCAATTTTGCATATCTATATGTGTGTCCTAACAGGAAGGAATCCTAATTATCTTTTTGGCTGTTCTTTCCCTATTTTTCAACTCATCTAAGCATTTTTGAAATTATGTAGCCAAAGTGGATTGATCACTGTAGTTAAAGTCAAGAACTCGGTTCAGATCCAAGGTCAGACACGTACTAGCTATGTTACCCTGGGCAAGTCACTTAACCTTAATCTCTTTGTGTAGGATTTCTCATCTGTAAAATGGAGATAACAATAGTACCTACCTACCAGGGTCATTTGTGAGGATAAAATAAGATATTTGCAAAGGATTTTGAAAACCTAAAAGAGCTATTTGAATTATCGTATGGTAATAATGATGGTGATGATGATGTTGTTGCATATCCCTTCCTGCCAGATCGAGTTCCTACAATGCTGAATTTAAGGGGAATTAGAATCCTGGGGACTTCCTAAAGTCAAGTGAGGTAGGAATTAAGCTTCCTCTTTGGAAGCCAGGTTAGGTTCTACCCTGGCTCTCCAGCTTGTGTTTTTATACAAAAATTAAGTCACTTGAAGTGGGGGGGGGGGAGGAGGAATGAAGTTCAATGAAATTCATCAGTGCCTACAGCCAATCAGAATCATTCAGGTCAAAGCATTCCCCTACTCCGCTTTGTTGTTACTGCTGTTTAATGATAAGGTGACAATTTTGGTTGTTCTCAGTGCAATAAACATTTGTTTAGGGTTTACTATATACAGAGTAAAATACAATGTTTTCTCCTCCTCCTCCCACCCCTTCCTTTTTTCACCTGTGTCTGTTTGGGGAACAAGTGAAAAATCCTAATTCTTACTCCATCTTTCTGCTCTGCTTCCCTATGTAAACATAGCCAGATTCTGCTCTATCTGTTATTCAAGTTTCAGAATATTTCACACTAAGAAAAAAGAGCAGCAACTTTGAACAGAGAAAGAGTTTAGTGTCCTAGGTTTGATCGGTTCTAAGTCCAGAGCCCGGTGGGACTCCAATAACCAACCATTTTGGAGGTAAAGAGAAAGCATGGGGTAGCTGGAAGTCAGTCAATCAACAAGCAATTATCCATCTATTCATTCTTTTATTTTTGTTCATTTGTTATTACCTGCCAGGCACAGTAGTAGGCTCTGGATAAACCACAATAAAATGAAACAAACTCTGCCTTCAGAGAGCTTACCCTCTGTATGAAAGAACACTAGACCAGTCAGAAGAACGGAGTTTCCAAATATAATCTCTGAGAATCCCACTGAGGCTCAGTTTACGAGAGAGAGAGAGAGAGAGAGAGAGAGAGAGAGAGAGAGAGAGAGAGAGAGAGAGAGAGAGAGAGAGAGTGAGAGAAACATTTGAAGT